>NC_063173.1:29844827-30157915 GCF_023159225.1 Perognathus longimembris pacificus | reverse complement strand
GTGCTGGGGAATCAAACCCAGGGCTTCATGTATGCGAAGCAAGCACTCTTGCCACTAGGCCATATTCCCAACCCTTTACTTCAACTTCAATGCAATTTTATTGCACCATTCAAAATCCAAGATGGTTAGAGAGGTAGCATCCTTTATTTACTCTGCCTATTGGTAAACTACCTATTGAGAACTAGACGATGCCTAAGAATCAAATTTGACATTATTTCTTTCTTGGAATATGTAATAACCGAGTAAGTATTAGGCTGATTTCATACCTGAAATTTATTTCATTGTATTTTCATTTTTACTCATTGTTCATAATTAGTTACTTATTAATATTATTATTTATTGCCCATACTTATTGTACTTATTATCCATGTTGACTAAAAAAAAAAGATTCCCAGGTCCAAAATAATAGCACAAAGAAAACAATGCACTTACAGTAGCCTGGTGTTTCTCAGCTTTTTCCAATGTTTCTTTAAGTTGACTTTGCAGTGCCTCCTGGAGGGATTTCATTTCTTCTCTAGTAAAGAAAAAGAAAAACGACAGCAAAAAGAATATGTAATTATTTCCTATATCCATTGCAACAGTAAGTTTGGTTCTCTACCCACATTTAAGAAACAGTTTAGTACAATTGTATATAGCTAAACTTACACAAACAGGATATGCCTCTCTCTCCCCTGAAAATAATAAAATCCAGTTATACTTAAAGGAAATTGCCTTGTTATTATGTTTTATAAGAATTCCACTGTATGAGTGATTTGTGAGCTACATAATGTGTTAAATAAAATCAATACATTAATTCAAATTTAAAAGGTAATTTCACTGACAGCAGAATGTGAGTGAACATGCTGGTTAGAAAAAGTCTGAATAGTCTTGCTGATAGAAAAAAATCATGTTTTCTTGTGGTGCTCCTAATTGATTAATTCTATACTATTGTGCTTTAGACATGCTTTGAAATTCCTGAGACATTAGAAATTTTTAAAGAAAAAGAAACATTTTCTAACTTAAAAGTTGCCTCATTAAACATATGTTCTATAGGAAATGCAAGACCATGTATAGACAATGTGTCTGAAGCCCATTAGCATATAAAGAATGCCACCTTTCTCAAAATAGAAATATATTCATATGTTTTCATTCTTCATAGGGATATAAACTTTCCTCACATAAGAATAATATGATATTTCTGTTCACCGATTTTTATCACATAAGCTATTCAGAAATACTGAATATAGAATACTTGATATTGAATAATATATGCTATACATAGAAATACCTAATATACAATAGCAGACATGGTTCTGTGTGTGTGTGTGTGTGTGTGTGTGTGTGTGTGTGTGTGTGTGTGTGAAGTACACACTTTGGCTACCAAACTCTTAAAGGAATAGCAATATTGAAACAGGAAACTTTTCTAGTTTTACTGATCTAAAGGAGTTGAAAATTAATGATTAATTGAAAAAGCACTAGCTCTGATTACTTGAGCAAAGGACAAACTCCTGTATACCCAGTTTCATCATCCATAAATAAGGCACAGTTATGAGATTGCACTGTGATCTTCCAATTAGTTTTAGATGACATAATAAAAAATGAGCACAGTGTTCAGAAAAGTTATTGAACAAATATAAGAC
Organism: Perognathus longimembris pacificus; assembly: GCF_023159225.1. Taxonomy (NCBI): domain Eukaryota; kingdom Metazoa; phylum Chordata; class Mammalia; order Rodentia; family Heteromyidae; genus Perognathus; species Perognathus longimembris. The sequence goes on along the minus strand of NC_063173.1, from coordinate 30,156,296 downwards.
TATGTGAACAAATCATCAGCACTTTATATTCAACTTTTGACCATAATGTACAATAGAAACACAGCAGCTTTTATATCTAGCAGGTTTCAAATATGCTTCCCGATTTTCAGCTTTAGGAATTAGTTTAATGTTCAAGAGTTTAAATATATAAATGATTATCACAATCAATTTGGACTTTAATTAGTAGAGCAAAATGAGTCGCCATAAGTTTTAATATAATTATAGTCACATTGGTCCTTAGATGAGTCATGCTTGCTTGAGTAATGTCTTTTACTGTGGTTTGACTTCAGTGAATGTTAAGTTACAGGTTTCTTTATAGACTTACTTGATTTCATTAGTCAGACTGGATACCAGTATAAATGTTTAAATCTCAGATTACACTATTAATTTCAAAACTTTTGAAAAAGCACACTGGGGTAATTCTATGACATAATATAATATGAATGAGTATAATATATAGTGATATATACAATATATTTGACTTTAAGATTACATTGTATATGTGTGTATGCATGTGTATAAATTAAATTTATAATGTTCACAGCCTCTTCATAAGATTCACATCAAGCCACAACAATATATAAAACTTAGTAAACAATGCATAATGCTGTGATAGATTTAGGTCCTCTCTTTGTGTGCTCAAACTCCACAAAGTCATATAATAACTCTTCTGAGAGAGAAAAAAAGAAAGTGGAAGGAAGGAAGGAAGGAAGGAAGGAAGGAAGGAAGGAAAGAAGGAAAGGAGGAGGGAGGGAGGGAGGGAGGGAGAGAGGGAAGGAGGGAGGGAGGGAGGAGAAAAAGAAAGAGAGAAAGAAAAAGAAAGCGGAAGGAAGGAAGGAATTAATTTTCTACATCATTGATTTAAATCAAATTTTGTTTCTCATTAAAAGTTTTAATAGTATGTTACACTGATTATAATTTTCTGAATTAAATATTTTAGAATTAAATATATCACTAAATGATTATATTTTAAATAATTATTAGTTTTCAATAATACATATAAAATATTTAACAATTCAATTGTTATTTATTTGTTGTAATTCCTCTTAATAACATCAAGAGACAATACAAGGGCTGGGGATATGGCCTAGTGGCAAGAGTGCCTGATTCGTATACATGAGGCCCTGGGTTCGATTCCCCAGCACCACATATACAGAAAATGGCCAGAAATGGCACTGTGGCTCAAGTGGCAGAGTGCTAGCCTTGAGCAAAAAAGAAGCCAGGGATAGTGCTCAGGCCCAGAGTCCAAGGCCCAGGACTGGCCAAAAAAAAAAAAAAAAAAAAAAAGAGACAAGCCAGAAAATAAAGAGCAAAATCTATTAGTAAAATGACAAAGCAAGCCAGGTGTCCGTGGCTCACACCTGTAATCCTAACTACTAAGGAGTCTAGAATCTGCTGATCACAGTTAGAAGCCACCCCAGGCAAGAAAGTTCATGAGACTCTGATCTTCAATTAACCACAAAAATCTGGAAGTGGAACTATAGTTTAAATGATGCAACATGAGCCTTGAACAACAACTACAAAAAAAAATGCTTAGGGATGGACCAGAACTGGCATGAAGAGAGAGGGAGAGAGAGAGAGAGAGACAGACAGACAGACAGACAGAGACAGAGAGACAGACAGAGAGACAGAGAGAGACAGAGAAACAGAAAGAGAGACAAAGATAAAGTAGAATATTCTGCACATTGTCATGCAAAGGAAAGCTATCAGGCTGAAAGTATGACTCTTACATTTGTAAATCTCTCCATCCCTTCCAGATCTTTTTGTTTACCTGTTCTGTGGTCTAGGTCTTTAGGAAACTCCACATTTCCACCTTATAGACTCATAGCTTATAACTGTATAAAAGATAATCCCAAATTTGTTTTTGCACCAAATTGTGTCTGACTAATTTAGGTTCCTTCCTGCTACTGAACTTAATCTCAGTTCTAAATGACGGATGACACTATCACTTATGAGCGTGTTTAAATGTTGATTAATTTTTAGTGATGTTGTCTAAATCTTAAAGAACATGAATTCCATACCTCTGCTATCCCAAATAGTAAATATAAATATATTCGCAAAAATCAGTATTCAGAAGCATCTATTTCAATCATTACAGATTTAGATTTCAGCAATTTCACAACTGGTGATTGGGTCTCTCTCAGGATTTGTTAAGTTTTCATAGAACACTTCTACTACATTAAGATCAGCACACACAAACCAGCTTAGAAAAAAGTATGCTTTATTCATGTTTCCTCAAGACAATTTCTTAGACATTTCAGGTACCCTGAAAACCCATAGTGTTAAATTTTTGGTTATATCCAATTAGTCTTGACAGAATAGTTTTATATCTCTCTATCAGATTGTGATTTCTTATGAATACTATCCAGACTACTAAATAATCCTGAAAATGCAGTCAATTCATGTTTTCTTTCTGCTTATATATCTACATACCTACCTACCTGTCTTATATACACACTTAGTCTTGTTAGAAGTACACTCTGATGTTTGTATTCACATAGCTATATAGGGCCAACCCATACACTCCAAGTTATTTAAAATCTGGTCATGCCTCTCAAAAACCTCTCAAATTTTCCACATGGTTCAAGCGTGATCTTCTGTTTGTGGCAGTTTTGTTTTCATTGCCTCCTCAGCTTATGAACAATGAACGCTGGCATAAATATCACATAGAAGGATGGTGCCTGGAGAACAGTGCATAAAGTTCAGATGGCAAGGATCTGAGAATAAAGGATGTGAGGAAAGTGTAGCTCTGGAGAGCTAATATACATGTACAAGACAGACACAACACATTGCACTTTTTCATCCTTATAGAAGACACTTAAAATTTCAAAATAATTACAATTTGATATTATGGTATAATATCAAATCATCTTTGTAAATTATCACTTTGTAGAATTTACTTGATCTCTTCTTAGTCATATATTTTAATAAGCCCTTTCAAAATCATATAATCATGATTTTCTTTTCTTTTACATTTCTTTTTTGTTTGTGTTGCTTTTTTCTTGCATTAGTTGTGTGACTGGAAATCAGGGCCTGGGCTTAACCCTGCACATTTGCTTTAGTCTGTCTAGAACTTGAGCCTCAGCTTTGTATCCAGCTTTTTAGCAGTTAGTTGTAGGTAAAAATCTTTAAGACTTTCTTAGTGGATTGGCTTTGACCTGCCTTCCTCAATTCTCAGCATCCCGACTAGCTAGAATTAGAGGTTTAAGATACCAGCATCTGACTCTCTTCCCATTCTTAATTAGCAAAAGTTACTATACAAAATGCCATTAACCTTTTTTGAAAATTTGCCTCTTATTAGAGTTTATTGAAATTCTTATTCTGATTTTGTGTGCACAAAATTGTATTTGCTTTAAACTACTTTTATAATTTGGGATTAAGCTTTGAAATTTTATTGTCACAATGTTTTATTTTATTCCTTTCATTAAAAGACTTACTCGCAACATCTAGTAACTTGTTCATGAAACTAAACATATAAATGGTGAGATGATTTAAATATTCTCTATAAAGCTAATAAGAATTGTGTTGGTTTTCAGAGTGTTTTTTATGTCATAAGAACAGGCACAGATAATTGAACAAAATATTAGCAAACTGTTGCAGTAGGTTTTTCCCTAACAATATCATACATTAATTGTTACCCTCTTGTGGTGCAGGAAGGCTGAATTTATTGAAAAATAAAATTCTAACACAATTCTTATCTTTATATGATGATCTTGGCTGAAAACTCTTCTTAATTCCTTAGTAAGCATCTTCCTCTTGCCCTCTTCCTAGTTTTCTGTTTTCCCTTACCCCTGACTCCCCTGAACTCCCAAGTTGTAAAGTTCATTTCCAACATAGTGTCTAGTGAGTATCACTGTTACACTGATTCACCCTTTGTCCTTTGTCTCATCATTTCTGTGATTCCCCCTTCCATTGCCCAAATCAGATAAACTTATATAGACTAAGGGTATCAAAATAAAAAAAAAAGAGAGAGACAACAGGGGATTAACTATAGAGGGGAAAAGAAAAAAAAAACTGCAAAGAATACACACGCACACACACACACACACACACACACACACGTTTTTACATATTGGTTCTTGTTTCCATATCTCGAAGTTCATTTCAATTAGCATCATGTGTCTATGTGTACATGGCTATTAAATTATTGTGATCCTCTGCTAGGACTATCCTAGATATTTTCTTGTTATTAGAGATGAAAAACAAACAAACATGGAGCCTATGTTCCTTTGCATCTGGCTTACTTCATTTAATATGATAATATGATTTTTTGCAACTGATTTTTGTTTATTTTCCTATCCAGGTTTTTTCTTTTTTAATTAATATTTTAGTGTTGTATTTCAGCACAGCTTGCCTATTGTACAGCTGGAACTTAACCAGTTTAGCCATGCTTTCTGTCCAGCATTATTTTGGCTAATTAACAATGAAATCTTATTAATGTTTCTCCAAGCTGGATTTGAACATGGATGGATCCTTTATCTTGGCATGTTGAGCAGATCTGACTCATTATTATCATTCTGTTTTAACCAATGCCTTTTTCCCCTTCATTTACAGTTTATTTCAGAAATTTGTTAAGCTATTTTACAATGCTGTATATTCCAAACTTAACCTTTTATTTAGATAAAGCCTTGTAATGTTTGACCAAATTCTTCCATTCTCTCCCCATCTTCTCCATCCCAGTCTTTTAACAACTATTAAATTTCACTTCTATACATTACTATTTTTACTTTCTATGTATAAATCAGATCAGGAATATATATTTGTGCCTGAATTATTTCGTTCAGGTTCATACAAACAAATGACCACATTTCTTTCTTTACATGGATGAATATTATTCAATTATTTACTTTTGAAATGCCATTAATTCTCCATCACTGCTTCAATAAGTCACAAACATATGTATATCATGTGATGGGTTCAATTGCATTGCCTGTATCAGTGGCATTTTTAGAGAAGATCATGAGAAAAGGTCAGTGGTTAACAAGGGGCTTAGAATTTCTCCACATGACACTTTTTAAACAAAATTGTAATAGGGAGGTTATATCTGGCCAGCACCATCATTGACTGTGGAGGGGCACCAGATTGACTCCAGCTCAGATTAGAGAAGAAGCCAAATCCATCTTCACTAAGATCTCCCCCACCCTATCCAGGGAAGCTCCCTTTATTATTATAAGTTATGTAAATTGACCACCTGAGGCCCCGGAATTTCAAGGGAATCTGTATCCTCCCATGAGTAGGCTTATCCACCTGACATCAAATCCATGTGCCCTCCCATGAGTGGATGTATCCACCTGATGTCAAATCCATGCGCCAATTCTAACTAGAATGATAGGTTGGTCCAAACAGATACTATGAGACAGACTGTAACTCTATTGGCCACCTGCGTGCAGCCTAGCATGCTCTGTAAGTGCTGTATCCTCACTGGCCACTTGCGTGTGGCAAGTTTGACTGTGATGTTTCCCTTATAACCAGGCTGGAAGGCCACACGTGTGCGTGGTTCCAGCTCTCGAGTCTGGGCTGCGACCAAGGCCGGTCAGTTCGCTTTTTGTTCACTTTTTACTTCCCCAATAAATCCATCTTTTTATCATCTTGTAGCTGGAGACTATCTGGTGGACTCTTGAGGGAACCAGGAATCCCCTCCATTGTGGGGGAACCCGCGTTTCATTGTAGTGAACCCCCACTTCAAAAATTAAAACAGACTTTTTGCCTTTTGAACAATAAGCCAAATCAAAACCTGTGGTAGCTGAGAAAGACAATAGGAGTAAAATGAAAATTCCAATGTACTCTCAGCAATTCACTTTAATAACTTGAACAATAATTTTTCTATAAAATAGGAATAATAACATCAACTTCCAAGATAGCTGCAAGAACAGAATAAGAAAATATGGATTTTACAAAAATTTTAGTAAAATACTAGTATTAGCTTATTCTCCCTTAATATAATGAACTATCTGTTTGAAAATCAATTTCAAAATTATGTGGCATTAAAACATAAAACACAATAACTGCTTCAATGGATAATCTGTCTAGTTGTACTATTAATGGCACTGTCCATTTCCTTTTTTAAATTTAGTTTTATTATTAATGGAAAGTTGTAAAGTTCATTTCCATCATACTTTTCTTGTGAGTATCGCTGTTACATTGGTTCACCCTTTGTCATTTGTCTCACCATTTTGTTATTCCCTTTCCCTTCTCCAATTCAGAAATAAATATATACAAGACAGGGTACCAAAATCAAATACAGTGACAATAGGCTAACCCAAAGGGGAAAAAAGAAAGAAAAAAAGAAAAAACTTCACCCAGAACATTAAATAAAACAACAAAGAAAGACCTCTTGTTTCTCAGTACCTTGGAGCACATTTCACTTAGCATCATCTTATATGTTCACGTGTACATAGCTATTGAGCTACTGTGATCCTCTTCTCAGACATATACTAATTATTACAAATGAGGTATCAATTGTCATTCCTTATCACAAAGATCAATTTTGTCCCTTTTCAAAAAAAATTCAATTAGAGCTCTGCCATCTGTCCTGTGTGCATTAGAGAGACAGTTCTTGAACAATCTACTGTGTTCACAAAGATCATCAAGCAAAGAGTTGGATAGAAATGTGGACTCTCAAAGCGCAACCCAAATCTGCTTATATAATTTGCATTAAAATATGATTCTCAAGATGGATCTCATAACCATCCAAGTATAAGGACGAAGATGAATAAGATCATGCATTTCATATGAATGAATTTTTAATAAATTTCCAAGATATAGTTTGACACCATTGCAAGAAAAATCTGAGATAAAAATACAAGCATTACCTTTGTTTCTGGCCTAATTCCAGAAGCTTCTGAACATCAGTTTTAGCAGACTGTTCATCGTTTTTTAAAGACTGACAAAAGAAGAAGAAAAGGAAATGTTATTTAATTTTTTTTAAATGTGTTTCATTTTACTTTTAGCTATCTAATATAGATGTGACTGCATTTGTGCCCCAGGCCAACAATGTGGTAGTGAGTCCTTGGTGATGCTCAGGATTCTGATTTGACCCTACACTGTCATACATTCTACAAAGTAAGTGGCAGAGACTAAGCTGAGTTTTGCTTTTAGAGGTTTGATGGAGGAGAAATATTCTCCAAATATGTAGGAGTCTTTATATGTGGATATAAAAATATTTTCTCCATTTTCTTTGAAGTTTTGCTGTGTACTCTGTAGGCATGTTGAACTATCTCTGGCTTACTTTACACAAAAACAAGCAGAAATAAAAAGCTTCTTTATGTAAGTCAGTAAATAACACAATTAAAGATGAAAGCAGTCAAAAGGCACATGCATGTCGGGTCTTGTCTACTTCTTATTTATGATTAATGCATAAAGACACAAGTAAACATAGGGCTATGGAAAATTTGGAGTGTTTTCTGTGGATAGGGTATTAAGAAAAGAGTGTTTTACTATTTCAGGATTCAACAAAAGTAGAGAAGACCCAAGAGCCTTCTCTGTAAAATAATCTGTCATATTAAACTGCCTTTAATGATTTGTTCATCCATACGGGATCTATTATTTAATTGAGTAATTTGTCACTCTTGATATCCCCTAAATGTTATAAAGGCAAAGTGATAATATTGTTTGCCAAAAAGCAGTGAGAGGATTAAAACAAAAAGGAAAAAAAGAGAGAGAAATAGTAAATGCTATACTTAGTTATTTATTTATTCATATTGTAAATCCAGCAAAGATCTGTTTAACACAACATGGTGCCCACCTCCACAGGTATTTCAATTTCATACTAAAAGAGACAATTTAAATATATTGTGATAAGAATCACTATGGCGATGTGCCTCCCTACAGGACAGGCTGAGTTTCTAATCAGGAAGCAGCCAATAAATAGCATTCTGTTTGTTTGTAATAAATAGCTTCACGTAAAATACAAAGAATAAAGGATTAGGAATTTAAATGGAGGTAAAGATCATCATTCCGAAGAATTGCAGATAAGAGTGTATCATGGTCATATGAACTGGGGTAGGTTATGAACTCAGCCCTTTAACTTCTTCAGCTGCAAACGATAGAGGAAATACAGAGTTTCTTTCAGTCACTGATTGATTAACAACTCAATGGAGATGACAGATATGTGAAAACACTAGAAAAAATGTGTGAGGAAATGTTTATTCACTTAATTACAATCTTCCATAATCTGGCTATTTTTGAAGAAATTAGATTAAAATGAGACTGATGAATTAAAGAAATTTTATGTATCTGTAACCCCTCTGTACATAGCCTTCATAACAATAAAACAATGCCTGAAAAAAACAATTCAGGAATCTGAAGGTGTATCTCACAGGTAGAAGGCATACACAGTGAGGGTTGTCCTGGGTTCATCCCCCAGAAGCCCACACACAATCATATATACATATACATATATATGTGTATATATATGTATATATTCACGCACCCACAAATACATGTTCAAGCACCCACAAAAACACATGCCTACACAGACATTTATACATGTATGCATGCATGTGTAGACACAAAAATACTCACATATTTTTGTATACACAAGTGCACCATGTGTACATTTAGAAAAGCAGACAGACACATACACACACACATACAAATATACACACATATACTACGGAGGGACAAAACTAGGTGAGAAAATGGAAGGTATAAATCTATGTAGATAGGATCAGTAAGAGCTGGAATATGCTTGGATATCACTTCTTCAGCAATGTTCAGGGAAACCACTATAATCCTTTGAAAGTAATCTTGGTTTCTTTAATGATGTCAAAAGTTAATACTATTTAATTATCCAAACTATTAGTTATGGTCCTTTTATGTGATACAGTTACAAGAATGAACACAATTTGGAACTTGAAATTGAATTTTCAATGTTTTTCTTTTAGACTTCATTGTAAAAATAAAATGTACTGTGTTGCCTGTCACTGTAAATAGGGAGCCTGGGCTCACCATTCACTATAGGTGTGACTTTATGTACTTTTTTTATGTCAGCATGTTCCTCCCTTATTTTATGACGAGTGGAATTTGTTCCTTTTCTTTTCAAGTCTGCTTAGGAAGATTTAATGAGAAAAACGTGAAACCTCATAAAATGTCTCACACTAAATAAAAGCATTTTGAAACTGTTTATTTAAAAGTAGGATTGTTACCTTTTCAAACATTGTGACTCTAAGAAATTATGTATTTTATTAGGCTGTTTGCTATCTTAGAATTTGATTTCTTGACTCAGACAATTGATGTAGAGACTAAGTGTCCTGAAATATTTTGAAAATTAACTGTTTCTAGGCACTTCACTCTGTGCTTGCAGTGTTATCAAGTGGCCAGGTGTTCATGTTTCTGAGAGTATGCTCATAGCTTGAACACTGTTTCAAGTTTTATTCACTTGATGGATTTCCACTTACTAAGATGCATCTCATTCGTTTCGATATAATTCCCAATTTTTACCCCCATTAATCCTGGGCATTGTTTGCTTAATGCTCATTGCACACTACCAAAATCTGTTTTGCCGCCACTTTTTATTGAGTACTACTGGGATGTGGAAGGTTGTTTTCCTCTCATTTCCATCCTCTGTAGGTGTCATACAACTTCAGAAATGAGCATCAATTCAAATACCAGCTCTGTCTCCAAATATTTGGGCTCTTACTTTCTAAGCAATTCTGTAACTCTATATTTTGACCCATAAAATTAGACTAAAACTGAAGCACAATTCTCAGAAAATTAAAAAAACAAAATTTTTACCAAATTAAACAAGTCTTTTAGTGTTTGCTGATAGCATTATCATCATCATCCTCACCATATCACTGTCATGGCAATAAAAAGTATCAGCAACATTTCTTATCTGAAATAAATATTGATTTGCAGTTTTTTATTCATATTTCTCTATATGAACACATTTTTACGTTGGTCTATCTTCTTTTTGAGGCAAATCTCTCTCACAGTAATGTCATTTATTATGGAATCTTCAAAACTATCCTACCAAGGATTTAAAATCCTCTTCTAAATGTCATTCTTATATTCATTCTTCTCTTGGCCTAATTACATCTTATCATTTTGTAATATAAAAACACAGGGTCAAATGGATGGGAGAAGTATGAGGAATTGGTAGCTTTACCACAAACCTAGTTGACTCCTTTATGTATTAGCAAAGAAAGATCCATAGACAGAATTTCAAATCACATCTCACTTCAATGGTCACATAGTAGTTAATAGTAACTAGCCTGATCAAGCCCAGAAACCCTTCAATGCTATTTAAAATGTATACTAATTTGTTGAGGGAGATCAGGTGAATGAATGCTCATTCTTTTCCCCTGTGAAAATTAAGTTTTTATCTCACCTGAAGGTTCACTTTAATTCCATCAAGTTCCCTTGATGTTTTTGTTAGCTGACGCAGAATAGAGCTTCTCTCCTTAAAGACTTCTTTTAGCTGCTTTTCAAGTTCTTCATAGTCCTGTCTAACACAGAAAGAAAAGGCATGAGACTCCAAAAAGTTTTCTACTTGGCCTCAGTCACAATCAATAACACTCAAGTTTTCAGTAACATGTAGACTGAAAATATCATTGCTAGGCTGTTTTGGTTTTCTTTTCACATAAAAGGGCATAAAGTGAAAATCCAGGGTAATTACAATCATTTTGATTTTCCATGTGAACTATGCAGAAAAGAGATAACAATGCAGTATTACACAAATGCTATACAATTAATAGATAACATATTATCAGATAATGGTTTGTCTTAGAAATACAAAAGACAATGACCAATAAAATAAGCACCGGAAAATAGATATTAACAAGAGGAGAGTGAGGCCAAGGGAAAGGTGTAGGTAGATGTGTCAAGAGGAGGAAGGTTAAATTCTGTCCATAATTCATTGTCTATCCCAGGGAGTTAAGCAGAGTAGGGGAGGTGGGTCAGAGGGGTAAGAATGTTAGAAGGGGTGGCACCGATCAAGATACATTGTATGCATAACCTGCTTTGTTAAATGGCAACTCCTTTGTACAACTATTAAAAGATAATAAAAAAGAAAACAAGGGAAGTGGTTAACAGTGATTGACAAAAAATGTACTCACCATTTTACCTATGTAACTATAATCCCTCTGTACATCACCTTGACAATAAAATTAAATTTAAAATAATGATAATAAAAAGAAATAAAAAGAAAGGGAGGTATTGGTACTAATTAATAAACTTTACCATCTTTCTGGTTCAAGGAAAAGATTATGATGACTTAACAAGGACTGAAGGAGTAAGAATAGGAAAATTTTGATTTATTTCAAAAAATCTTAGAAATAAAATCAATTAGATATCTCTTAAGAGAATTCCTTTGTTCATTTTTGTTATGAGAAGTATGGGAGACAGTTGGTTAATAATAGCAAAGTATGACACATAAAATTAATGCACAGCTCTCTTCACTGAGCTACAAGGCCCTAAAAAGACAAATGTTTTGGTAGATGTTGGGTTAAGTTCAATTTTAAACATTGAGCACGCTGGCTCAAACTCTTTGGGCTTTACATTATTTGGCCTTAAAATATAGGGCTGACTTCATCATATTTTTATGTGTGAAATGAAGTAATTTGCATAAAAGTTTGCACCCACAATAACTAGGGTATTAAAAATACAGCATATAAATTATTGAGGTATTTGGTGAATTTTAGAGTCATTCTGAAGAATTATAAAATAACTGGGTTCACCAGAGCCTTTAGAAATCATGAATAAATGTGTCCTATATACAGGTAATTTGTATTACAACCTTCACTACTTATTTGCTAAATGTTGCTAACCATTTTCCCATTTTTATTTTTTTTCCAGTCCTGTGGCTCAGGACTCAGGGCCTGAGCACTGTCCTTGGCTTCTTTTTGCTCAAGGTGAGGACTCTAACTCTTGAGCCATAGTGCCACTCCCAGCTTTTACTGTTTATGTGGTGCTGAGGAATCAAATCCAGGATTTCTGTGCCTGCTAGGCAAGCACTGTACCACTAAGCCATATTTCCATCCCTTTCACATTCTTTTTATTTATTGGACATTGGAACAACCTATGCTATGATCTATAGTGGTTTACACAGCTTATGAGATTTGCTCTAAGGAGACATTAAAAAAAAAAAAAAAGCCAGGTGCCTGTGCTCACATCTATAATCTTAGCTACTTAGCAATTTGAGATCTGACATCCGTGGTTTGACTCAACCCCAGGCAAGAAATTCTATAAAACTCTTCTCTACAAATCAGTTGAAAATAGAGCTGTGGCTTAAGTTACAGAATGCTGATCTTGAGAAAAGAATGCCCACAGACAGCACCAAGGTCTTGAATTCAAGCCCAGGACCGGGACCAAAAGACCAACAAAAAGTTATTTGTGTCACGAGAGTCTAGTCATATCTTCATTTCATTTCAATGTTAATTCAAGTACCTATTTTTTTCCCATACAGTAATCTCATCTCTAAATTATCATGACAATAATTAATCAAATTGGTGGATAATTTGAACTGACAACATATTACACACAACATGTTATTATAAGTAAGAACTCATTGAAACGTCAGAACAACTGCAACAATAATCCTAGTAGTAATCCTTTTCTCCAGTGTAAAAAAAGTAGAGTTACAAGGACAGTGAATTACTCCCCACTACTACTCCTGTCTGGAAAGTAATTTATCCCATCAGCCTAGAGAACTCATGGTCTTTCCCTGCATTGCGAAATAACACACAGGAGGCAGGGCACCAGTGGCTCATGCCTGTGAACCAAAGTACTCTTCAGGCTGAGATATGAGGATCATGGTTCAATGCCAGGTGGGGCAGGAAAGTCCGCAGACTTGAATCTCTAATTAACCACCAGAAAAACAGAAGTGATTTTGTGGTTCATGTGGTGAAAAGACCTAAGTGACTCCATCTTAAAAATCTAAGCTTATTCTCCCCTAAATCAGGAGGTTACACAGAAAGCCTGCACAAACATTTTTTGAGAAAAACTGCTGAATGTCTCAAACAGAGGATGTATGAGTTACATATAAACAGAGATTGAAGTTTAACTTTAGAAATGTGGCTTAGCCTTCTGATAACAAAGTTTAACTATAGCCCTCTGCTAACAGAGTTAACTATGGCCCTCTGCTAACAAAGTTAACTATAGATAAGATTAGCCTATTTCCCTCTGCTTGCTTAGTGTGATGTATTGTTAATCAAACATATATATGACTGTGTGGAAGTTTCCCCAGATTGCTTAAGAGTTGTTTGTTTCATGATATAAAAAGACTGCTAGATTTTAACTCGAGGCCCCAGAGTGTCACCAGTTGCTGCATAAAGAATAATAAAATTAGGTCATTTGTGGGACTGGAGGTCATCATATTAAGAAAGATGGGGCTGGGGATATAGCCTAGTGGCAAGAGTGCCTGCCTCGGATACACGAGGCCCTAGGTTCGATTCCCCAGCACCACATATACATAAAAACGGCCAGAAGCGGCGCTGTGGCTCAAGTAGCAGAGTACTAGCCTTGAGCGGGAAGAAGCCAGGGACAGTGCTCAGGCCCTGAGTCCAAGGCCCAGGACTGGCCAAAAAAAAAAAAAAAAAAAAAAAAAAAAAAAAAGAAAGATGAATAAAGTTCAGAAATATCAGTATTGAATGTTTTTGCTCATGTGAAATTAAAAACTCATAGAATAGTAATATTACATAATTGTAAAGTGAGACTACTTGTGGGAAGATAACCAGTGAGTGTGAGCAAGTTGAATAAAGTGAATGACAGAGGGATATTCAACTCATTTTATATTGAATACTTTTAAAACATATTTTCTGATTTATAGAAGACAGTGTCTGTCCACATGTTATTTCCTGGTATAATGATTAAAATGATTGAATTGTAAGGAATTTAATTGTAATTGCACTCACATTATACTTATATTTAATGAAGTAGATAACAATTATAAACCTTCACATTTAGAGACATAGATTGTTTCATATATTATATCAATAGGTTTTATGACTCACAAATGAATTAGAGTTACTACATAGAGTTATTCTTCACTTGCTGTTAAACTTGCTACTGTTATTTCAAATAGATTTTGCCATTTAATTGCACAGTTGACATTGCTAATTTTTGAAGCTATTATGTCTATGTTTTGATCTTTATGGACCTCCTAAGTTGCTATAGCTACTCAGTTAATTCTTTGGGTTTGGTAAGTAGAAAACAGTATTCCTTTGAAACATAAAAGTAACATTTTGTTTGGCTGAGGAGGGTGACTCAGGGCTAATAGGGAGACAGAGGCAGGAGAATCATTGCTTAAGACCTCGGGAAAGAATTAGCCTGTCCATATTTGAAAAATAAGCCAGGGATGGTGGCACATAACTAGCATTTCAATTGCTTTGGGTGGGGGTATGTGGAGGTTTCAGATTGAGGCCTTATATGAAAAATATCAGTATGTATGCATGTTTGTATCTATCTATCTATTTTACTGGGACAGTCTCATAAACAATGTTAAATAGAACAAACAAAAGAAAACATTACACCTTGTTACTTAAGCTGCTTCATTGCACCCAGTGTTTGCTGAATTTTTATGGCCATTTAAAAAACAATATGAGTTTTTACTCATGTGGGATTCATGCAGAAAGTAAATTACAATCTCAATTACACATTTTCTAAAGCATTGGAAATTACACAAATTAGAAACTGAAGAAAAGGAATACTAATAACATATTTTTCCTTAGACGTCTCTCATTTATCATCTTCATTTCTAAACCCAAATATAAAAACATACTGTCAACACTTTAGAACTGTCCACTTATACTTGGAACTTAGGCTTAGGCAGTTATTGAATGACTTCCTTTGAATTATAGTTTTTAAAAATAGTATTTATTCTGTCAATTTATGGCCAAAGAGTATAAATTTTATTGCTACATATATAGGAGAATAATTTTTATTATAGTGGAATCCTTCTATCCAGTGTTAATAAGAAAATTCTCGTGATTTTTTTTTCCAGTTTTCCACTTGTGTTAACAGTGTCTTAATGATGATTCCATATAATCAAATGGCTGAAACACACACACATATACACACAAACACACACACACTTACATTGACAAACACTCATGAAAGGTATATATTTAAGAGGGGAATTAGTGCATAATTGATTTTTATGTTCACATATGTATCTAGTAAATTTAGTGTAGTGAGAGCTGAGCCGCCATGTTATATGTTAGTCTGAGTTCAAACAGGATACAAGAAAAAAAAGACAAAGCAAAAAGAAATTCATAAAAGTTTAATGTGTGACTACTTTTTAAAAAGTATTTTAAATAAATTCAGAAAGCCTTGCTATGGCGTTGGCATGGGATGTGAGATCATTAATTGCAGAGAATAGTAACCTTGTAGATACACAGTCGATGGCTAAGGTTTTCATTAACTTCATATATCTATACAGAAACACATTTTTCTAGTAGCTTTGCATTCTGTTTGGTACATGAAATGAATCTTCTCCGAGCAACTGGCAGAAGTTATATTGATTGAAGAAGCCTGTGATACTTAGTAGTTTCAGACCTTGCCCTTGTGAAAATTACATCCCGTCAGAGAGAAGGTTCTAAAACAAGGGGAAATAAGCTACAAGACCTGCATGACATCTGATTCTACACGGGGTATAACTCCAAAAACATCTTTCAAATAATAAAATCACCACCTTTCAACACTTTCCAGTGGTTCAGTAATTTCATTCCACTGATGCTCACTTTACTTCCAAAAAGACACTGACAGGGACTATTAAAAAGTTAAGTGGGTCTGGTTCCAGCAAATGACAATCATTTAACTGGATGGAAAAAGATGCCCTCACTGGAGGGTGAGTGCATTTCTTTTACTTCCCAAAAGAGGGGCTTGTAATAAGATGATTGAATCCTGGTTCCTATTAAACTTTTCATGTTCTGAAGATAACCAGCAGCTAAGAGAAGCAAACACCACAGTACTTTGTAAGCTATAAGTTTCTCTCCATAAATGCACTCCTGGTGAGCAGAAATAATTATATGACTAAAGTCTCTCTACAATTCTTAGTTACTTCCTCAAAATACATTCGAGGTTCATAAAAATTAGCATGGTGACATCTGCAAAAGAAGGAAAGAAAGAAAGAAAGAAAGAAAGAGAGAGAGAGAAAGAAAGAAAAAGAAAGAAAGAAAGAAAGAAAGAAAGAAAGAAATGAAAGAAAGATTTAAAGATGTATGTACAACTCTTTGTGAGAAAAGTTATGAGCAATAAAAAATATATTTACCATTTATTTCAGTGCCATTACTAAAGAATATTATACCTAGAAAGAGTTCTTTTAATGATTCATCAAAAATATGAATACAATACCTGAATTGTAACATAAGTTGAAGAATAATTCATAACAATGTGCTGAATATGATCATGTAAATAATCACAAAAATGTAGATACAACAGCCAAAATGAATGCTAGTCTTTCACTCTAGCTTCATTGCAAATTCCCTTTCACACATTCAAAACAGTTTCCCAAAGAATTTAAATGGGTTTATAGCTCCTCAAACTCAGTATATTGAAACATCCTGAGCTCAAAATAAGTTTTACACAATCAACTCCTGAAACAGCATCATTTAGCAGATAAGTAGCTGCAGAAGTATTGGCTGTTTACCCTTTATGCAATGGACTGCATGGGGATTTTCTCCCCATACTTCCAGGGTCACATTGCAAATCACTATGCAAAGGAAAAAATAGCATACAAAATTTGAGGTAGCTCCTCCCTGACCCAGTAACCAAAGTATGACAAGCAAGACCATACTAAAGCTACCAGCACGACCATGTTCACTGCAGCACTATTTACTGTAGCTAAAATATGGAACCAACCCAGATGCCTCTCAGTAGATGAATGAACAACAAAAAAAAAATCTTTGTATATAAACACAATGGAATTCTATGCTTCTGTCAGAAAGAATGGTATTGCCCCTTCTGTAAAGAAATGGCAAGACTTGGGAAAAGCCCAATCACACTAATTGAAGTGAGCCAGACCCAAAGAAACATAAACTCTATAGTTTCCTTCACTGATATTAATTAGTAATGCCTATGATATCCCTAACAGATGATCACAGTATCTCAATAGCTGTGTATATATGACCACATAAGATGATGCTAACTGCTCCAAGTTATGGAAATAACTGGTTTATTAGTGTTGTTATTTTTCAATATAGTATGTGAAATCACATCTTGTGCTTTTCTTCCTTATAATTTAGCCCCTGTAGTCACTGTATTTTATTTTGGTACCCTGGGTATTGCATATATATTTATCTGAATTAAGGAATGTAAGGGAAACATCAAAATAGTGAGACAAATTCTAAAAGGTGAACCACCACAACAGCAAAGATATTATGTTGTAAATCATCTGTAGGACTCAAATGGGAGAATTGGGGAGGGGGGTAAGGTGGGAGAAAAATGTGGGAGAAGGTAACAAGTTTGACAAGAAATATACTCACTAACATACATATGGAACTATAACCCCTTTGTATATCACTGACAATAAAAATAAAATTAAATAATAAAAACAATTGAGCTAGAATGTTCTTTAATTGAGTATGTCTTTTGCACTATTGCTAAGTCAGAATACGTAGAAGACAGCATGGTTAAACAGGGAACTCAATATTTCAATCAAAGTAGCTACTCTTCCATTCTCATTCTGAATTTTAAATAATTCCATGCCTTACTCTATTATTTTTTTGAAAAAGATGTGTACACCCATTTTCCCATCCTTTCAGGATCTGAGATATATTAGATTGCTTAACAATTAGCCAATTCTTTCTACTCTCTATCTAATAGAACATGCCCACAAAGTCACAAATGTTATATACTCATTTGAGTCATGCCATGTCACAAAGCCAAATAGAGATATGAAGACATTTCCTAGGTCATATATATTAATTATAATATATTATGTGATATTATATTCCCTTGGATATTTTGTTTCATTTACCTCTTCCCTTCTGTAGGGAAGTGATAATTATCTTGATATTATGACATATGAATCCTTAAGACCTATGAGAAGGCAGATTACAGTGATGTGTAAGTATGGAAACAGTGTTGGTACGTAATGGCACATCTGTTCTGCTCAACCAAATCTAAAATCCTGACACAATGACTTTTGTTATGAAGGGTTATTAAACGATTTTACTTTTACATTTCTGTCAGACTTTCTGGTAATTACATCTGAACTCATTCTAATGACTGCAAAATGTCTGGTGCCGTGTCATTTATCATGTTTTGTGAATTCCAGAAGATTCATCATTTACTAAGACTGGTGTAGAAATGCAAATTCTTGAATCTAATTTAGTACTACTGAATCAGAATTGCTTGTGGTAAGGAGGAACTCAGAAGCTCCAGGTAATTTTTGTACCTATAGGAAATGGGTCTGTATGAGTGTGGTGCCTTTATAATATATTTCCTTAAGACATGTGATCAACAGCAGTTGGAATCTACCAACAGGAACTGAAACCACACTAACCTCCCGGCATGGCTGCTTGTGGACAGGAAACAATGTCCATTTTAACTGTTTTACATACCGTTGGCTTTGTTTCTTTAGGAAACACTGATGTCCTCTCAAGAAAAAAAAAAAGAATTTCTCAGACAAACATATATATAATACCCAGGACTAAACCATAGAGAAGGTAAATGGGAGAAAAAAGAAATAATTTCAAATACTAACTTAAAAATAACAATACCAAAGATTAACATCTTGTTTCCATATCTTGGAGTTCATTTTGCTTAACAACATCTTATGCAATCACATGTACATAGCTATTTAGCTACTGTGATCATCTTCTAGGACCATCTTAGACATATGGAAAGGGAAGGGGAACATCAAAATGGTGAGAAAAAGGGTAAAATTTGAACCAATGCCATAACAACATTTAAAAACAATATGTAGTAAACTAACTGTAGAACTGGAGGGAAGGATAAGGAAGGAGAGAATGTGGGAGAAAATTGAGGGAGGATGTAACAAGTTTGAGAAGAAATGTACTCATTACCTTATGCATGTAACTGAAACCCTTATGTACATCACCTTGACAAAAAATAGACCATTCTCATTTGACAGCCCTGACAATCATTGTTCTCTTCGTGTGTGCCATTTTATTTCATCAAAATCGACAGACTTGCATGATACATTTGGCTTTGTCTTAAGACATTACATAAACACATACACCCCTCCTCTTAATAAGCATAAGCTCTGACAGCTCTGGTTTCACAGAATGTAGGCTCTGCACTTCTTAGCTCTGTATTTTTGGCTGCATAATTAACATCAGAAACTTCATTTCATGGTGGAAAATTGGAGATATTATCACTTTTATGGAAGGATTATTATGAATGTTTTTATAAAAACAGTAAGTGTGCAAGAAGAATATTAAGTCAGTTTCAGAGTTTATTTAATTCCTTATCTGCTTCTGTCTATCTCTGATTCTGTCTCTGTCTCTCTGTCCCTCTTGTTTCCTCTGTGTCTTTTATTCTTTTTGAACAGAAAGGATTTGCTTAACTAATTAGATATATAAACACAAGTTTGAGAACACAGAATTAAAATATATACAGGCTTATTTATGTATGATATCTAGAGAAAGAAGAGTGATGCAAACAAATAGTAATCTAGGTGCGTGGAGGAGAAAAGGGAAAGGAAGAGACAGGAGAGGAAAATTATTTGGTAAATAGATAAAGGCCAGTAATTTAGGAAATGAGACTTCATAAAATTGTACAAGGTGTTACACCCTCATTATTCATGGTTTCCAGGATCCTATCTGTGTTAATTCCACATTAGAAGGAAATGGATCTACTCTTAAATCTGGAAGCAGTATAGAGAGGATGTTAGAGAAGTTAGAATAAGCAGCATGCAGAGGAGACATAGAAAGGCAGCATGTGCTATTTGGTGGAAGCTTTTTGGAGGAACCTTCCTATCTCCAGCAGAGAGAGACCTCAGAGAGAACTTAATGTTACTAAATAAAGCAGAGAGTTACTGACTTTTCCTCTTCTCAGGAATAAGAAGGAGGTTTAATATGTATTTTTAAATTCATGAACTCCCACCTGCTAATATTGCTATTAAAAAAGATAATTAACAGCTTCCCTGCATTGAAAATAAATGTTAAATCCAAATTTTTATACTACCACAATCTGGCCAAACATATCTCCCGCCTCTGCTTCTTTGTAAAATTAGACAATATAGACAATAAAATAGCCACCAAGATCCTGTTAACTTTCCATGTATTAGAATAGAACTATTCTATTATCTGTGAAAACAACTTCAATTCACCACCTAGCCAACAATAAAAATATTTCCTCTGACCTTACAATTGGTCTTACCCAGAAAGAGATAACCTTATGAGGGAGGTTAAAACCTTGCTTAGGCTGTCAGTACTTTTTTAATGGGCTGTCCATTGCTTTAAGACAAATTTACTTATTTATTTTTAATTCTTAACATCATGAGTACATATTTGTCATTGCTGGAAAGTTGAATAGTCACTTTGTGAGTTGACATTTTCTTTTGAAATACGTGGAAGTCCATTGCAGATTATGAACCTCAGTAGGCTTGAACAGATTAATTCTCCATGTTGTAAATGAAACCTTTCAATGGTCTAGGCAGGCACCATAGAAGATGCTTTGTCAAGGTGAATGGTGGTAGAAGGGTGGTGGCAGTGAGTTATATTCCACCTGGTAGACTGCATGTGATATAATTCAGTAGGTCAACTTATATCTCTAACTCTGCTTTGAGACCCTGGCAATTCAGATCTTACCTGCGTCACCCATTTTACTTTCTCAATCATCATCAACAGCCATATTTATAATTATCATTGTTGTTAGTGTCATTATTACTAGAAGCAATATGCCCCAGGAAATAAACAAAGGAAAAACCAGTATTAGTAGATATTAAAACTAAGCCCCAGATTTCAGATCTTCTTAAACCACTGTACCCAGTTCTTTGATTATGGTAAAGCTCTTTTCTATCTGTCTTATATATAGATTTCCTAGTTGTGAGCATTTCATACCCACTTTGATTTCATCTTCTACAAAATAATGATCAAGATAGAAAAAAATTTAAATGACTTTAAAAATCCTTTCTGAACTATGGTTGTAGTTTAGTACTTGTACACTTGGCTATGATAAAGAAATAAATATAGAAAAATAAGCCTTACTATACACATTTTTCAGCTTTATTTCTTTTATGCTCCTTTTCAGTCATGCTTCATGATTTCTTAAAGGGGCAAAAATCAACTTTTCCAATGACACCAAAGTGCATGTAGTAGAAAACAGAAAGATGGAGGAAGGTATGTTTCAAGGGATTTTGTTTTGTTTTTCACAAGTACATTCTACTTGGTAATAGAAGTTAAATAATTTTCTTAATAAATAAACTTTATATTTGTTTCAAGGAGGAAATAATAAAAATTTACATCAGACTATTATGTGTACTGTTAGGATATTCACTCATACAGTTACCGTTTTATAAATAGTGAACACATGCATGCATGCTTACCTGCAGACAACAACAAAGCAGGGAATAGAGACCTGCCTACTCGTGCTGCAAGTACAAAGTCATATACAACTTCTCTGAAACTCACTACACATTCCTCACATGGCTCTGGTGTGATTCCATGTAAGAGTATGTACATATTTTACATCTAGTTAAACATAGCATAATATTTTCTAGCCATAGGTAAGGATCGATTATATTGAGGAACACTTGAAATGCCTCTAGATGTTCTTGTAAGCAATGCACAAATAGGAGCCAAGTGAAACAGACGTTTGGTTCTAGACTCTTCAAATACCATTGAAACAAAGAATCAAAAAGACTGGCTGGTAATTTTGAGTAAGATACTAAAAATAAACCAACTTGAGACTAAGATTTCAGCAGAGTCCAAAGAGTGAAGAAATTAGGTAGAGTGATACAAGAAGGAAATATCCCAGAAAAGCAATTAATTCATTTGAATTTTGCCAAATGCCAGCTCCGAAGTTTCTATCACTTTTCATAGTCACCAGTTAGTGATTATAAGAGTATGATAAGCTCTGCTTCTTAACATATTTGGGGTGTAATTATTCATTTTATCTTTTTTAAAATTTTTTTGAATTTGACATTTGACAATTCTTTATGCTATCTTTGCCTGATGAGGAAATGACTGAATATATTTACTAGTTATTGCTATTTCTTCCTAATATAAATCACTTACTTTATATTGATAATATTATACATGTTAAATGTATTCATTTATAACCACCAATAATACATTTACAAATTCATGAAGTATGGTAAATTTAATCTTTTGTCCTAGCTTTTTTTTGGTGAATACTATGTCCCCTGAAGTTCAACAAAGCTTACTATAAAGAAACAGAAAACGCAAGTCCTTTTTCAAAGGAAAATATATGAAATTCACAGTTCATTTTGGAGTACAAAGCTTTCAATTGTGAAAGTACCTATTTATGCTGCTTTTTCTGTATGAATTCATCTGGTTACTATTAGCCAAGAGTAGAATCTATCATGGATTTTTTTCAAGAGCACATCACTTTGGGTCAGTTCTTGGCATTGTGATCAACATCTCTGACATTTTGTTTGACAGCACCCATTTTTCCAGGAATAAACTGTATCATATGCCAAAGAGATTAACCTGAAGTATGAGGCTGCTGAGAACAGATTAACCTGAATCATGAGGCTACTGAGAACAGAAGGCTAGCACACATGGTTGTATGTGAAGCTTCTTGCACAGATAAATGTAAAATGTAAGAATTACTGTATAGAACTCTTAACAAACTTATATGCAGTTGCTGTATTAAAGAAAATCTGTGACTTTAGTTGAGAGAAGCAATTTCTCATACTATCTTTTTCTTACTTCAGGCATGTGTTTTAGAATGACTTGCTAAGAGTGAGGAAATATTATCTGGTGCACACACTTTTAGCCATATAAAATCTGAGAAAAAGTGGTTGAAAAAATTTATTTATGTAGAATTCTAAAGGCCAGCTTGAAAGAAGAACATTTGGAAAGTTTAAAAACAATTTTAAACAGAGAAATATATTAGAATGAATAGTCAGGACCTGAAACATTATCCAGTTTTATAAATCCAAACTGATTTGTGTATAATATTTCATACAATAACACCTATGCTAAGTATATATTTGTTATAATATATAAATATTTCTATGTTACATATTTATAGATGTTGATAGATTTATAGAAAGCATTACAATATGAAAAAATGATAGGTGAAAGGACCTTATTGAATTCAATGAAACAACAAAGGGAAGCAAGTGCTGGGATTTTCCAGCTGGGAGACGGCAAAGAAATGCCAGCGTTCAAGCCAATAATTTTTTAATGTATAGCCAACAGAGAATAGTACCCAGGAGGTGTGAAAACATATAATGGATGAAATCCCAGTATTGTGGATCTCTTATCTGCTATAGACTCATTAGTAAATAAACACAGCAAAAAGGCAGATGCCAATTTTCTGCAGTGATTTTTACCTAAAATAAGTTACAGGAAGGCAAAGTCTTTCCAAACGTAAAAATCCAGGATCTGGGGTTGGAACAAGACTATAAAAGATCCATCAAAAATATACGGATGGGATAAAAGAGCCTCAGAAAAGATTAGAAGAGTGGATGGTCACCTTCTACTTCAAATACAAAAATAATAAGTATTCATATATCAAAAACATTTTTAAAGGAAAGAAAAACATTCAACTGTCAAAGATGAAGTACAATTTTCAGAGCACTTAAGCAGCAGAGAACAGCAGGAATTCAGTTTCCAACTTCATACAGTAGTGGAAATGTTTCCAGAGCATGTTTCAAGAGGAAAAAAATCATGATAATACACATCACTGGCTGCCTAATATTACCTTAGTGGTTGTCTCTAAAAGTTTTATTTCTTAATAATGTGAAAATCACAAAGATAACAGTTAAGTAGTATTAATGAGATAATTCACACTTTTAAAATCCAATGGATAGTAAAAGACAAATAATTACACTTGGACGTGATTAATTAAAGAGTACTCTGTCACACTGTGACAGCAGAGGAGGATATCCTTAGGAGAGGATCACCGTTGCTCAATAACTATGTGGATGTGACAATACAAAATGATACTTATCAAAATAAACTCCCAGAAATGGAAACATGAGTTTGTTATTTTTTTCTTGTTCGGATGGAGTTATTTCTTTCTTTCATTTTTCTCCCCTCTTGTTTATTCTCTGTTGTCACTGCTTTTTATTTCTCTACCCTTTGTCTTGTATATAAGGTTTTCTGATTGGTGGAAGGGAAAGGAAATCACAAAAATGGAAAAAAAAGCATGAACCCATGCAACAGTGATAATCATTAGACAGTATGTTGGAAATGAACTTTATGACTTGAAAGGAGGGGAATGGGTGAAAATGAGAGAGGGCGAAACACTGTTCAAAAGGAAATGTACTCATTACTTATTTGGCTGTAACCCCTCTGTATATCACCTTTATATTAAAATTTAAATTAAAAAGATTCAGTGAAATGAGTAGGTCATGGGGAAGCTCTATGTTTACTTTTGAAGACGCTCCATACTGTTTTCAAGAACAGAGAAACAAGTTTACCTTCCCGCCAACAGATTAGTAGCATTCCCCTTTGGACACATCCCTTCTAGCATATGTCATTGTTAGTTTTCTTGATATTTGCCACTCTACTTTGGGTTAGGTAGAAACTCAATTTTTTTTTGTTTTGCATTTCTTTTATGGTCATAACTGTTGTTCATCAAAATGAACTGCAGTAAATGGATACAAGACTTTTAAAGTCTATTGTTTTTGGTTCTTTTTCCTTTTGTCTTATTTGTTCATTTCTCTGTCTTTGACAGGCTAAGAGGGGAGAAGGGAAATGATGGGACAAAGGGTGAAAAAATTCAATGATTCTCATAAGACACTGTATAAAAAAATAACTGTGCAGCTTGTGGGTAGGGACAAAAGGTGAAAAAAACTGAGAGAGAATGCTAGGAAAGGGGTGATATTGTTCAAAAAGAAATGTAGGCTTTATCTGCCATATAAGAGTGATCCCTCTGTAACCATCTTTAAAATAGAAATTAAAATATATTAATAATTAATCTAAAGTTTTTGTAGTTTGGTACTTTTGTCATTATTACCATCATTGTACACAAGGGGAAAGAAAGAGGGGGAGAGACAATCAAACAGACAGGGAAGGGGAGAGAGGGGAAGGAAGGAGAGAGAAAAGGAGTAGGAGGAAAAATGGAAATAAAGGGAAGAAGAGGAAGGAAGGGAAAAGAAGGGAAGGGAGAAACAAATGTGTATATGACTGATACACAGACAACTCACAAGAAAACAATGACATTGGGATACAAGTAAAGATATTTTAGATTGCCCAGCATTTATCAAAGGAAATCTTGAGATATAACATTCAAATTGTAGGTATCAAGAGAAAGTTTGGGTAAAGACTTGCTTTGGATGAAAAGTGTTTATTCCTACCTGTCATTTAATTATTTCTGTCCTAAGTTCAGACCTAATTGATTCAATATTTTTAACCCTCAGGCTAGCTCGGGGGAAAGGCAATCAGACTCCAATGAGTCTTGGACATGATTTGAGACTTGCATATAAATGAAAATTGTACCTGAGCTTAAGAAGAGACAGCTTCTGATGCTCTGAATTAGACAACAGAAAATAAGATGTTTCTGGCATAATAGCCCCAGGTAGAGATGCAAAATGTACAAATACATTTTCTCTTTGAATGTAGTTCAACCTTTTAGTCACAGGTAGCATCAAAAGAGCAAAAGTCTGCCAGTCCAAATCCATTTCTGCTTCTTAGATGCTTTGTAACTAACAGAAAAACAGAAAGTTACATAAACTTTGAGATAAATTAAAGGTATTTATGCCCAAAATGTACTGTGAGAATTCATTGAGACAATACACATAAAATATTTAGAATAGGGTTCAGCATACACATACACACACAATATATGTAGTATATATGTAAATACATACATATATATACATATATGATATCACTACTTTGGCAAAAGTAAGGATGTTTTCAACAAGAATACAAACAAAAAGATGCTGGCAGGGATGCAGGGGGAAATCAACTATTACACTGTTGACTGAAAACAGGTAGAACCACCGTGGAAGACTGGTTGGTGATTTCTCATGAAACTAAACAAATGTACCCAATGATCCATCAATGCCACTCTTGGGCATCTATCCCGAATATCACATCTCTATTGAGTAGAAACAATGCAGGGAGTTACATATACATGTTTGTTGCTGCACTATTCATCATAGCTGAGTTTCCGTTCAATGGGTGAATGGTTGAGGAAAAATATTTGTACACATGAGTATATATGTATAAGTATATATTCACATATATATGAATATATACATATACACAAATAATAGTTAACACATACATGCATATATGTACGTACATACATATACACATATATAGGTAAGTATAGGTATATATGTCTTAACTAAAATTGTATATATTTATATACATTTATATATATATACAAAATGGGTATTTTAATTCCAACATTTTAGAAGCATAAAAATATAAATAGAACTTATCTTTGTATAAAGCCTACTTAAATCATTGAAATTTAGCTTCATAAGATTTCCATAATATGATGTCTTTCTCTTTCTCTTCTCAATTTATCTCACATCCATTAAAACTTTAGCATAGAGGCATAAAATTCCATTGTATATATGTACCACATTTTCCTGATCCATTCGGCTACTGAGGGGCATCTGGGTTGGTTCCAGATTCTAACTATGACAAATTGTGCTGCGATGAACATTGTTGTGCTGGTGGCATTACTGTGATTTTGTTTGTGGTCTTTTGGATAGACACCCAAAAGTGGGGCTGCTGGGTCATAGGGGAGTTCTATATTTAGCCTTCTGAGGAATTGCCATACTGCTTGCCAGAGTGGCTGAACCAGTTTACATTCTCACCAACAATGAAGTAGGGTTCCCTTTTGGCCACATCCCCTCCAACAATTGTTATTGTTAGTTTTTTAGATATAGGACATTCTTACTGGGGTGAGATGGAATCTCAATGTTGTTTTGATTTGCATTTCTTTTATGGCCAGTGATGTAGAGCATTTTTTCATATGTCTCCTGGCCATTCTCATATCCTCATCAGAGAAGTCTCTTTGTAAGTCTTTAGCCCACTTGATGAGTGGGCTATTGGTTCTTTGCAGTTTTGTTTTGGAAGAGGGTAATTTTTTTTAGTTCTGCATATATTTTAGATATGAGGCCTTTGTCCGTTGAATGGCCTGTAAAGATCTTCTCCCAGTCTGTGGGCTTTCTGTTTATCTTGCGAGCTATGTCCTTTGCCGTGCAGAAGCTCTGCAGTTTGATGCAGTCCCATTTGTCCAACCTTTCTTTGATTTGT
This sequence comes from Perognathus longimembris pacificus, assembly GCF_023159225.1. Lineage (NCBI taxonomy): Eukaryota > Metazoa > Chordata > Mammalia > Rodentia > Heteromyidae > Perognathus > Perognathus longimembris. Next base: position 30,128,973 of record NC_063173.1, on the reverse strand, counting down.
AGCCTTTCTGGGTCTTTGTTAAGGAAGTTCTGTCCTGTGCCAAAGAGCCCAAGTGTTTCTCCTACTCCTTCCTTTAGTGTTTTCAGGGTGTCTGTTTTGATTTTGAGGTCTTTAATCCATTTGGAATTGATTTTGGTGCAGGGTGATATATAAGGATCTAGTTTTAGTTTGTTGCATGTGTTGAGCCAGTTTTGCCAGCACCATTTGTTAAAGAGGCTATCTTTCTTCCATACTATTTTTTTAGCTCCTTTATCAAAGATTAAGTAGGCGTAGTTCTGTGGGTTCATTTCTGGGTCTTCATGGAAGGACTTGGAAAAAATTATACTAAGTGAAGTGAGCCAGACCCAAAGAAACATGGACTCTATGGTCTCCCTTATTGGGAATAATTAGTACAGGTTTAGGCAAGTCATAGCAGAGCATCACAAGGCCCAATAGTTATACCCTTATGAACACCTAAGATGATGTGAAGTGAAATGAACTCCATGTTATGGAGACAATTGTTATATCACAGTTGTAACTACTTTCAATGTCCCATGTGTATCTGTAGCTTCTATTATTGATGATGTTCTTGTATCACCTTCCTGTGGTTGTACCTACACTATCTCTGTAATCTTATCTGAGTATATTGGAAACCGTCTATACTGGTATTAGAACTAGGAAATTGAAAGGGAATACCAAAATTGAGAGACACAGGGTAAAAAAAAAGAGTAACAAATACAAAAGCTATACTTGCAAAACTGTTTGGTGTAAGTGAACTGAACACCTCAGCAGGGGAAAGGGTAAGGGGGAGGGGGGGAGGGGGGTATGAGGGACAAGGTAACAAACAGTACAAGAAATGTATGCAATGCCTAACGTATGAAACTATAACCTCTCTGTACATCAGTTTGATAATAAAAATTTGAAAAAACAAAACTTTTTTTAGCATAGACCAATTCATTTGACACAACCCTGCTGCTCCCATAGGCATCACATGTAATTGATACACCTATACAAGGCAATTTAATTCCAAACTTTTCTTGTTACATTAATAGAAAAATCTGAGAAAGCAAAGGAAATAACAAGAAAGGCCAAGCCTTCTGTAGAAAATGCTGCAGGGCTTCAGTTATGAATGAGAAGTTAAGGCACATTTGTGTTAATAAGGCATATTAATAGAGTAGCGCTTAAGTTTTGGAAGTCTATATGCTCATAAGTACTGTATTGTCCTTACTCTGAGCAAATGTACAAGCCAGCATGTGAGAATTTACTTGGTTCCAAAACATAATTGTTATTCTATAATCTTCGGATGTAAGACCATTTAAGCGAATTACTTAGAACAAATTAAATATATGTGAATATATATGGCTATATACAATTAAAATTATCATAAGAGATCATTTGTTAATCATTTGTATGATACCATTTATATAGCTGTACATGCAAGCATACATGTAGAAAGTAAAATGAAAGGCTACATGCAAAAATATTAACAATGCCTTTTGTGAGATGGAAATATTGACTAATATTTTTAGTAGATTAATAATTGGTGCTGTGTTTTTGCTTTTAGTAGATTTTTGTACAATTAATAATATAAAATGAGAAAAAAGTACATTGTTGTTCTAAGCTAGTTTCCAGATTATTTTTTAGGAAATGGGATTCGTTATTCAGAATGAGAACAGAGTGAAGAATGATTCAGGGAAACACACTTGCTGTGATGTCAAATGGTGCAACTTGAATGGAGGTCTTCAGAGAACAAATCAAAGATCTGTCTGGGGATAAAGCATCTGAAAGAGACTTCGAATTGTTTATATTCTAGCACTGCCTTTAGAACAAAGGGCTCAAGTATTAAATGTCAGCACCATTATTCACCGAATATGACTTAGAGAAGTGAGTATCAAATGCAGCAACCAGCCAGAAATGGCAAAGTGTGCAACTTAACAAAAAATTATGTTCTGTATCATTCCACTTTTTTTCTGAATACTACTAAAATAATAGTTTTGTAAGATATATTTTTGTAATTTTTATTACATACTGAAATATATATCTGAGAAGTAATTCTACAATATCAATAATTATTCACATGTTTTATTTTTTCGAATTCTTTAATGAGATACAAAACACTAATTTTTAGGAGAGGTAATTACAACATTAAAGAAAGCATCCATCAGATAAAAATCTTCCTTAGGTCTACTATAACTGAATGTTGAATGAGGTAATGTTTGCTTTGCTGCCTCCTCAAAAATATTTTGCTGGTTAAGACTGAAGGACATAAGTTCCCATTCACCAAGCATTTATTGTTATTCACTCTATGTGTCATCAAATATGATTTTGGTAGAGCTGATAAAACGTTCATGGAAAAGTCATAATCAATTTCCTGAAATGTCATATAATCTATGATATTTCATGAGAGAAAATGTAAAAACATAATTATTTATTAGGAACAGTGAAGTAAATGGCCATGATCCTATAGGAATGGAATAACCAGAATACAAGAACACACTGTTGTTTGATCCATGATAGAAGACCTCAGGAGGAAAAGGCATTTAGTATTAGTAACAATATTAAAAAAAATTGAAATGAATACTATGGCATATCTAACAAATACCAAAATACAAAGTTACATTGCAGCAAAAAGCAAGTATATTTCTTTTTCTTTAGAACAATTCACAGTAATTTTTTTATTTTAGTTTTTTTCTTATTTATTGTCAAAGTGATGTACAGAGAGGTTACAGTTTCATACGTTAGGCATTGGAAACATTTCTTGTACTGTTTATTACCTACTCCCTCATTCCCCCCTTCCCTTTCCCCTTTCCCTCTCCCCCCATGAGTTGTTCAGTTGTTTTAAACCAAACAGTTTTGCAAGTATTGCTTTTGTAGTCGTTTGTCTTTTTATCCTGTGTCTCTCGATTTTGATATTCCCTTTCACTTTCCTAGTTCTAATACCAGTATACACGGTTTCCAATGTACTCAGGTAAGATAGAGTGATAGTGCAGGTACAACCACAGTATTCTATCAACAATAGAAGGTACAGTTTCACATGGCATGTTGAAAGTAATTGCAATAGTGATATAACACTTGTTTCCATAACATGGAGTTCATTTCCGCATTATCTTATGCATTCATAGGGGCATAGCTATTAAGCTCTAGTGATCCTCTGACGTGACTAGCCTAAACCTGTGCTAATTATTCCCTATGAGGGAGACCATAGAGTTCATGTTTCTTTGGGTCTGGCTCACTTCACTTAGTATAATTTTTTCTAAGTCCTTCCATTTCCTTACAAATGGGGCAATGTCATTATTTCTGATAGAGCCATAAAATTACATTGTGTACATGTACCACATTTTCCTGATCCATTCGTCTACTGAGGGGCATCTGGGTTGGTTCCATATTTTAGCTATGACAAATTGTGCTGCGATGAACATTGTTGTGCTGGTGGCTTTAGTGTGTTCTTGTTTGTGGTCTTTGGGAAGCCTCAAAAAACATAAAATACCTAGGAATAACCTTAATCAAAGAAGTGAAAGACCTCTATGATGAGAACTTTAAAAACATGAACAACGAAATTAAGGCAGAACTAAGGAAATGGAAAAACCTCCCATGCTCCTGGATTGGAAGGATTAATATAATCAAGATGGCAATATTTCCAAAGGCCATCTACAAATTCAATGCAATACCCATTAATATCCCAATGCCATTTTTAATGAAATAGAGGAAGCAATCCAGAAATTCATATGGAACAATAAAAGACCCAGAATAGCAAAAACAATCCTAAGCAGAAAGAACAGTGCTGTAAGAATTACAATACCAAATTTCAAGCTGTATTACAAAGCTATAGTAATAAAAAAAAACAAAAACAAAAAAAAAAAAAAAAACAAAAACATTGGTATTGGCACTGGAACAGGCCTGAAGACCAATGGAACAGAATTGAAGACCAAGAAATGAACCCACAGAACTATACCCATTTAATCTGTAATAAAGGAGCTAAAAAAAATAGGATGGAAGAAAGATAACCTCTTTAGCAAACGGTGCTGGCAAACCTGGTTCAACACATGCAGCAAACTATAACTAGATCCTTATATATCACCCTGCACCAAAATCAATTCCAAATGGATCAAAGACCTTGAAATTAAAACAGATACCCCCAAAACACTAAAAGAAGGAGTAGGAGAAACACTTGGGCTCCTTGGCACAGGACAGAACTTCCTTAACAAAGACCCAGAAATGCTATAAATCAAAGAAAGGATGGACAAATGGGACTGCATCAAACCGCAGAGCTTCTGCAGGGCAAAGGACATAGCTCGCAAGATAAACAGAAAGTCCACAGATTGGGAAAAGATCTTAACCGGCCATACAACGGACAAAGGCCTCATATCTAAAATATATGCAGAACTAAAAAAATTACATTCCTCCAGAACAAAATCGCAAAGACTCAATAGCCCCCTCAACAAGTGAGCTAAAGACTTAAAAAGAGACTTCTCTGAGGAGGAAATTAATATGGCCAAGAGACATATGAAAAAGTGCTCTACATCCTCTTCACTGGCCATAAAAGAAATGCAAATCAAAACAACATCTCACCCCAGTAAGAATGTCCTATATCTAGAAAACTAACAATAATAAATGTTGGAGAAGATGTGGCCAAAAGGGAACCCTACTTCATTGTTGGTGAGAATGTAAACTGGTTCAGCCTCTCTGGCAAGTGGTATGGAGATTTCTCAGAAGGCTAAACATAGAGCTCCCGTATGACCCAGCAGCCCCACTTTTGGTCATCTACCCAAAAGATCACAATCATGCAACTTTTAAAAGACAAAGTTTTATTTTTTTAAAACAAAATATTGGATAATATCAAAATTCCGATTTCTTACATACATTCTAAAATTCTAGACTTTAACTGAATAATAATAACTGATAAATAAAATAAATTTTACATATTTTGAAGTACTGTAACTAATAGGCACTATACATAGTGTGTATATGAATATGTATGTATATATGTACATATGCATGTATATTTAGTGTGCATATAAATATGTATAAAGTATCACATGTTTGCTAGTATTGGCTAAAATTTGAATACCTCATTACATTTTAAAGTGCTTGTTATTTGAAAGGTTGCTATGTTCAGTCTTTAATTAAGCAGCAAATCTTGGGCTGGAGGTGTGGCTCAAGTGGTAGAGCAACCGTCCATGAGTAAGCAAACCTACCACTCACCTGTGCATGCATACAAGTGCCCAAGCATGTGCACATGCATGCCTCCACTCACTCTCTCTCTCTCTCTCTCACACACACACAAGAAGGAAGGAAGAAAGGAAGGAAGGAAGGACAGAAGGAAGGAAAGAAGGAAGGAAGGAAGGAAGGAAGGAAGGAAGGAAGGAAGGAAGGAAGGAAGGAAAGAAGGAAGGAAGGAATAAAAGAAATTAGGGAAAGAGAAAATTAATATTATCAGGAAAGATGTTCACAAATACACATACACACACCCAAATTCAGGAATTAATGATTCTTTAAAAGAGTATATAGTTGCATACAGTTTGGAAAAGTTCTCCTAGCCATATATAATTAGAGATGGTCACATGGAGGAAACCTTTTCTTGTTGTTTTTTTTTAACAATTATATTTTTGTTATCTTTAAGTTGTTGTGCAAAGGGACTGCCATTCAAAAATCAGTTTATACATGCAACACATTTAAATGAGGAATTGTTATTGCTTTATGTTTACTCTGACACAGGATCTATTTTCACATAGTTTATTTAAGTGTTGACCGAATTGGACCCCTGATTTGGGAGTGGAGAAATGAGATGGGAAAACATTGCAACTGACTTAAGGAATTGAAATCAATTATAAGAAACTGAGGTGCAATGCGTGTAGATCCCTCTGTGAAATAGCCAAGAGCACTACCTCTTGTGTTTCCAACTTCCTCTGATCCCTGTATCTTATTGGCTGAGCACTATTCCTGTGGCCTAATGGAATCACAAGTGAACAAGGCTTAAAAATCTGTGTGAAGCAGTTATGAAAGCTAGACAAGACAATTGAACTGTAGAGAGATATCTTTAACATACAGGATATATGATAAGTAAATGCATGAAGACAGTAAATTATAGAGAAAACTAGGGACACTATGAAAGGTGAATTCTTAAGAGAGCTGAAAGGAAGTCAAAATGAAATAGGGTTTGGAAAGCCTACGTCGAAGGATTAAACCAAATGTTGAATTATTGTCATGTAGGCAAGTCAGACCAGCAAAAGATTTTAGCAGTAAAATGATACCAGAAAACTAATATTCAGAAATGTTTGGTTAATGACCATATGGAAATTATATAAGTTAAAAGAAGGTTAACTGGGAGGCCAGTTAGAAGATTAGCAGCATCTTAGAGGTTTTAAGGATTTGATGTAAGAGGCAATAGAAGTGGAAAAGAACTGAAGGAAAGAGAAACGTGATAGAGACAGATTCTTGTAAGAATTCACCGATGTTTTAAGATAGGACATGCAATAGATGATTGCTCAGTGAGATTGTCCTAAAGATGAAGAAATCAAGATGAAAACTGTGTTGGGTTAACAGTAAGGTGATGGTTACTTCTATTTTTGTCTTTGCTGTTTCTAAGGCTAATTGGACTTTCAGCCAACGAAACAGACTGAAATAAGATGGATCATATTAGAATTATAATCATATGAGGCATAGGATCACATTTGGTCTATTGAAAGAAGCCTAGCTGAAGCAGCTGCCAACAGTGGTAAGTTTAAAAGCACTACTAATGTATATGTGATGTTTGAGTGTCATTGGGAGGAAAAATGATTACACATGGAAGCAAGAAGCCCAATATACCTAGTTAAAGGCAAGGCTCAAATGACTTGGTGTGGGAGATGAGACTTTAATCCTTGAAAGCAGTTGTGTCCTACCAGGAGTTTCTGGCAGAAGAATGAATAAGGAAATTAACATTTCCTTTTTATTTATTTATTTTATTTTAGTACAGCTTGGCACCATTAGTGATCACAAACCATAGATCATTTCATACTGTTTGACCAGTAGCAAAATTCAAAATAAAAAAATAACACAGAAAAACAAAAAGCAAAAGAAAGGAGAAAATAGTAACTGAAAACAATTAGAGAAAATAAAAGATAAGAAGAATGTGGTCTAGAATTAATTGTTGCCTGGAGGCATGCAACAGTAATAGTACAGATTTGCTAATGCCCTTCTGGCAGAAAAGGAACAAGGCTCATTATTTCTACACTTTTCCAAAGTTGCTCCCAGCATCCCCATGCTGCTTCTGTAGCAGCACTGGACCTGCTTAAATGCCAAACATGTCAGAATGTTTTTAAATCTTAGTAAATGGTCGCCTTAGGGCTACTGCTTCACAAGAAAGAATTACCCATACACTGAATGAGTTTTCTCGGTGAGAGGTGCAGCCGCATTCCAAGGCAGACTTCCAGGATCCCTGGCACTGCCTAAACACTTTCTTACAAGACAGAAGGAATGTCAGAAAGGCTGAATCTAGGATATCTCATGGAGTGAGATGGTACCATAGTCTATGGGTGGTCTCTATTTTCAATCCTCTGCTTTAAGTGTCCTCTCTGATCATTAATGGGAAAATTTCAGTTGTTGGATCTCTGGTAACAGACTTGTGTTGAACAGCACTCATATTGATTAGACAAGCTATACAGAGATAGATAGCCTGATAGACAGATAGATTGATTGATTCATTGATTGATAGGTACTATAGATACTAGTATTTATACTATCTATAGGTATATACTATAATATCTATCCATTTATCCACCTGCTATCTATCACTTTATTACTCTTTCCGTCATTCTAATTATTCCCAAATATTAGTCAAAAAAATTAGGAAAAATATATCATTGTCTTCATTTCTCAGATAAGGCATTTAAGGTCCAGAACAACTGCATTTGAGTTGCCCAAAGTTAGAACAGTAGATTAGTATGAATAGTGTGAAACCCAGAACTACCATACTCTATACTATACTCTAATACCTAGGAATGCTTCTTGATCTTTATACAGTTGTCCAGAAAGGCATAGTCATTGTTCTAAATAATAACATGAAGGTAAACATAAGGTGGCTAACTTGAGCACTTGGATTTTATTTGCTTTTATTACGCTGAAGGATATATATTTTTAATTGTATGATCTTGGAAACTGTATACATTATTACAAATATCCTAAGTTATGTGACTGACTTATAAAGGAGAAAGACTAAAGAAGGAAGTAAGTATGCAATTTAATAGTGTGAGATATATTGATTTTCAGCTTCATAATATTTATGGAATTCTCTGTCATATCTTCTGCAATTTCTGTTTCATGCTTACATGGTACAAGGAACAATAAATATTGGACTCACAGTGTATTTTATTGTTAAATTATCTGGACAATCCGATCCAATTGTAGTTTTAAATGTGTTCACTGAACTCATTTTTTTCATCATAGAATTAGCTTCATTTTTAATACTCTGAAATTAATTGACTGGGTATATTCCATGCCTACATAAATACAAAATATTTTAACTTGCAATCTTCATTTCCAAAACTTGACACACTTATTTCAATTTATTTTGCCCCATGCATTTTGTAAATTAACTCTCTAAGCATCACAAAGCTAATTTAATGTGAATTTACGGTATTTTTCTAGGAGTAAATTGTGTTTTTCAAATAAGAAAGATCACCCCAACTAACAGGTACTTTGGTTAAAATTTAAATGTCTAAATGCTTGTAGAAACATTTGTAAATTATCTCAAGCCAGAATGCTCATGTACTATCACAAATTATTTCCAATGATTTTCATTGTCTACATGATTTTTTACAGAAGTCCATTTCAGAATAACTCAGAGAGGCTCAAACAAATGACTATAGGCCACACTTCTACGATATTTCATTTGCCAGCTTTTACTGTAAATGCAATGAGCACAGCATGAATAATACATTACATGTTAAAAGATAGTAAAAGTGCAAATTCAATGAGGCTTAGTCTATATTTATATTTATATCTTTTTTATACAAATTAAGGAAGGTATATGGTGATTCTGAATGGCAGCAATTATGGAAAAGTCAAGTTCATGTTCTAAACTTTCAAGAAATGATAAATTGGATATTCTTCTGTTGTTACGCATTTCACTTCTGATTTTACACTAGCATTACAGAATTGTTTTTACGTGTTGGAAGACAGGCTGCCAGGGGAGGTAAAAGATGTGTTGATTGTGCCGCTTCATTTAGCTACCTTTTCTAGCCAGATTTCTAAACTTCATGAGCACAGATTAAATGAAGGATGGTGTGGAAAATTTTGGAGTTGAATTAATCGCATTATCCATGTCACACGTCAGTAGGTAGCACAGAAGGTAGAACTTACTGACTTAGGAGGCTGTTTATTTGAGAATCTCACTTTCTAAAGGCCCATGAATACTCTGATGATTTAAGGAAAACATGTCAGACTAATTGTCTTTCATATTGTAATATTTTTTTCTTCTCTCTTTCAGCTGAAGTAATTTTAAAATATCATTTATGCCCATCCTTGAAATCTAGTAAGGCTTCTTTTTTCTACTTTATAATAGAATTCAAAAAAAAATTAAGTCATAGCTTCAAGATGATATCATGCATGGGTGGGACATATAATCATTTGAAATAACCTATCCACGAATCCATCAACTCAATAGATATCTAATGGTATCCAGTCATCTATATGCATGTGTGTGTGTGAGAAAACCTTTTTTAAATAGAAGGTTATACACGAACATGTGATATACATTATATGCTAATAGTGGAAGTGACCAGAATGAGTATCAGAATCCCAGTGATAAACATGGTGGGAACTACATTCACACCAGGAAGATACAAGAGAAAGTCCTGGGTTCCTAGCCATCTCCTCTATATCTCATACTATTTTACCCCATGAAAAGTATTGAGAAATATTAGCCTTGGAGAATGCAACATTACTCCTACCCAGTCTTTTGAAAACAAAGACACTTCTAAATCATTTTTAAGATAATTTTTATAATTTATTTACTTATTGTCAAAGTGATGTACCAGAGCGGTTAAAGTTCATACATAAAGCAGTGCATACATTACTTATCCAACTTGTTACCTGATCCCTCATTTTCCCCCCTTCCAGTCCCTTCCTATTTTCCTTCCCCTCATGAGTTGTACAGTTGGTTTATAGCATAGAGTGTTATAAGTATTGCTGTTGCATTGGTTTGTCTTTTCTCTTTTTTTTGGCCAGTCCTGGGCCTTGGACTCAGGGCCTGAGCACTGTCCCTGGCTTCTTTTTGCTCAAGGCTAGCACTCTGCCACTTGAGCCACAGCACCACTTCTGGCCATTTCTATATATGTGGTGCTGGGGAGTAGAACCTAAGGCTTCATGTGTACGAGGCAAGCATTCTTGCCACTAGGCCATATTCCCAGCCCCCATTGGTTTGTCTTTTATTCTTTGTCTCTTCATTTTAATCCTTCAAATGAGAACAACAGAAAGTAAAGTGCCACTTGAAAAGAGAAGACAGATTGGTGTTTATTGACAATTTCTACAACATTTTGTTCTTGTCCCACAGGAGGGTCTAATTCATACTTTTGCCATGAATGATTAATTGAGAAAAATCATTTAGAAAATATATTTCAATCATTCATTTTATGATTCTTAGTTTTTTAATGTTTTGTGAGAAGAAACTTTCTTACATTATTAATGTTGTCTCTATTCAAGGTAACCATGAGTTGACTAAAGATGTCACGAAAACATTTCTCACCTTACAGAAATACATGCTCATTTCTATAGGTGAACAAGGACAGATTCTTATGTCTGACTGCTGTCTTTCTGTGACGAAAAGTTCTTTCAGCTAAGTAAAGAACTATTTTTTCTACCTATAGTTTACTTGACAACCGAGAGAAAATTAACCTGTTTATCAGTGGCTGGCTCCATCTGAGCTTACTAAAATGTTACTTTGATCAGAAGTTAAAAATGAAAAATCCCTTGCACAACTAATTTCTCAGCTAGAAGACGTAGCACTTAGTTTTAATGCCAAGGGTTGTTTCCTTCTTGATCAAACTTGGATGCCATGGTTGCTGCACTATGTCTTATTTTTCAGAAAATAACCTTTCAAGAAAGCATAAACACTTTCCAATGACAACATGAACTCTCTTACAAATGAACTCATCTTTCATTTGTCAAGCATAAATTGTCATTGAGTGGTGCTCTGAGTAGTCTGGGGAACTCAAAGCTGTGCCTTTGTCTCTACCTTGTTTTATCTTTACTATTCCATATATAATGTGCATACATTAAAATAACAATATTCCTAAGGACCTGCATTTCTGTTAGATTCTTGTCTTATTTTTATCTTACAAAATAAATAATGTCTAAGACTTGCAGCTAGCTAGTGAGTAGCACAAAAGTACTTGGGGACATAAAACATATGGCACAACTGCAGTTTGGGGTAAAATATATTTTAAGACAATTACATCAAACAAACTGGGAATAAGAGCAGAATCCAGGCAAGGTTTGTTCGCAGGAGAGGACATTTTGTTGTGGCTGCAGGTCAAGTCTAGCAGAGTAGCAACGGTTTTCATTGAAAGTGCCATGAGCTGGTTCATAGTCATATTGCTATATCAAGTTAGATAGCCATTATTTTATCAAAGTTCTCATCCAATCATATTAGATTATAAAAATATATTAAGTGTATCATGTGGAGGTGAATTATCCCAGGCACTGCATACATGTAACTCATAGAAGATTTGACACTATGTGGTTAGCTGTGTTAGAAGAAATAAGTCCAGGGCTGGGGGTAGTGGTTGATATGTGGAATCCTAGACACTTGGGAAGTGGAGATCAGGAAGATTCGAATTCTAGGATGATCAAAGAAAAAACAGAGACTCTATCTCAATATGTAAGCTGGGTGTTTGGGTGGTATTGGTACAAGCCTGTACTCCTAGCAGCACAGAAGGAAAATTATAGTTTGGATTCCAAAAAATGTAAGATCCTATCACAGAAAGTAGTAAAGAAGAATTGTTAGAGGTCTGACTCACATGATAAGTGTCTGACTTACAGACATGAGGCTGTGAGTTCGAAACCCAGTAAAGAGAAGAAAGAAATAAAGAAAAAAGGAGAGAAAAAAGATTCAGATTTAGAGAAAAAGAAACAAAGCAATGTGCAACCTTACAAAGTAACATCTGTCCTCTAACTCTAGTGACCTGTACATATATATAGGAATGTGAGTAACATGTATACGCTTAGATTCATGGCTGAAAGTTACTGTGACTAATCTGAAAAGAATGAACAAGTAGCAATGAGAAAAGCATACAAACAAAGCTATTTGGAATGATCAGGATGATGTTGCTGAAAATGGCATAAGGTGTCATAAATAATGAAAGCATGCATGCTTTGAAACAAATACAGGGGACTGTGGGTTTCCAAACTGTGGGAAGGGCACTTGACAAATCTCTGAGATAAGAGCAATCTTGAGTGTTCAAGAATAGATTGGGCCTCTAGTATACAAGGAAGTATGTTAATTCTAGCCCCACCCAAAAAAAAACTCAGATGAGAACACATCGGGTTTATGAAATCTGGAAAGTACAGTATAAAAATCACATTGCTTTCTATCTTCCTCAGTACAAACACAATTTGATGCAGATGGAAGGTTGGGAGTTATGAGGACATTCAGAATGAAAGCAGCAACGAGATTCTGGTGGTAGTTCAGGGAGTGGAGAAACAAGAATCAGTTCCCAATATTCATAATGTAACTGAACAGAAGTGCATGTGTTTGACATTCATTTGGAGGCAGGAAGAAAACCCTGAACAAGATGCATGACAAGTCTGTGGCTTGTATTCATATGAACCTTTTTCAACTCTTATCATTTGTAACAGTCATAAAGATGTATGAGTTTTGTTAAAATCAGTGAGTGGTTAAACAATGGGCATTAAATTTTCAGATACTACTAAGTATTGTTTCATGCTATCTAGTCATTTGTGATCCTAGCCAGGTGCTATTGGCTCATACCTGTAATCCTATCTACTCAGCAGGTGGAGATCTGAGGACTGTAGTTCTAAGCTAGCCTGAGCAGAAACAACTGTGAAACTGATCTCTAATTAATCACAAAACAAAGCCAGAAGTATAGCTGTGGGTCAAATGAAAACATGATTGCCTTGAGCAGAAAAATGCTCAGGAAGTGTGCTCAGACCCTGAGTTCAAGGCTCAGGACCAGCACACAAAAAGAGTGTGATTCTGATTCTATTAGCCAGTTTTATTCATTTTCTTCATCTTTTAAGATTAGTAATGATTATTGTGAACTTGTCAAATTCCATACCATAAATGAACTATGAAGATACTAGTGGAAACGTTTATCCCAGCTAAAAGGTTTTGTTATTTGAAACACAATTTGTAAAGATATATATGGAAGGAAAGTATCTTAACCATTCTTTAAATATATTATTATATGAACTGTTACAAACCAACTTAACTAGAAATATCAGTCTACAAAATTTAGGTTTCTTCAAAATTATTCCACCATTTGATTTCATTCCTCTGGTCTCTTGACTTATTTATTATGTCAGACACGATATGAATAATTATAATCTACTTTTAACATTTTCTTTCCTTATTTGTATATGCACTAAGATAAATAAAATGGGAGTGTGTTAGGATAAAAATATTAATCATAATATATTAAAACATAGCTATTTCATGTTAGCCTTTCCAAGTCTATCAAAATATTTATTTTACATTATAATTATTGTATATATGAAAATAAATCAGGGTTATAAACAATAGTAATAAACAGAAATACAGAATTTTTTCTTTAAATATAGAGTGGATAAATACACAATTCTCCATTTTCACTCATGACAGTTCTACTCTGAAAACTCTCCATGCTAACCTAATTTCATTTTGAGCAGTTCTGCATTGCAGCATTCTGTACATAATGTAAAAAATTTATGACATAAGAAATGAGCAAAAATTTGACCCTATGACAATTTCTTCATTATTTGTAGCAACAACTTAAAATTTGCCTAGGGTCCTAAAATCCCCCATTAAAAGTTCTCAAGGAAAATTGAAATATTGTCTGCATCCTTAATAGCAAGTATGCTTCACAGTACAAAGTACACAATCTCAAATACATCCATTATCCAAGTCTGTTAGAGAAAATGGGGTCGATTTTTCACCTAGACATTGGTCCATGGCAGAAAATTAGTGTTCAGATAACCCTATTCCACTTTAAAGAATTTATTGATTTATGCTGTACCTGAACTACAGCCTCATTTTCTCAAAGTGATCACAGGACAGAAACCAACATCAAGGTCATGTCTACTATAAGGCCAAGACTATCACAGTTTTTATCCTTCAAAGTAGCTTTTTTCAAAAGGTTCACTAAGTTTGTGAAAACCAGCTTCAAAATGCACTGAAAGATGAATATATGTGAAAACATGAAGAATATTTCCAGGTAAAAAATTGAATTCAAATTATGAAAGAAAACAGTCCCAGTGATAGATGGAGAAGAAGGAAAGACTGCTGCAAAAATGTTTGAATGCCTGTGACCAAATGTCATCTTGATGGAAAAACCCATGCATCTTGCACTGTAGTTGATGCTTGATATTATTCAAGTGTGTATGTGTATGTGTGGTGTGTGTGTATGTGAGAGAGAGAGAGAGCAGGGGGTGGATGAGAACATATGTGCCATAAATCTTCAATTATATTTGCTTGATAGTACCCATGGTGGGGGGGTGGGGAAGATGTAGAAGAAGAGAGCATGTATGTATGCATGTGTAAATTATCCTATCAGTCATATACTGGACAGGTCCTACAACTAAGACTAAACTGAAAATACAATATCAACACTAATATCAATACCAATATCCTTATTACTGAGGATGAAAACCCAAAGCTAAAAGACTCAGTAGATAGTTTGTTCATTTTAGAATGAAAATGTAACACAAAGAAGCAAAGAGATGACAGCCAACAAATATTAAATATAAAAAAGAGATAGTATCAATCTAAAGATGCAAGATGAATACAGAGGAACAGTTGAAGATCACAGTAGAAATCCCCTCACAAAAACTCCTAACCCACTCACAGCAAGGGCTAGGCAAATTAAACCTGATTTAGAAATGGGATATGGGACAATCTCTGCTCTCACTGACTTTTTGGAAGTCAAAAGTAAAAGAACAGTCCCAAACATAAGGAATATTCTAGAAAAGAGCAATGCTAGATTTTTATAAAGGGGCTCTGATGAACTTTTTAATATGGTCCTAGTATGATCATGACCTATTCTTCAAGATGTAAGATTCGTAAATATAAAATTCAACTATGACTATAAACTGCAATGAGTTAATGAAAGATAATATTTGGTAGATTAAGAATAAAAACATAGATGAATAATGATATGTCATAGTCTTTCTGTAATATGTACTTTCAGTGCAGGGTTTTGTAAATCTTCATAATTTGAATATATAGATATTGTGATAGCAAATGAATTGATAAGATCAGAAATTTGGAAGGGAAAGAAGCCTGAGAATTAATCACCTTTGTTTAATTATAGGATATATAAATATTTGGCACGTCATTTTATCTTAAATGGGTTTAACTCAAATGTCTCTTGCGAGCTGTTAAAGTTAAACATTTAAATACAATGAAGTAGATGCAATAACATGTGTATATGAATACTGATTTTTATAATTAAATATACATTCTTCCTAAAAGGTTAAAAGAAATTCATGGTAACATCCCCAAAACAATAGCAAAGAAATCAGATAACCAAAATAGAGAGACACAGGATAAATAGACAAACAACTACAAAACCAATACATGTAAAACTGTTTGGTGTAAACCAACTGAACAACTCATGGGGGGAGAGGGAAAGGGAGAGGGGGTTGGGTGGAATGAGGGAGGAGGTAACAAACAGTACAAGAAATGTATCCAATGCCTAATGTATGAAACTGTAACCTCTCTGTAATTCAGTTTGACAATAAAAAAATTAAATTAAAAAATTAAAATTAGGGCTGGGGATATAGCCTAGTGGCAAGAGTGCCTGCATCACATACACGAGGCCCTAGGTTCGATTCCCCAGCACCACATATACAGAAAACGGCCAGAAGCGGCGCTGTGGCTCAAGTTGCAGAGTGCTAGCCTTGAGCGGGAAGAAGCCAGGGACAGTGCTCAGGCCCTGAGTCCAAGGCCCAGGACTGGCCAAAAAAAAAAAAAAAAATTAAAATTAAAAATTTACAATTTTAACTGTCTTTTATATTTCAATATTCTGTTATGTGACTACTCTTAACCTTACAAGTACTTCCAAAGGAACTAAAGGCTTCATTGGAGGCTTTACTCCACTAAGCCAGAATCTGAGTTCCCCTGCACAATGCACAACATGTAATAATACAACATCTTCCTAGCAGTGTGTAAGTAGGCTCAGTGTGTGTACAGATTCACATCCTATAGTAATATTTCTTGATTATAATGTGCCTGTTCTACACAGTATCTGCCATGTGTGTCATGGGAGGGAGCTCACTCCATTAGTTTGCCAGTTGGTTTATAAGATGTATAAGATAGGATAATTTGATGTGCTCAAAATAAATAAGCAAAAAGGGAATCAAATATGTAAGTGTTCTTCCTAGGATTTCCTGTGCTGTAATGAAATAGAGAACCGTCTGGCACACGCTGTGGACATCATAGCACTCTGCCTTTCTTAAGTCCCAAAGCAATGGAGCCCACTGACTTTGAATTCAGCACTGAGAAACTGTGAGTTAAAAGTAGCTACCCTCCTATCCAAGTTTTCTATTTTTCCTCACTTAGGTGTTGTTCTGATAAAAAGAAAGGCAGAGAACATATAAATCCAATATTACTTATTTAAACACTGCATTTTGAACTACCAAACTGGAAGCACTAGTTTATATCAGGCAGATTATCTAAGTAACATTCATCTGATGATATTTTCTATTTCAATTTATTATGTTTAGGAATATTTTTTTAATTTTTTTTCTTTATTGTCAAAGTGTGATATAGAGGGGTTACAGATTCATATGTTTAGGAATATTTTCCTCCAATGTTATTTATTGGTAATACTGGGGCACAATAACATACATTTAGTTGTAAATGAATACTTCAGAATGCAAAAGGCAGCAGGCAAAAATCCACATATTTCTTGTTTTCTCTCTATGCTTAGTATCATAGTGACATATACTTAAAGCGGAATGTTTATGACCAGTGGTAGGTAAAAGAAATTTGATCTGTAAATAATGTCATAAATGCTATTTGTTCTCTTCCCTCAGGCTAAGATTCATTCTAGTTCAGACTTGTTTTCATGCCATCAGCATACCGTATAAACCTATCTTTAGAAACAGACAATGGTAATTTACTTCATCAAAGGTACCACAATAACAGACATGTCTATAAAGAATATTCACTGTTAGACTCAATATATTTGGGTATCTGCTATCCATTTGAAAAGAAGACAGGCAGATGGATTAATGACCTGCCAATATGAGGTTTAATTAGGTTTTTATGAGTCTTTTTATTAGGTTTTGGGGCTCTTAGATAACAACAATCTCTAGGCTCCTTTATTGTTAATGCATCCCCAGCCCTTTCAACTTGTGCAGTGCCAACTCTTTTGGCACTAGAATGAGAGAAACTGTCTATTCTTCCCAACACTACCAAAACACAGTTCTTCAAATAACAGGCATAAACAATGTACCAATAAAATCAATGAGGTGTAACTGTAAGCAGAACTACAAAACATGTCTGCTTAAGCCTAATCAGTATCCTATCTTCCTACACACAATCCTAAGACACTTAAATATCGTAGTTGGTTATTTCCATAGCAAATAACAGAGATGGAAAAAAGAAAACAAAGGAAATATATTATTGCAGTTTCCTTTTTTTTTTTGTAAAGATTTATGCCATTATTGAGGGAGGAGGTAACAAGTTGAACAAGAAATACACTCACTGCCTTACATATGAATCTGTAACCCCTCTGTACCACACTTTAACAATTAAAAAGTTTAATAAAAAAAAGAAATTTCCAAAGATTAGTTCTATAGAAACACATAGCTCATTTACAACCCAACTATAATCACAAACAGAACAGCATGCAGAATGCCCAAACAAAACATTTTATGTGGTTCTAAACCCTGGATTAAGAAAAAAACATACCTGTGTGATAAAATATGTTTGAATTAAACTGAAATCAACTAGTCACCTGACTAATAAATAATTTAGAAGAGCAGGGTAATTGATTCATAGGTGGGCAAACTGCTAATGTTGCTTTTGTATGAATCTGGACATACACATTTACATTTGCTAATCAGAAGAGTCTTTCACTTTATTGATGAGAAAACAGAAAAGAAGAATGTTTACCCTAAAATCTCAAAGGTGGTTTTTGATACAGGTAGGTCATGACCTTACTCCTGAATTCCTTCTCTAGTGATATAACTTGTTCTGTTTACCCGAAGCAGATTCTAGTTCAACTTTGCCTTTCTAGCTAAAGGAAAGAAAGGTGGGGGTGGAATTTACAATGAAAGAGTGAAAAGATATTCTAGTACAAGTGTTTGAATAAATTTTCAGAGGGACACTTTATAACCTGTACTAGACAATACTTATATATTTATATATTCAAAAAATCTAGGGCTCATTCAAGTTCTACTTGCACAAGCCATAGTTCAATCATTGTTTGCATTTTCTTCTCATACTTATGGTAAAAGATGAGAACTGATACACTAATCCAGGATGAAAGCAACCTTGCAATACCTCACTTGTCATCTAGTATTTATTTGTTCACTTCATTTTTCATGAGCAAAGTTGATGTTTAGAGCTAAGATAACTTAGAAGTGGTGAAGAGTGAGGTATATGAAGTGAAAGAAGAATCTGTTGTTTGACTGTCTCAGTCATCCTGTCCCTATTTCCTTCTCTGGAAAAAGCATGCAACATTATAGAAGTCACCTCCACATGTCACCATCACTCAGAGATGGGAGATTTCATAGTTTTGGCTACAACCCAGTAAGTACCCAAAGGCCCACTTCAGAAAGCATCACAATGCATTAAAAACATAATGGATCACAAATGACTTTCTGTTTTTTTCTTTAAGAGTTTCTAATTTCTGTTCTATTTCTACATTCCAGTAAGTCATTTGTTTCCACCTAGAGGGCTAAATTGAAAACATAATGGTAAGAGGGAAGAAAAGAGAGGAAGAAACATCCATAGAAACCAGAGGAGCTGTCTATTCATCTTGTACTCAATCATGAAGACACAGCATATATTTTTCTGTATCATGCACAGAGATGATCATGTCCCTTTGTGAAACTAAGTGGGAGAGTAGTGTGTATGTTAGTTAGTCCACAAAATGTTTGTGATAAATATGAGCAGATAGAACCTAATCAGTAATTAAACCAGGCATGAAATCAATGATTAAAAAGAGAAACTCAAAATCCCTTCAATTAAGTAATCAAATTCACAGCATAGACTCTTGACAAAGGAAACATTTTCTTTAAAATCCCTGGAGTCTTCAATACAGTGTTAACTACTCTGACACTAATATTACTAATTGATAGCTTTGTTGTTTAAAACATCTAATTTCCATAAAAGTTAATAAATAATCTCTTAAGAAAAGAACCAACTCTACAAGTTGGAGGAGGATGGGAAGGGAACCAGTGAGGATAGAAGGTAGGAGAAAAATGAGGGAGGAAGTAACAAGTTTGATTTTAAAAATGTACTCAACTGCCTTACAGATGTAACTGTAAAACACGTCTGTACAATTCTTTGACAATAAAAATTAAAAAAAAATAGAAGTGTCCTTTATTTGAATGGTCTTCCTTTGAGATTTTGTTTCAAAGTTTATTAATATGAATTGAGAAAACATGAGTTTTAGGGTAGTTGAATTGCTGAAGTGTCAATTCTCTAAGACAAGGTAAATAGAAGCCTTCTCAAGGAACTGCTTTTCCCAGAAATCCATTAAACCTTGCCTGTGAACATGAAATAGTTATATTTCTATTTTTTCCTAGGCCCATTTGTACCAGGTCCTTGGAAACCAGAGAAGTAAAAGTTCTTAGAAATATGAATAGCAGTTCAGAAAGCAGAAGAATTAAAAACTCAGACTTTGTTCCATTTATGTCTTTCCAACTCCTCTACGAAGTATATAATGTTCAACTCTTTAAAACAGGATACTTTCCAATTGTATATTCATGTTTACGCCTATTTTCAGAATCAAAATACTCTATACTTTGGCTGTGCAAATGAATAGTGACTCAGACCTTCTTGATGAGTAATACTAACTATTCAACTTAGCCTGTAACAGAATAGGGGAAAATTCTGAATTATATTAACCTACTTTCACAAAGTATTTCATGCAAAAATTGATGATGGAACTTTGAAAAGAGAAAGAAACATGTACAAAGCAATCAAAAAATGTCAAGAGACCAAAAGTACATTATGAGCCATGCATTCTTGTCATGCATTCTGAGATCATGGTCTTGAACATGTTTACTTCCTCTGCCAAATTTTTCTGCATGGTCATTGATTTGTTTAGTTCTACTTTGGCCTTTCCAGTGAAATAATCCTTCATGACCTATTTAGTCATAATATAGAAGAATTATAGTCTTTACTTCCAAAGTTTGGGGTCAAAAGCTTCTTTAATAATTCAAACTTCATCTTCGATACTGTCCTTTCTATGATTAGAATCTGAATGTCTCTGGAAGAAACATCTCTTTTAGGTCATAGAAAAGATTCAATTACATACTTGCCTTTTAATGTTACAGCATCTACATAGAATGGTGAGGAATTAAATCATCCCATTACAGCTTTTACAGTTGTTTTAAGCTCAACTTTGATGTTCACACAGAGTTGGTTTTCAAAGGAGCATTCCATGTTCATTATTTCCAGTGCCAAAAAGGTTTCTTTCGAGACCTTCATCTTCTGGATACAAAAAGGTTGCTGTTATTTCCTCTGCAATCTCAGCTTGCCTTGTCAGGTGAGTTTAAGGATATTCTTCCCTATAAAATTCATGACTTGGGCCTGGGAATATGGCCTAGTGTAAAGTGCTTGCCTCACATACATGAAGCCCTGGGTTTGATTCCTCAGAAAAGCTAGAAATGTAACTATGGCACAAGTGATAGAGTGTTAGCTAGCCTTGAGTGAAAAGAAGCCAGGAAGCCCCAGCACTGGCAATAAATAAATAAATAATGACTTGAATTAGATAAAGACTTACAGAAAGCTGCACATTGCTTCTATGTGCTGCTGCTAAGAAAGATTTTATTCTTATGACTTCTAATCACCATCTATAGATCAAAACTAGTATTAATGACTACTGATTTGTTCTTGACATAATACATTGCATTTTTGAAACCAGCTTCAGCCTCATTTCTAAACAAGTCAGTCCCATTATTTTCAGGGTTTCCTTCTTGATGGCCAAGTTCTCTACTATTTGATCCCTACTTCTAGCTGTTTTATTTTAGTGCTTATTTTTTCAGGCAGGGACTGGCAGGTTCTTTTATTTTGCTCTTGTGCTAGTTTGGATCTGAGTTATCCTACATCCACCTCAAAGTAGTTGGAATTTTAAGTGTGCTACCATTTCTGCCTTGGGCTTTAGCAACAGAAATAAATATTGGTCTTATATAGCAAAATTTATCATACTTAAAATTAGAGAAAAATTCACACTTGTGGAAGTCATCTGGAGAATAGTTTTTCAAGTTTTATAAATGTTTGGGGAGGATGAGTTTGCCTAAATATGTAACTTTACACACAAATATATAAAAAAATAAAATCTAAGGGATAGATGCAGGAATTCCCATTTATTTAAAGTCATAATTAAGTCTTAAAATTAGATACCAATTCATGTACAGTATTTTAGCATATTTTTTGCTTTCCATTATAAAGGTACCCTTGTACTTGTGAAGATGCTTTATCATTTCAATGCATAGTTTACTCAGATATGTTCTCAAGTAATTTGTATGATTCTCTTTAATTTTTTCTTAAATACTTCATATTATCTAAAATTGAATGATGATATTATTAGTAGTAGTATTAAATAAATTCTTCCTTATGAAAGTGTAAGGCATTCTTCATCACTGGAATGGTCTTACATTCAACATTTTATTTCTTTTTTTTAATTATTTATTGTCAAAGTGATATACAGGGGTTGTAGTTACATGTCAGGCGATGGGTACATTTATTATACTGTTTGGTATTGAACTTTCTCTTTCAATTTCATTGAAGAGTTTGAGAAATATTGGTGTGAGTTTTGTTTTGAAAGCCTTGTAGAATTCTACTGTGAATCCATCTGGACCTGGGCTTTTCTTGGATGGGAGATCTCTTATTGCCGTTTCTATTTCAATGCTGGATATGGATATGTTTTGAAGGTTTAAATCTTTATGGTTGAGTTTGGGGATGTGAATCTTTGCTAGGAAATTGTTCATTTTTTCCAGGTTCTCGAATTTGTTGGCATAAATGTTTGTAAAATAGTCCCTATTGTGTTCTGATTTTGGTTGTTTCTGTGGTGATAATACCTGTTTCATCTCTGGTCTTGTTTATTTGGGTGTGCTGCCTTCGTTTTTTGGTCGAATTTGCCAGGGATCTGTCTATCTTGTTAACTTTTTCAAAGAATCAACTCTTCGTTTTGTTGATTCTTTCGATTTTTTTTTTTTTTTACTCTAAGTTCTTTAATTCTGACTTGATTTTAATTATTTGCTTCTGTCTATTGGATTGGGGTTTGGCTTGTTGTTCTCTTTCATGGAGCTTAAGGTGCTTCCTTAAGTTGTTGAATTGCTGTTTCTCCAGTTTGTTGATGTAGGCACTCAGAGATATAAATTGTCCTCTGAGTACTGCCTTTGCTGTGTAGCAAAGGAGGCGGTACTTTGTTTGCTCATCTTGGCTTAATTTCATAAACATTTAAACTTCTGTTCTAATTTCTTCAATGACCCATTGATGGTTCAGCAATGTGGTGTTTAGTCTCCATGAATTGTGGGATTTTCTGTAGTGGCTGTTTGAATTGAGCTCTAATTTTATTCCATTGTGGTCTAAGAGAATGCTGGGAATGATTTTGATACTTCTGAATTTGTACAGATTTTCTTTGTGCCCTAAGATGTGATCTATTTTGGAGAATGTTCTCTGTGCTGCTGAAAAGAAT
Source organism: Perognathus longimembris pacificus (assembly GCF_023159225.1). Lineage (NCBI taxonomy): Eukaryota > Metazoa > Chordata > Mammalia > Rodentia > Heteromyidae > Perognathus > Perognathus longimembris. The sequence goes on along the minus strand of NC_063173.1, from coordinate 30,105,922 downwards.
GTGCATTCTGGTGATGCTGGATGCAATATTCAGTAGATGTTGGTTAAGTCTAATTGGTCTACGCAGTTGTTTAGTTCTGAGGTTTCTTTGCCCAGTTTTGGCATGTTGATCTGTCCAAAGGTGACAGTGGAGTGTTAAAGTCTGCATCTATCAATGTGTTTATACCTATGAGTATTGTCAGGGTCAGTAATGTTTGATGAATTTGGATGCTTCTGAATTCAGTGTGTAGATATTTAGGATGGTTATATCCTCTTGTAGGAGAGATCCTTTATTAGTAAGTAGTAACCTTCTTTGCCTCTTCTTACCGTTTTTAGTTTGAAGTCAATTTTATCTGATACTAGGTTTGCAACTCCAGCCTGCTTATGGGGGCCATTAGCTTGGTAGATTTTATTCCAGCTTTTCACTTTTAGAAGACTCTTGCTTTTGCTGCATAGATGTGTCTCTTGGAGGAGCAGAAAGATGGATCTTGATTTTTGATCCAACTTATGAGCCTATGTCATATAATTGGAGAATTAAGTCCATTAATGTTGAGAGTTAGGATTGAGAGATGATCATTTGTTCCTTTTATCATAGCTATCTTGTTTAAAGCTTTGTCTTCCCAATTCTTGATCTAAGATTCTGGTTTTCTATGTAGGGTTCATTTCTCTGTCTGTATTGTGATCTTCATTATTTTCCCTGTGTGGTACATCCCTGAGGATTTTCTGTAACGCTGGTTTGGTGGAAATATATTGTTTCAGTTTTTCCTTACTGAGAAGACTTTTATTTGACCTACGGCAATAAATGAGAGTTTAGCTGGGTACAGTATTCTTGGTTGATAGGTATTTTTATTTAGGGTTTGGCATACCTCATTCCAGGCTCTCCTTGCTTTCATGGTCTCTGCTGAGAAGTGTGGGGGAAATTCTGATTGCTTTTCCTTTATATGTGGTTATTGTCTTCTCCCTAACAGCTTTAAAGATTCTTTCCATGGACTCTATTGATCCTGTTTTGATCACAGTGTGTCAGTGGGATGTCCTATTCTGATCTGGTTGTTTTGGGGTTCTAAATGCTTCTTGTATCTGGATAGGCCTATCCTTCTGGATATTTGGGAAGTTCTCAGCTAATATTCTGTTAAATGGGTTGCCTATTCCATTGACTTCTTTCTCTAAGTTTTCCACGATAACTATTAGCCTTAAATTGGGCTTCCTGATTGTATCATGGAGCACCTGGAGTGATCTATTTTGCTGTTTGGGTTGGTTTTCTGTTGTTTTTGTTCTTTCTCCATAGATTCTAGGGAATCATCAGTTCCTGAGATTCAATCCTCTGCTTCATGTAGTCTAGTTGGTAAGCTAGCTACTTGATTTTGAATTTCTCTTCCTTCTGACTGGTCTTTCTTGATGGCTTCCATGTCTTTGCTATAATTTTCTCTTAGGTCCTGTATGGACTTTCTTACTTCATTAATTTGGTTCTGAATGCTGTCTCTCAAATCTTTTAGTTGGGTAGCTATCTTTTCGGTGGACTCTTGAGGAGGCCATGTGATCCTCTCTTGCTTTATACACTGATTGATATATTGATTCAAACTTTTCATTTAACATTTTTATCAGTAGACTTCCTAGAGCATTTTGAGGGTTTCCTTCTAGGTCTTTGGTTGACTGCTCTGTTTTAGATTGGAAAAGACAATCTACAATTACCTGTAAGCACTGTTTAAGACCCAAAGCAGACCTTACCAAGCACTGTAGTATAAATCTTAGTTCACAATTATATACAGATACCTTCCCTCTCTTTTTTGTATATAAAATCAAATTTGGTGTCCCCAAAGAATACACTTTTAATATAACAACCAACCCTGAGCTCTGTATTCAATAGTTATTTATTTACCATTATAACTCTATGAGTAATTTTTGTTCTTATATTTAGCTCTTTTTGGACTGGTGGGATTTCTATATGAACCTCTTTTGTTCACTTGGATTGAACAGGGATACCTTCTATCTGGTAAACAGGGGTCAATGAAGCCTGGAGGTCCTAGAAGTAAATTTAGAAGGGTAAGTTAAGGGTAGTGAAGAGAATATAGTAAAATGAATGGGGGGTGATGATTTTGGTTTAGTTTCAGTGAAGTGGAAAGGTGGAGAAGAGTGGAATCTGTACAAAGAACGAGGTTAAAATGATAGACAATGGAGAGTCAGGAGAAAAGAGTGAAGGTGTTAGTCAAAGGAAAATAATTTTAGTGAATGAAAATGTGACAAGAAAAACAAAGAAAAAATAGAGGAAAATAACACACAAAACTCAAAGAATAAATTTACCAAACAAAAACAAAAACCCAATAACCCAATAACACAAACAAATAAAAACGGAAAACAAAAAACAAACGACAACTCAAAAATGAACAATAAAAAAATTTTAAAAATGTTAAGAAAAAATGGAGTCTTCCTTGTTTGGGTGGGCTCTCTACAGTCTCTAGTTTCCTTGCAATGGTCTACAGTCTATTTTCCTTCTGCTTGGCTAGTTTTATTTGCTTTCAGTTTTCAAGGAGTGGATCTGCACTGACCCTCCTCCCCTGTTAGTTAAATCCTGGGGCTCTGTGGTTTGCACAGCTTGCAGGTAGGACTTGGGTGTCCTCTGTGGATGGGGGATGCTGAACAGTCTCAGAAACCATGGCTCCTCCTGTCTGCTGTGGTGCCGCTGCCTTTAATGCTTGGCTTTGACTAGGCTTCAGACTCAGCAAGCCAAGGTGTCTCAGGCCTAGTTTACCTGGCTGAGAGTAGCTTGCCTGGGGGAGTTTCCTCCCTCCTGGGTAGGGCAACCTTCTCCTGGGTGGAGCTGGCTGTGGAATTCAGCTCTGTTTTCTGGTTGGAGTTGGGCATCCTCTGTAATGGGGCTTTTTATCTTTCTCAGGAACTGTTTACTCTCCCATCTGATTGTTCCATGCTACCAGTAGCTGCTTGCCGCTTTTGGTTTGATTTTAGGAATTCTGGCTGCTGTAGAGTCAGCAGCTGCAGGGTTGGTGGGGCGGGGTGGGGTGGGGTACCTCTGGCAGAGTTTACCTGAGTCTGTGAGCTGCCACCCAGAAAAGATCCTCCCACCTGGATGGGGGTCATTCTCCTATGTGGAGCTGGCTCTCACAGTTCAGTCACTCTTGCCCTTTTCAAAGATGGCCCCTTTGTCCTCACTTTCCCCTGGCCTGCTTTAATTCCAGTCTTGTCTGATGGGGCCTATGCCAATGTCAGAGATGGCTCTTTGCTCTGGCGGTGGGGGAGGAGCTAGCTTCCAGAAGCTGCTCTGTGGGCTTGAGTGAGAATGTCTTTCATGGGGTACTCATGCTTTCTCTGCTGTTTTGGCCTGTCCATGCTCAGCCTGCAATCTGCATCTGTCTGCTGCCGTCTGGAGGATTTCTTCCTGGTCACCGTTGTGTGCTTTAGGTGCTGGGAATGTTGGGTGCTGTGCCAGCACGGGCATTTGCATGGCAGCAGGACACTGCCCAGAGCTCAAGTCAGTGTTTTCAGGTTAGCAAAGTCGACTTTTCCTTCCTGGCCAGAATCCCTGTACTGTTATAAGTTACTTGGGCTGTCTTTCTAAGAGTAAAAGTTTCTCTGGAGTAGTAAAACTGGGATGTTGGAGGGAGCTTAGCTAGGGTTCTGCTGTTTCTCCTCTGTCTTCCTGAATCTCGACATTGAATTTCTTTTGGCAAGTCCATTTTTTCAGATTAAATATATTAGGCAAATGTTCAAATATAAAAATTTATTGTGGTTGTAACTTAAAATCTATGTGAATACATTGTTTCTAATTCAGACTTAATTGTTCAACTGGTAAACTCTGCTACATAGGAGGCAGAAATAGTAGAAGAGTAGTTTGAGGCCAGTTTAATAAAATTTTAGTGAGACTAAATCAAAACAAACTGGGCATGCTGGTTCAAATCTTTAATCTCAACTTCACAGACACAAAGAGGTGGATGAAAATTCACAGGTTGAACAGTCAAAAACATGGGACCCTACTGAAAAATCAAAGTGGAAATTGAAAAATTGAAATTGTTGGTTAAGTGGTGGAATGCTTTCTTAGAAAGCCCATACCTAGGGCTGGGAATGTGGCTCAGTGGTAGAGTGCTTGTCTAGCATGCATAAAGCCCTGGGTTCAATTCTTCATTACCACATAAACACAAAAGGCTGGAAGTGGCACTGTGGTACAAGTGGTAGAGTGCTTTAGCCTAGGGCAAAAGGAGGCTCAGAAACAGAGCTCAGGCCCTAAGATCAAGCCCCATATCTGGCCAAAAAAAAAAAAAAATGTAAAAAGCGCATACCTAGTGTTCAATCTCCAGTATTGTAAATATTCTTTTCCCTTTTTAGCAGATTGCTAAAATAAATACTCATGGAATCTGTTTTGTAAATCTATACTCAAACTGAATTACTTTAGCCTTCTAGAACTTTCTAACAATATCTGTATTAGTCAGTTTTATACTGTGGCATATAAATTTGAAACAGTTAAATGTATCCAAAAATAATGTTTTACAACGTTCCATAGTCTACAGCAGTTAATTCTTTTTCAAGTGAGACTGATTTATTCATAAACACAATGATTTATGATTCTAAGGCTATACATTCCGTTTAAATGCTGCCAAGCATTTTGATGCTTGTTTATTGATTTTTAGCATGGATCATCTTTTTTATTCCAGAATTTTTTGGTGACTATTGAATTTCTGCTCACTTCAAATTAAATTCTTCATATATACATAGCTTTGTCTTAGGGTATTAGGTAGTAATTAGGTAGTCTAAAAATTCTAACTGTGGAAAATTACAATGGTATATTCTGCTCGGTTTCTGGTTTGAGGTAATTATAGTTTACAGTAATGGAGGCTGAGAACTTCAAGAACATGAAGCAAGCATTTCCTCAGCATAATCTTTCTTTTGATTACACAAAGTAAAAAAGGATAAAGAACATAATTAATCAACAATATCTCTCTCCTTTAGTTACATAATATACATTAATCAGAGAAATGGAATTCATCTTATTCCAGAGGTTATTTTCATAACACAAGGAATAATCAGAGGTAGGAATATTAGGAACAATTGTAAACTCATTCCTTCCATATTACATATTATGTAGCAATCAAAAAGCAAACATATTAGGGTACCACAATTTTCGCAATAGTTTGATAGCATTTTTTTCTGTTTTCATCCTACACTTTTTATTATGTGTATTTATAAACAGTGTTCTAAGAAGAATGTTACTGACTTTACTAGCCTGCCAAAATAATGAAGCACAAAAAGTAGAAAAAAAATTTAGTTCAATTCTTTTATGGCCAGGGTTGAACACTTCTTCATGTTTCTCTTGGCCATTCTTATTTCCTTGTCAGAGAAGACTCTCTATAAGTCGTTTAGCTTACTCATTATTATGATGGCTCTTTCTTTGAAGATTTGTTTGGGAGGAACTTAATTTTTTGAGTTCTAAATTTTATATATGAGGCCCTTGTCTGTTGTATGGCTAGTGAAGTTCTTCTAATGTTTTTCAACTTCCTGTGCCTCATTATATAAAAAATGGAATCTATGTTTCTATTAGTAACATTTACATTGCTCCATTTGTAAGGAAATGGAAAGATTTGGGGAAAAAAATCATAGTAAGTGAAGTGAGACAGACCAAAAGAAACATAAACTCTATGGTTTCCCTTATTGATAACAATTAATATATGTCTAGGATAGAACTAGCAAATGATCACAATGACTCAATAGTTACGTACATATGTTCATATAAGATGATGCTAAGAGAAATGATAACCAAAATATGGAAACATGTGATTTATCATTGATGTTATTATTTTTAACATACTAAGTGAAATTATTTTTTTTTCCTCTTTCCATCTTCCCTATAATTTCACCCCTGTTGTCACTGTATTTGATTCTGGTACCCTGGATATTTTACATATGTTTGTCTTAATTAGAGAAGGGAAGGGAAACATTAAAATGGTGAGACAAAAGGGTAAAAGTCACACCAAAGCAACAGCAATACTTACAAGACAATATGTTGTACAGTAACTGTACAACTTGAGGATGGAGGAAATGGGGAAGAGGGAAGGAAGGATGATAATGATGAAGTGGGTCACAAATTAGACAAGAAATGTACTCACTACCCAACCTATGCAACTGTAACTGCTCTGTACTCCACCTTGACAATAAAAATTTAAAAAGTTCAAGATCACTTGATGGTTTGAAAAGCCCCAAATTATGAGCTCAGTTTTGCTCTAATTTACTCATAAACAATATTTAGTATATCAATTTATCTTGTCAATTCTTTCAAATTTATTTCTCAAATATAAGCATTTTATTATTCTACTGCCCCTTCTAATAATCCCTCCAATATCTCTTGACTTGACATTTGCATTCACTTCTTAAGTACTTTTCCACCCCTGAGTCTTCTTTTTTTACATGGTTCTAAAATAATTTTCCTTGTATAAAATGTATATCAAACCATACCTCACATTTATCATCTAACTAAGAAAAAATGTACCATAATATTGATGATACCTTAAAAAAATAAAACAAGGTTTTGGCATAATAATTTCTGATCATTTCCTCTGATCTGAGTTTCTCTGATTCCAAGAATAAATACTTATGTTGCCATCAGAGGGACAGACATTAAGGCACATATTTTGTTCTGATAGTCTCCTACCCATAGGAGCCCTTAATATCAGAAACTGTCATTGGTTACAACACTGGTGAGATGATGAGGGAAAGCAGAAGACGACATGAGAAAGTCTTAAAATTGAGTAAGACGTGGCCCACAGTTGCTTTGTTTGTTGTGAGAGAGTGAACAAATGTCTTACAGGAAGGAGATCAGGAGCCTGTACAATGAAAACTAGTAAGCAGCCCTGAGTTAATAGTCCTGAAATAATGTGAGTTGAATGATGTTAAAAAAAAAAAAAAAAAAAAAACCCAGTCAGCTTCCAGGAGAATTTTTATCCAGGAACACAATGAGCCAGGCCAAAATGTTGCTTTTAATCTGATGACACATGCACTAAACTCCTCTTCCTCTAAATTGTGTACCAGTAAAATTGTATTCACTAGTTTTGCAGTATTTTTTCCTTGAAATGATAGATAATGTGTAAAAAAATCCCAAGTGGTTTTATCAACACAGTCCCTTCTACCTTTCTAAATTGATTACAGCTCATTTATTCCTCATTAACTCTGCTGAACAGCATGAGACTTTCTCCTACTTCACCTGATACTTTTGTAATAATCTGGTACTTAGCAATAGGAAATCAGCAACATGTGCATAGTTCTTTCAATTTATATAGCTACCAATATGGAGTTATTGGTGTAGTTGTCTTAGAAAAGTTAAAATATTTTAAGCAATAGTGAGAGCCTGATATTAATATGTTTAATATTTTCATGTTGTATTTCACCATTTCAACTTGAAGCATGAGATCAATATTTAAGCCATTATTTCAAGCTCATGATTATTTGCTATCATTCTCTGAAGAAATGAGTAATAGCCTTAGTATTCAAAGTTCAATTAAAACTCATTAATTTTGTAAAAATGGGTAGGTCACCCATGATTCCTGAGTGGCAGTGTCCTCATTTGTAAACCAAGAAAAATCTCCAGGGAAACATTTAGGGTAATAGACTTGTCATGTAAAAACTTCCTTTAGCACAAAGCCTAATACATAATAGGTGCTCAAAATGTGCTAGCTTTTTCACATTGTACCAAAGATTGGTAAGAAACAGTGAAGTGTTTACAAAAGTCTCCTGGGGGAATATCACTTAAGATAAAGACAACTCCAGTGGACAAGTAGGGTAAGTTACTAAATTCCAAACACTGGTACTACCCCAGAACATTTCACATTATATATTTCTATTGCTATGAGATTCCTTACATAGCACCCAAATGCAGCAATGGTTCACTAAGCACATTTTATAGTCTCAAGTCTGTGTTATTTACCATCTAATTTAACATATTACTTCTTTTTATAACATTTTCTGCTGTAATGACCCTCTAATGGGGTTATGCCTTCTAGCCACTGAGTGTTAGACATCAACATGCAATCTCATTTTCACCTCAACTCCAAGATTCCAACCAACATATCCTTGGCCTCAGTGACATTGATGTCCCTGGGTAAGGATGTTAAGATATAGCTGTTTCACAAGTTGCTTTGTGGCTTTTCAGGTGCAAAAGTGATATAAATCATAACTAATTATGATTTTAAACACTTATTTACAAATAACAAAAGACCAAAAGGGTAATATTTGTCTTATCTTCTGGCAAAATTCTCTGCCAGCATAAATTAATAAAAGATGTTAATTATAGTAGTGCAAAATTGAAACAAAACAATTAAATTGAAAGTATCCTTTTTGGTTAATTGCCATTTTGTAATAAAAGCATTGAGATTCACATGAATGGAAACTTTTTTTTGTATTTTTTTGACACATTATTCTTTATCTTTCAATAAAACAAAATAATACAATGATTAAATTCTAAGCAATATTGTTTGGCTTGTTGCAGGTTTATTAAAAGTAGTGTAGTCCTAAAATTTGACAAAAAAGGAAAGAAAAGCAATTAACAGATAAGTCTGCTCTCAATTTTCTTGGGGAGAATTTTGTGCTAAACTTTTAATTCATCTAGCATTAAAAGTTTTAAGAAGGTAGTCCAGGCAGGAAAGTCTGAGAGATGCTTATCTTCAATAAACTACTCAGAGAAAGATGGAATTTTCTCTGTGGTTCAAGTGGTAGTGCACTAGCCTTGCTCAAAAGAAGCTTAGGGACAGAGCCCAGGCCCAAAATTCAAGCCCTTATTTTCTCCTATTTTAAAGACAAAGAAACAGGCCCAGAAATGGAGCAAAGCCAAGGCCACAAAATTTTCCAGGAGTAGAGTTAGATTTGAATTGCTTTATAATCTCTGATTAATAATTTGTGTCATACCGCATTCATCTGCTTTATATATAACCTGTAGCCCCTCTGTACATACTTTGACATTGAAAAAATAAATTTTAAAAAAGAAAAGTTCAAAATTTAAAAAAAACAAGGAATTTGATTAAATTGGATTAGTGGAACAAGTCAATTGCTTAAGAAAATTATGCTTAATTAGTTGTACAAAGGAGGTGAATATAAAAATCTGTTTATCAATATAATCTTGATCAAGGTCAGCTGCTTCAACCTTCTCACAACCCCTCTGACCCACTCTTCTTGTCTTCATTTTGTAGCATATATTATGAATTTTTACTGCATTCTCTCCCTCCTTCCACTGATCATTCATGTATCCCTCTCCTTTGGATCCCCCATTTGGATGTTCCCATTTGCTGGTCTGAGTATTTTTGACTGTTAATGACAATTTTAACAATTATGAAAAAAGTATACAACTAGTATAGTTGACTTTCATAGACAACCTTAGTGTCAATGTCCTGTTAATATCCTTGCTTATTTTTGTACTTCAGTCCCTAATTATTTCATACTGTCATATATAAGACTATAGCAACTTGCCAAATATCATACTCCTTGAAATTTATAAATTGGTAATAATGTGTTTACTTTTTTGGTTAATGCTCTCTTAAGGGGGAGAAAAACATTGGCAGATTGCTAATGGACTGAAGTAGCAGGTACTGTGCTAATTAGGTAAATTGGACACAGTATGCATCTATTTGCTTTGGAACCTGACATTTGTGGAAACAAACACAAGGATGGCAGCTGTCAAATTCTATTCTAGAGTCAGAACTTTCACACTTGCTAAGGGCATCATTCCAGTACCCGGGTTTCCTGAGGTAATTTCTCAAGCTGTATTTTAAAGGAACTAAGTGCCCATAGGACACCATGTGCCTACCATCAATGAATAGTGGGGGGGGGGGGGGTGATCAAGATGTAACCTTTTTCTGATATTGTTTCAATTAATGGATTTCTTTTCCAAATTTATTGTAAGCAGAAACCATCTGTTAATAATCAAACTCTTAGTCATTAATAGGCACAAAGCTGAAAGTCTTCAGGACAATTATTTAACAGGACTGAGATTTAAGAAAAGCACAATAAATTACTGTTGGAGAAAAACACAAACGAGGAAAATATTACCAAAAAGGGATCCTAAGAACTGAGTTTACAGAGAGATTTTCATTAAATAGTTACTCTTTTTGAGTAAATGGGACATATTGCATTTCTTGTTTACTAAATTATGTTTTGTTTTGTTTCATTTTGATCTAGAATATTTATCCAGAAATCAAGGCTATTACTTTCATAGTTTTCTTTAAATGTATCTGGCACAGTATAATGCAGTGAGAAACAAAGTAAGAGACTCAAATAAATTAATGGAAAATCGGGGAACTTCTCTGATGATACAGTCAGGGAGTCCTCCTGTCTCCCCTCCTATTTGCATCCTGAGGGGTAGTACCTGCTTTCTTCACTGCTTGAACACTGGCATCCATGTTGATGGTGCATATCTATCCTTGCTTCAGCCTTTCATCTCTGTCTTGATCTACATGTAGATAAAATGCACAGAAAAACCACTGAAATGTGGTAGATTCAAGAGAGAACTCAAATAGTGGGATTCCTTAGAATGACAAAGCCAAAGTTCAACAAAATAAGCACAAGGAAACAGGTTCTTGAAAGAGGTAAGATAGAGAAAGGGGAAAACAAGCAAAGAGAAGAAATAGGGGAGAATGCCATCAAGAATTCAATGTATATCCTACAAATTTGAGAAATGTGAGAGAAGGGGGTGGTAGGTGAGAATATTGAAACGAATGGCATTTATCAAGATGCATTGTGTATTCATAACCTACTTTGTTAAATGGCACCTCCTTTGAGCAATACTGATAATAATAATAATAATAACAATAATAACAGTCTACTGCAAATAAATTATTTATCATGTCACCATTCATTCTTTATCCCACATGGTTTGGGATGTGCAAAAAAGACAGGAACTGGCAAGGATGTATACAGAATTCTCCTTAATGCATCATGAGCAGAAGGAGCTGAGCAGATGAAGATTTACCCTTCATTGCACAGTTGTAAACAGCATCTGAGTGGGCTGTACTGAAGTTCCTAGGGAAAGCAGACTGTGAAGGGCTCCCCCTCATGCTGCTCTTACATCTCTCATCTGAAAGTTCCAACAGGGTAGTATGCAAGCAGGCCCAGCTGTTGGCAATTGACATTACAGAAACACGAGACAGAGCCAAGAATGCCTTCATCCAAACAATGCAATGAAAATTTCTGGAAATCATGTATAGCTAGGAAAGTTGAAAATGAACTGCAGGATTTCTGAAGGGAAATTGGAGAAAGGAGAATTAGTTCCTTGATTACACAGGAGGTGGAAATTATGAAATCTAGAGAGGTAATTAGTAGTCATGACGATTCAATTTGAAAATTGGCTTATGTCTGAGAGTAGTATCACAGAGGTAAGGAGATATGACTTGCCTTTTAGGTTCTTTAATTTAGAGAGACCTGGCACTACCTGAATAAATGAAAGACACTTATAGTACAGCTACAGTGAAGACATAATTAATTAGTATTACATCATAATGAACTGTATAAATGTATAATAGGAATCAGAACTTGTGAACTCTGGAAATATTTAGGCACTACCATATTTGAAGGGTATCTTTTCAAATAAGAGTGACTATTTTGTGCACTAAATGTAATTTAAGGACATCACAACTGACTCATCTTCCAATCTCCTTACCAAGCAAAGAACTAGGATTGTTCTGGATCACTGACCATCCTTGGAAACCAATTTCAATTAAATTATGACTTTACCCAGGTAGTTGACATAGGCAGGAAGAATTTTAAGTGGGAATGAAAATCTTCACTATTCATCAGCAAGGAAGTACATCCTTAGCAGTAGTGGCATAGGGCAGGTATCCTCATTTTATTGTCTAGAAGGAAGTATCGTTTCCTAGTTCTAACAATCATTCTTAGAGTGTAGTGTATTAATTTTACTTCTCCATGGATTAGCTAACCATTTCGAAACCTGTACTCTTTTGAGTAACCTCATAGGTTCTATTAATAATTTAAGGCATCATCACATTTTTGTCTAGATTATGTTAGAATTTTCTCTATCACAAGACACTCCTTAACAAATATTTTATCAGACTTCTCTAAGCTCAGTTGTTTTCTTCATTTGCTCCCTCCCTTCCTCTATCCCGCTGTCTGTCTGTCTGCCCACCTATCTGTGTCTGTCGGTCTGTCTGTCTTTCTCTGTCTCTCTCTGTGTCTCCTCTCTCTGTCTCTCTGTCTCTCTGTCTCTCTGTCTCTCTCTGTCTCTGTCTCTGTCTCTGTCTCTCTCTCTCTCTCTGTCTCTCTCTCTCTCTCTTTAGGTTCTGTCCTTAAGATTTCCCTCAATTTAGGGATTTAGCTCATTGACAGAGTACTTGAAGAGCAAGTTGAGTTTGGTGCTCAGGACAGGGGTGGGTGGGTATTTCCTTCAAGAGAAAGCTCAGGTGGGCAAAAGTCTGTCACCTTCAATTTCTGGTTACCTGGCTTTTAAATTCGTTCAAGTGTTTTCTGGACTCATATTTTCATATCTTTTTCTTCCCAGTAATTTGCCATCTACTGACATCCAACTTTATATTTGACTAAAAATAACTCAATTTTCCTTGTTGTTTTTGGAGTTGAGCCCAATATGTCCCCTTTCTATAAACATGTCTCAGAAGTAAACCGGTAAATAAAGCATTCCTTACCATCTTTAACAAATGTAAGATACAAAGCTCATTTTCACTCCCATCCAAACCAAATGAGATATTTAAATTCCTATCTATACATATTACCTACTTATATAAAATCATTCAATATCTTTTTTTCCTTTCCACAAAATAGTTACACTCAACATTTTCTTGATGTAGAGATGGATTCAAATAGGAAGCAAGATAGAGACAGTTTTTGAGGAATGAGCAAGTAGACACAGTCACATTTCTACACATCATATTATCTCTGCTGTTGGCATGACCCTCTTGATAGCCCTCTGTAGAAAAGCTTGGATTTCAGAAAATAGTCACCTCATCTACCTTTAGTCTCTGATTTTATATACAGATGAAAATAATATAAATTATTAATATCCAAATAGATTTTATGTATATATAATTATTCAAAAATGACCACCAGTTATAATTCAATACACAACCCCAACTCTATGCATTCTTCTCAGGATTCTGTATATAAATAAAAACTCCCTCAACAGGCCAATAATTCCTAAACCACTAATACTATATCATGCTATATACTTATTTGCATACATATTTGTTAATAATCATAGTAAAGCAGCCAGCTCCTCACCCAAAGTAAACCCGAGACAGGATTCTTTCTAAATCCTTTTGCTTACAGCATTTGTTTTAGAAGATATCCAATTCTAATTTCATTCTCTATGTCTTTGAAATTTAAATTTACAACAGAGAAATGTCCTTCTCATAAACTGGACATCATCCTTTTGAAATGTAATTAGTAAAAGATAGCTTATTCTCCAGTCTCTGTGAGAGGGAGTTAAGAATGTCACTTCAATAAGGAACAATATGCAATTCCCTCAGATATATTTTCAACAAGACATTTAAATATTAGCATAGGTAAAAGCAGACCTATTCTCTCAACGGATGGTTATGCAAGGCTGTGAATGAATTCTTCCTCTCCTTGGTTGTGCAGTGGAAAGGATATACAGAGGAAAGAGAAGAAAAGCAGACACAGGGCCAGGTTCCAGGTACAGTTGAAATGTATTGGTAGTGAATTTTCATGTTAGAAAATACATTGTATGTGCAGATTTACTAGTAATGACCAAAATAAAATTATAAAATAACCTAGAGCAGAATAGGAAAATGCAAATAATACGTAAATAAAAACATAAAATGGGAATATATATGTAATATATAATTCAGAAAGCAATGGAAAAAATTGAAATTGGAAAAAAATATTATAACTTCTCTGAACAGGAGGAAAAAAATACTTTGATTACACTCACTTTTCTTTATCCTTTATTTTTTATCCTGTAACCTTCTATCTCCTTTCCAATCCAATTAGTACTAACACTCCAGACCGGACTCTATTATTTTGCTAAAAAAAACACTTCGCTAATATGCATGTTAATTGCTATCTGTAAATGTTTATGCATGTTAATTGTGATCTATACATGTATATACCATATTTTAATAAGATTGTCATATACACAAGTATATTTGATCCCCTATAGGTTTATGAACATGTTTATCTTTTAGATATATCAATCAAGTATTGTAAAAAATAGGACCTTTATTTTTCTGAAACTGGCTTACTTATTTTTGATGATGGTCTTTAGAATCATGATATTTCCACACTCCAGTTTGTGTGTGTATTTGGGAGTGTGCCGTTTACATAGCTTAGCTATTGTAAATAGGGTTGCAGTGAATACATTATTATTTCCTGACTTACATTCTTTTGCCCTTTTTACCTTTGCTGGCATTTGGTTTTATTCTTCATCATGGCCTTTGAGATGAAATCTCAGAGCTGTTTTGATTTACATTTCTTTAAAACTCAGGAATTTGAATATGTTTAGATTTACTTATGGGTCATTTTTACTTTTACCTTTGAGAAGTGTCTATTCAGTACTTTTCTTTTTCTTTCAATTGTTAATTCTTCAGGAGTTTAGTTATTGAGCTCCTACTTACTTAGTTACTATTTCCTTGTCAGAGTTATAGCTGGCAAGACTTTCTACTGCAAAACGCTCTGTTTTTATTATCACTTTATGATCTCTATGCTTATTGTTTTCTTAAGTATGGTTCTAAGTCTCTTATCTATCTAATATTAATCTATCTATTTCTCTCTGTGTCTATGTTTGTGCTAATACTGGGGCTTGAAGTAAGAACTTGGGTACTATCCTTCAACATTTTTCTTGAAGAGTATTGCTCTAAAACTTGAGCCAAAGCTCTTCTTCTAGCATTTTGCTGATTAATTTGATATAATCTCACAGACTTTTATGCCCAAGATAGATTTGAACTGCGATCATTAGATCTCAGCATCCTAGGTAGCTAGGATTACAGCCATGAGCAATCAGCATCACCTGATATCTACACAAGTTCCTCTCAATTTCTCTAATAATGCTACAGCAAAATGCTGACCTTATAAGTGCTTCATGAGTTGTTTTATGTTAAAATGCCCCCAAATGCCAGCTGTAATAATTTATTAAGGTATTAACATGGAATATTGAATATCTACAGATGCCAAACTTTACCGTAACAAAGTTTTATGTAACAATTTCATTGTGGACTCTCTTGTCAACATCAGAAATAGGTACCAGTAATAGCCTATCTGTCATTTGGGTCAGATTTAGTGACTGTGACATTATGTTCACATGCCTTCTCAACAAAGAACTTGAGTTGTCAGAGAAAACTCTGCATTCCCTGCAAATTTTGCCATGTATGACTTAAATATACCACATATATCATTATGTATTTGTGTTGATCTCTTTACTTATAAAGAGTTTAAGTATAAGTATGTATGTATGTACATATCCATTTATGCCCATTTTTCATCTTTATCTATTGGTATATCAAAATGTGGTAATTATTTAGAAAATGATTGTATAATTAGTGAATCAAGTTTGAACTACATAGGACTTGAGGAAAAAAGAGAAGTACTTGGAAGACTAAAATTAAGATCACAGCCCAAATCTTAAATTTGGTACGCAGCCTCTACATATATAAGAAATCTGGCCATAAAATTCCATGGCACATCATACAGTCTGTGGAATACTTTGATAAACATAGCAAAGCAAAATGACCAAAAAATCAGCATATTTCCTAAGAATAACCATTAGTAGGTACATGTGTTAATGATGCTTGTTTCCCATGTGTGCTTTGAGAGCCTGTGTGTGTGTGTGTATGTGAGAGAGAGAGAGAGAGAGAGAGAGAGAGAGAGAGAGAGAGAGAGGAAAGGAATGTAATGTTATAAGAATTATATTTACGCAGCATGCAACTAAGATGAATGTGTCACACAGCCCTTCTTCTCAAAAAGTATAATTTAATTTATAACTTCATCATCATGTCTGAATTGTTACCACCTTGACCCTGATGCCAAACAATGAATACAATCCCCCACAGAGTAAATAATTTTAAATATTTCAGGGCCTAAATTGTCTAAGCAGCTTTGATAAAAATTAACATATACAAAATATATTGTCATAATTCATTAAGTTTGACAAAGTGTGACCATACACATGGAAGAGTACATGGTATTCTCTTGAACTGAATTAAAGAAGACTGAGCTGTACATTACATTCTGAATCCTAGTAAGACAAACTAGCTATCATCCAAGAGGTTTGAAAGAAGCAGTACACTGTATGATGAACCTCTATTCATGATTGGCTCTCAACCATATAAACTCAAAATTGCCAGTGCTTCCAAGGGGTTCAATTTTATTTTGTGGGGAAAATTAAGAAAGAATACCTTCATAAATATGTGTGCTTACAGCCAGAATCAATTACTACCAGAAAATATCTGGATGCCAGTTAAAGCTAATGGCTATGAGTGTTCTGGGTCTGCCTGGGAGAAGAACAAAGATAATCAGTTCTAATACCCCAAAATACTTAATCATATTTTTAAAAATGTATTCTAATTCATTCTTTTAAAGTAACATTCTTTTCTCTCAGTAGAATCTAACTGAAAGTAAATGAAAAACGGTTCTGCTGGTCATTCTTCCTTAATGAAAACTATTTGTGGCACCAGGATCCTCTCTATCTAATGCTAAGAATGCCCACTTTTTGTTAACTTACTTTCCAAATACTTATTGGAGAAGAACTGAAAACCCAGTTTTCAAAATCAAAACATCAAAAGAAAAACGAGCGTGTAAATACCACAAGATATGTACTCACTGGCTTGTTATGTAACTTTACCCCTTTTGCACAACATCTCAACAAAATTTAATTAAAAAAAATAAAAACATCAGCCTCTCAGAAACAATGAGGTTTTAGGAAATTTTATATTAATAATAATAATTAATAATAATAAAAGCTGGACTATATATGAACTATGGAAAAAAGTCGTATATAATTGTTGTAGTTAATTTCAACATGTTTTGTGAAACCGTACTATTTTTCTCTCTCCTTCCTGTGGTTTTACTCCTGCTATTACTCTAAGTGATCTTATACCCTGGATACTGTATATGCCTTTATGGGAACTAGGGAAGGGAAAGGGAAGACCAAAATTGAGAGACACAGGACAAAAAGACTAACCATTGGAATAGCAATACTCACAAAATAAATTGGTATTAACCAACTATACAACCCATGGCGGGGAGAGAACTGGGGAGGGGAAAGATGGTAAAAATGAAGAAATAGGTAACAAGTTGGGTAGGAAATGTACTTCCCTTACATATGAAACTATAACCCATCTATACCACATATTGACAACAAAGAAGAAAAAAATAGAAATGTAAAAATAACTATTTTCATTTTCTTACAAAATGAAACATTCAGGCATGAATAAAATCCTCACTGATATGTTTGGGATGCACAGTATGTAATGTTTGATTGTGATATTTACACACCACTACAACATATCATCAACAAGAAGATTCTTGTTATTGAAATACAATAGTAAATATTATTATACTTTAATCTGACTGAACACTGTCTTACTACTTAGGGCATTCATTGAAAGCCTATTGGAAAAGTTAAAATAAAGATCAGAAAGCATATGTTTTTAGTTTGTAGAACCAAATACTGTGACACAAATGTTCAATTTTATTTGAGAAAAGGCCAGAGATAAGATGTGAACAGATGAGCATTGCTGGACTGCAGTAAAACTGTATTTGCTGCATATTACCAACCTGTAATTTGCCACAGACCTTGAAAGTGTAATTCCATATTTCACACTGAGCAGCATGATGTTCTTGTAGTTCTTTGTCACAAATCATCCTAAGATTTACCTATTGTAGACATGATAAGATGGAGACACATATTGATTTTCAAGACATCTATAAGTCATTTTAATATTGATCACAACTCAGAAAAAATTACCATCTTCTGGGTACTGATTTTACTGGTCATTTTATATTGACTAGTCCACACCATGATATTACCCCCATAGAGTTGATTCTAGATACTTTCTTTGTAATGAACAGTTAAAATTCTGAACAGTTAAGTGGAAATTATCAAATTGTCTGTATTGTTAACAAAGGTCATGAGATTCACTGGTTACTAGTTTCCTAATTTAGCTTAACACTGATGGTTTTTATATTATTGATAGAAGTGTACTGGAGACAGGAAAATAGGAAGAATTGATGGTATATCTAAAGAAGAAACATGTGATAATTCATTGTGAAATCACACTTAAGAATTAATTTCAAGACATCACATAGAAGACATTGTATAATTTTCTTTCTCCTTTCTGTAAGCAGGTGTTTTTAAAGCCTGCTGATTGCTGAGCATTCTGTAAGGACATTTTCTAATTTTCCTTAGAGGTGATTTGAAGAAAAATTGAGAGGATGTAACTTCTTCCTGGTGCTTTTACCTGGATGAAATTTACTTCTCACCCTGAACCACCTTCATCCTCAGCTATTCTCGGAAAATGATGACAATGGCTCCCACTTGCTGAGAGATCACGGGAGGCGTCTTCTGTGGTCAGCATTCCATGGACATTGGCTCATTGATCAAAACAATAACTTTCTGAGGTTGGCACTTTATAATAGAAGAAGCATAGACTCAGAAAACCTTAAATACATTATTCAAGGTTAAAAAAGTAGGATGTGCCAACCAATAATTTCCAAAGCCCTCTTATTTACTCATCTCTATTTTACCTTCCCTCTCTCCCCCTTCTCTGACTCTCTTCCATCCAAACTCAATATATAGGTGTACATATATTTTTGTTCTTTCAAGATTATACTACATTGGATGGTTTTGAATACGTGGCATAAAGAACATATACATACGTGTGTATTATAAACACTGTTGATTAGAAATACTAAAATGCCAAGATGATCACTGCATACTGTTCATTCTATCTCCACAGTTATTTAAAAATACCATCTTGAATCATCATCATATTATGTCATTAAGGTAACTTGTCTTATGTCTTTCTAAATAGATTTATGCATTATTCATTTACCTTAATGGAGGGAACTAGAATTGGAGGTCGATGCTACAAAATGACTGTGAATAATGAAAATTACTTTTCAAACTAACCTTGCTTAAACTTTTCTTCAAAGCCCTTCACTTATACTTCAACAAACACAGGATGTATCTGAGATTTGCCATTTGTTCAATGCATAATTGGAATATAGAACTTTTGCCTATTGAACATGTACATACACAATGAGTAAATTGTAAAATTACAACAAAATAAATACCCATTTCCTAATATATTATGCAATGCCTCTCTCCCTCCCTCTCTTCCTTCCTCCTTCTTCCTTCTTAAAGTTCTTCCTCTTTCTTGCAAAGAGAATGAGTATGATATATGTTTATAACAGATCTCAAATGAAATAGTACTATAATACTATTGGATATTAGAAAGCTAGAAATTTTTAAAATATTTGTAAAGAAACAATATTTCAAATTTAAAATTTACTTAAATATTTATTCTACAAATGTCTGTTATGATCATAAGACAACCCTGATGGTCTTGGGTAATGGATTCAGTGTGGCAAGGGAAGGGAAAACTTGAATTTAGCCAGTGGTGATATAAAATACAGGTAAATAAAGAAGGTTAGGAATTCTTTCTAAACTCACTAATAAAATGTATTTGTTAGACACAGTAAATAAATTACCACTTTCGCAGAGGAAGCAAAGGTTTGGAGCAATAATGAGAAAAAAACACAAAATAAATGTACAATAAAGCAGCTGAATACACAAAAATTCAAAATCATTTCAATGATTCAAAAAGAATCAGGCTTTTATCTTTCATCATTATATACCATCTTGGAATTTTTCTCATTTTTTTTAAGTTAGTCACTTCATATTCTTTCATTTTATCAAGTCATTAACTCAGAGATACTCATTGCTTGTGATCATATTTTCTAAATTTGGACTCCATTTTTCAAAGGAAAATAGATTTAGGTAATTCTACATATTTGCTACCCCTTCCACAGATGTTTCCAGTTCAACACACCCAGATATTACTTCTTCCACAATGAATAAGTGAGAACGTATTAATGACAACATTTCCCAAATTCCAAGTTGAAATTGTGAAAACATATGCAATGACTTTTCAAACTGACCAACATTTGGTCACTATACTATTCTGCCTTGTCATTTTTTTAAATTTTTTAAACTTAAAAAGTTACACTACACTGTATAGTTTTGAATATATGGCAAAAAGAAAGGAAGAGTTTGTATTACCACATTCTTGGGAGTCTTATGCACATATTAATATGTAAGCCCAAGGGCTGGGGATATGGCCTAGTGGCAAGAGTGCCTGCCTCATATACATGAGGCCCTGGGTTTGATTCCCCAGCACCACATATACAGAAAAGGGCCAGAAGTGGCGCTGTGGCTCAAGTGGCAGAGTGCTAGCCTTGAGCAAAAAGAAGCCAGGGACAGTGCTCAGGCCCTGAGTCCACGCCCCAGGACTGGCCAAAAAAAAAAAAAATATGTAAGCCCAAGAAATATTTGCTTCTCATGTCCTTCCCTGGCCAAAATATAAAACCACTGTCAATATGATAGACAGAAGCAAGACACTGCATTAGAACATAATTATTTGATATATTATTTATTCTTAGAATTTATTGGGAGACAGGTACTATTGATAATGGAAAACAAGCAATATAGGACTACCATTAGAGGACTGAGATACAAGGAGGAATCTCCAAGTAATGAGGCACATAGTGACAGAATGCTTTAAAGGACGATCTCTTCTGTGAATGTTCACAGCGATGTTTGCCCTTGGACACTGAAAGATATTTGTACCTTTGCATCATCCAAAACAACACAAGCATATTTTAAGGCTGGATGTAGTGGTACATGTCTGTAAACACAGATATAGGGAATCGGTAACAGAAAGAGCAGTGTTTGTGGCTAGCGGGGGTGGGGGAGGGGGGACAGGGGCAGTTAGCAAATATCTATCTCAAAAAACCAAGTATTACAAACATGTAATTATGTGTATCTATAGTCCCCGCTTTGTAAAAGGCGTAAGTAGGTGGAATGTGATCTTGTGTCCTAAGGATAGCCCAGGGGTAAAATTGAGACACAATCTGAACAAACATAATGTCCTGAAGTATGGATCAAGTGGTAAAATATTTTCCTAAGTGAATTCCCAATATAGGCCATATATGATGATGATGATGATGGTGATGATGATGCTGATGGTGGTGGTGGTGATGATGATGATGATAACTGAATATGATGAAGAAAAATATTTTATCCTTTTATAAATATCATTTTTATTTTCCATGCCACCCTTCTTTTCCAAGAGTTCCTAATTTCAAAGGCTGATGCCATATTTCTGTCACTCAATCTAGCAAAGTTTTCCTCAGCTTTCCAACTCGTATTGTAGCCTCTACCTTTCTGCAGCATGAATAGTTGTATTTCTATTGAAGTATAAAATATATACTTATTGTATGTCTGTATACATACTTATGTAATGGAAGTAAAATAATAATCCTGATATTTTATGAATTTTATTTGATTCAGATACACAAATAATAATTTTAATCATATTTAATAAGTTTAAATAATAAACTGTAAAATTAGTGATTTCTGTCATAATTTTACTCTCTTCAACTTTAGTTTCTTTGAGAACATTGGCATTTCCCATAGCAGCACTACCTAGGGTATATCTGGGACAGCATAAAAAATCATTTTCAATAAATGATCCAAATATTTTTAGTGTTTCAAGACTTACAATAAAAAGATCATTCCTTGAAGGTTACTTCTTATAGCACAACATAACGAAGTCATGTCTACTATGTGATGTTGTGACAATGCTTGACCTAATCTGTATCACGCAGACATAATAACCCTGGAATACTTATATTAGAAAAAATATCTACTTGTCCTAAGTTTCAATTATAACAACAAAATATTCCTCAATCTATGTAGTTTTTCTCAATTTTTGAATCTGAAAAACTGTGCATGTAGAGTAGGTCATTCCTGAACTGGAAATGACTCACTGAAGAAAAATAAAATTGTTGATTCTCTGGGATTATCCTATTACACCTCCTTTGGAGTCATCCTTTGTAAGACAAGGATGCATGATTTGATGTGTTCTATCATTCAACAGATATTTACTTATTCAATGATATTTCTAGCCAGTTTCCTAATGTATATCACAGTATGATTAAGTAAAAAGGAAACTGATGTTTTCCTTAACTTCATATTCACATTGAAATATTATCTCCTAAAGAAATACTGAAGGGTAAGGTAAAATCTAACTACATTATAACATATTGATTCAGTTTTTTTTGTCAGACATTTTTGAACTAAATATACTTGATACTTTTCCACAACAATATTAAAGCTTTAAAGGAGACCTACTTTATGAAAACAACTTCTGCAAAAAGAATTGATCTGTGCTACCATTATAAAAAAGAAGTAGGGAGGATTGTGACAAAATAAATATTCGTAAGCTAATTTAATTTGTACATCATCAAAGGGGTGACTTCTTCATGAAATATATTTATTCTCTCCACATTCTATATTCTTCAATGAGCCCTGAATTTATTTAAAAAAATTTCTCATTCTCTTTAAGGTCTATTTGGAAGCATAAAGAAATATACCTAAGCCCAAGATTTATTAATTGATGAGCCTTTTTGAAATGTATGTTTAGAAATAAGCCTTGTATGCAAAATGTGAATAAAAGATCCCTAAATCAATACATTTGTAAAGATTAAATAATTCTGTATGGTAGTTAGTATAATCTCAGCATATTGCCATTCCATGCTGATTATATTATGCCAATGGTCTACATGTTTACAAAGTTGGGATAAATCCTTCAAAAGCTTTAGTGGAAAAATAAGATATTTGATAAATAATGCTTACGATAGAGAAATTATTGAGATCAAGAATGACCCATAGCAAATTTCTAAAAGTTGCATATGACAGAATCAAGATGCTTTTTCACAAATCACCAACAGAAATTTGCTTCATATGAACATCTTTCCAGCCCATAATTTCTTGAACCTTTCAGTAGATTAGCAGATTCCCTTTTCACAATTTCCTTGTCAAAATCTTTACTAGATGACAAACTCATTAGGCTTTTTCTGAGATGTTCCTAAAGTCAGAGTTGTTACTTGCTAAAAGAAAACAGGAAAAAATGAAAAGGTACAACAACCATGAAAGGGAATTAAAGCCTCAAAATAATATTAAGTTGTGTGTGTGATCAGTTGATATTTAACAATCTTTTTATAAATACAAAATGGGGGAAACGAGAAACTATTTAATAAATGATGTGGAGAATCTGGATATTCAAAAGCCAGAGAATAAAATTAGTCTTTTATCTCACATAGGCTGCAAACTGATATAAAAAAATAAAAAAGGTAATTCTTTCTTTTATTAACTTTACTATCTTAAGAAAATAAAAGGCTGCAACGTCAAATATGTTGTCCAGTATGTTGTCAAAATAATTGCCAGTTATATAAAACATTGTTCTTCTGTCTTGTTTCTTCTCAATTTTTGTTTATTTTCTTGTTCATTGGTTTTCTTTTTGTTTTGTCTCTGTTTTATTGTTTCTTTCTATGTCTTCACTTCCTTAAACAGTGTATCACTCTTCTTTCTATGTATATCGTAGGAAGCAAAAATTCATACAAGGAAAAAAAACATAGCCATAAACTATTTTGATGCTTAGTTTTCTGATACTTAGCTCAGAAGTAATGGAATTCATGTGTTGTCCAACACAGTATTATTAGCATATAGCATTGCTGAAGTCATAATTATCTCCAACAATTAGATCATTTTGAATTAATAAAGTTACCCAGCAGAAGTAAAATACATACAGAACCCACATAGAGATGTAATATGAAAAATTGCTTTAAACTGAACTAAATAAATTAATAAATTATGTCTTCAAAGTCCTTAAATTTAGTAGAACAAGCAAGCACTGCAACCACTAAGACTAAATATATATTACGTGTGTGTGTGTGTGTGTGTGTGTGTGTGTGTGTGTGGTGGCACATGCTTGTAGTTTGAACTACTGAAGAGGTAGAAACATGAAAATCAGAGGCATTATAAACTATATTAAAAACTAAAAGCAAAAGCATTGGAAATGCAGTAAATGTTAGTCTCTAACTTCCCAATAATGAATAAACACACACACACACACACACACACACACACACACACACACACACGATGAAAGAATTCTGAGAGCCACAATATATACTATGGTTTTGTTTTGTTTTGTTTTTCTTTTGCCTGTCCTGGGGACTGAACTCCGGGCCTGAACACTTTCCCTGGCTTCTTTTTGCTCAGGGATAGCACTCTACCACTTGAACCACAGCACCACTTCCAGCGTTTTCCATATATGTGGTGCTGAGGAATCGAACCCAGGGCTTCATGTATATGAGGCAAGCACTCTAACACTAGGCCATATTCCCAGCCCCTTATACTATGTTTTAAAAGGTCAAAAGACAGTGTCAGAGCTTAACTTTCTCATGTAATGAAACAGAAACTAGGTTAAATAAATGTTAACTTTACACTATATTTATGTGTACATATTTTCAGCAAAATAAACATCTTGTAACTAATGCCTATTGACTCTTACCTTAAACTAATAAGTCAACATTAGAGAAATTATGTAGCATAGAAGTGTGCATAATAAAAGTTTTAAAAGCAAATAAGAAAACATGATGTGAAAAGGATCCATTGCTTACAAGCACTAGTGTTGCATTTTCCCCATCTTGGTGCACAGAAAGGTTTTACAGAAAATACATAGGTAAAATTTCACCACTAAGCTATGCAATATTCTTCTGAATTTTATATAAAAATAGTTTGCAAAACAGATCACATTTTCAATTATTAGGCTTTTATAAAGAAAAACAATATTTACACACTTTTATATAAACTTATTTCTGTACATACCTATGCATAAACACTTAATGTTTTTCTCTTTCTCCATTCATAGTATAAAACATTGCCTTAGAAGAGAATGCTTATTTTGTCTTTCCAAACTCACAAGAATGCTTATTCTGCACTTCCAAACCCACAAAATTTCTTCTGAATTTATAGTTTCTAGTTTCAATGTCACTTTTCTGGCTCTCATTTGGATGATATTCAAATATTCCCAAAACATGAACATCTGAATGGAGTAGATAAAAATTCCTGCAACATGGAGGTTAATGAGTTATACCTCATCCAAAATAAAAAGTCATCTTCTCTTTATAAATTAAGAGTCAAGCTAAGATTTTCTTGGTCACTAAAAAACAACTTTAGCAATCACACAAAAAGGCCAGATACATTGTGAGTGCGTGAATGTTTCAGCACATGACAGTTGAGCAGACTCTCTACTTCATCTTGGGATTTCATATCAGAAAAGTCAGCCCCCAACACTTCTCTAAAATAGCACACCTGGTCCAGCAAAATAAACTACTCTTTATAGATTAGTTGGCCATGAATGTATTGTAACCATATACAAGGGGCATAGAAAAGATGAAAAGTTCTATTACTTTAGAAAGTTGAAAAACAGGGATGTAGAACCATCACAATATCAGGGATTTTGCCTGTGTGTTGGTTTCTAAATGAATATATATGATTCTGGATCATTGTATTCTTGGTTATTATTCTACATTAAACTTACAATTTTTACCCCTTGTGGAAAAAAATAGAGACTACCAGCTACTAGTCTTGTTTTATCTTCGTTGTCAATGAAAGAAGAACATATTATCCAAGGAGCAATCATGTGGGTAAGGGACTCTAGCATCAGCGAAAATGTGAGCCCAAGTTTGTCCACATTACAGCTCGCAATAAGTAAGGTTTCCATTTTTAATATATTCAGGTTGGGGAAATGGGAGTAATTATCACTTTCCAAAGTCAACCTTCAAAATTTGAAATATAGCATTTGAGAAGCAAAAATATTTCTGAATCCTGGAGATGAATCGTAATGGAAACATTTTGAACTAGCATTCCAATATAACTAGATGGAAGTCAAATTTTAACTTAATAAAGAATTATAGTTAAATAATGAATACGTGGTTTATGTTCCCATTTCTGTAGGCCTATGTAGTTCCTCTGTGTTTATTTGTAAATGCGCATGTGTACATGAACTTATATTGCTACCAAGGTTAAGAATTTACATATTTGGCTAAGTTGTAGTGATTTCCAGAGACCCCAAGTGGTGTAATTGTCATTGGTATTTATTAATAAGTAATAAAAGTAATGGATCTTCGTTTTAATCACAGTATGCATTAAAATACAATTAAAATTTAAATTATGTAAATTTTATCAGCAATTTGTTTAGACTATCTGATAAGGTTGTATCACAGTGGATTTATCATGTAGTTTACTAAACTAAAGAGCAACCCAAATAAGAAATCAGACATGGGACTCTTGCTCTTATTACATAGTTTTATGCAGGTTTCTATTAATTCTTAGCAGATTGTCATTAATTTCCTGGCTTGAAACAAATATTACTTATTACTCACCCTTTTACCGATTAGAAATTGAGCACAATAAAAAGCTAATTTATGTGGAAAACCTCACAAGACAAAATTTAAAATATAGAAGTAGGTTATAAAGAACCTATTTTTCAGAATCATTTTATTTTCTAGCATAACTATTTTTTGAGTTTCTGGGAAAGAAGTATCTATCTCTTTGCTGTGACCTTCCCATTAGGGCAATTGTCTCATATTGTCCCCTTCTTCAAACTTTTTATTTTCCTTTCTTCATTTAGGAAAAAAAAAATGTGACTTTTAAAGATTCATATGATCATATTGGTCTCAAATAATTGAGGATAACTTCTTTGCTTCAAAATCATCTGATTCGTAATCACACACACACACATGTGTGTGTCTGTGTGTGTGTGTGTGTGTGTGTGTGTGTGTGTGATTGTGCCAGTCATGGGGCTTGACTTTAGGACCTGAACAATGTCTTTGAGCTTTTTTTGCTTCCATCTTTTCTGCTGGTTAATGGTAGATACACGTCTCACAGCCTTTCCTTTTGAACCATGACCCTCACATCTCAGCCTCCTTAGTTGCTAGGATTACAAGCATTAGGCACTAGTGCTCTGCTGATTCATAAACTTTACTGTGTTACTCTATTTGAAAGGTTTTTTTGTCATCCTAGGTGATTTTATTTCAAAATGAGGTCAAGCTCTCAAGTACTTGGGATTATAGCTTTGATAAATCTTTGGTGGGAACACGTATCACCTTATATCACCTTATATTATGCGCTTACAAATTTATTTGAAGACAGAAAATTAATTTGGGTTTCGGCTCACAAGCATAATATAGCCTGTATTTGCATGAAAAAAAGATCAGTAACAAAGGACTGAGTAAAAACAGATTGAAACTATTCTAACAATATAAGTGAGAGAATTCATTGTCTTCTCATATATTTCTCCAATTTAGTAGTTTCGCTGAAATGTTAAGAACATAATTAGCATCACTTCAGTTTGTTTTAGCTTTCATGATAAATGCAAATAAATCTACCTTGTAAGTAAGACATTTAAAAAAGAAATACAAACTATGCTGTAGGAAGTAGTTAAGAAGAAAAAATTCAGGCAAACAAAGAAAGTAATAAGCATACAGTGGGACAGTATTTGAAGATCCACTATTTTGACCAGTTTAAGGGCTCCCACTTATACTTGCTGTATTTGACTAGCTGAAGACATGTAAGGATGCTTAACACAGAACAAGAAGGTAGACGCCAGAGATGTCAATTACAGGAAAAATGCAGAAGGGTTTTTCTGGCAGTTTAATTGTCCCATGGGTACAATGAAGTAGGAATTAGCTCCTAAATTTTGAGTCTTGGAAATATTCTCCCTATATCTGAGAATCTAGTGTAGGGAATGTTCCTGGAAGAACTCTTGAGAAACAAAAGTAGATTACCCTTAGAGTAAGATATGATCTGGGCACACTAGTCTGCATCTGTAATCCTAGCTACTAAGGGGGCAAAGACAAGAATAATTAAAGTTTGAGGAACGTTGAGGCACAATGTGTATGAGACCTTATCTCTGTGAATAAACCAAGCAGTGATGATCCATACCTGCAATTCCCAGCTACACAGTAGGCATGGGTAGGAGAATCATAGTCTGAATCCAGCCATAATAAAACTATTGACAATCTATCCAAACAAAGAACTAGAAGAAAAAAGTGTTCAAGTGACAGACAGGCAAAGTAGCAAGGGCGAGGCACTGAGTTCAGTCCACAATACTGATCCTCAACTAATTTTTCAGCCTTTGTGTTGTTATCTTTTCTAAAAATAAGAATCTCCAGTCCTAAGACACGAGTCTTTTACATCCTCATCACATCGCTGATGGAGAAAACATTTCTTGACTCAGTGGGAGTTTCAACATTTGACAGCTAAGCACAGAGTAGATAATACAATTAGTAGAACCCAGAGAAACTTTACCATCTGTTTTCTACCTTGGCTATGGACATAGAAAATGAATGTTGTCTAAGTATAATGAATGGCCTAGAATAAAAAGGAAATGTACTCATTGGAACAGACCACAAGGTTTCACTATATGAGATTACACTAGAACAGAACTTCATTTGTCCCTGACTTCCCAGTGTTAGCAGGCTTGCAGCTTTGGCAACAAGCCTATCTATAGAATTGCTTCTTTGGAGGCCAAGATATCCCATTGTGCTGTCAACAGCTGCAGCTAGTCCTTGTGCCTTAAGAATTAGCCTTAGATAGACAAAATAGCAAAGCAAAACAATATGGGGAAAGAAAAAGACTGATTCCACAGTATTGATTACACACTTCTGTGTTTGAAAATAGCCTGATTGTCTTATTGGAGCCCCCACCCCTCTGCCTGCTATATCTTTTTTTTTTAATCTCCTGATTGTGATTATCTTATTTTCAGGAAGGAGGTGAAAACATCATTTTTTTTTTCTCTGAATACAGTGAGCTACATAGTACTAGCACACTAGTCCCTTTGAAGTTGTCTTCCATCCAATTTGCCAGTGTGCATACATTTTAACAGCCATATAATTTTGCTTAAAGACATAAATCGTACTGTGGCTTCGGTAAAAAGCCGTCTACTACAAAGTTTTCTTTTTGATTCCCCCATTTATGAACCTCTCCTACATTCAGGCAATTTCAAGAGAACAGTTTCTGGCAAAATAAGGCTTATCTTTTTGTGTTCTTGTTTGTTATACAGAACCTGGTATACTTTGATGCACTATAGGCTTATATTTCATAAATAGCTATCACTTGAACACCTTCACAGAATGTGTGTGTGTGTGTGTGTGTGTGTGTGTGTGTGTGTGTGTGTTTCCTTTATATATTCTCTAGGTCTTGTCCATTTAATTATTTGATAAAAGTTGGTTAGATCATGGGGCTGGGAATATGGCCTAGTGGCAAGAGAGCTTGCCTCGTATACATGAAGCCCTGGATTCGATTTTCCAGCACCACATATCTAGAAAATGGCCAGAAGAGGCGCTGTGGCTCAAGTGGCAGAGTGCAAGCCTTGAGCAAAAAGGAAGCCAGGGACAATGCTCAGGCCCTGAATCCAAGCCGCAGGACTGGCCCCTCCCCCCCCCCCCCCCCCCCCAATAAAAAAAGTTGGTTAGATCACTAGAAAACGACTATCACTGAATTCTAATGCAATCTACATTACAGAGGAAAGGAGTAGAATTAAAGCTCAAAGAACTTTGTAATGATAATACAGATACATCCCAGGTTAGTTGTAAAATATAACAATAGCTTACTGCTTGGCTAAGTTTGGTTAATGAAAAAATGAATCATTATTGGAAGTTTCTCATGTCTCATTCTGTAGTTTGTTTTGCTCATATTTTCTATTAAAATCTTTTCTTTAAAGCTTTTATTATCTTTACTTGTACAAAGAATTGCCAACGAACAAATCAGTTTATGGACACAGAGCATTTCGGTCAATGCCATCCCTTTCAACATTTCTACCTTTTTTCCCCCCAACTAATGCCTTCCCTCACTTTTCTTAATTCTTAGGACATGTAGTAAATTTCTTTACCATTTAACCTAGCAGTTTGTATATATAATTCATCTTGAGTTCTGTCATCCCTTCAACATCTTCACCCCTCTTAGATCCACATCTTCCTTTATTTTCTCAATTTGGTTGTATATACAATAAATTCTTGGTTGTGTTCTCCCCACTACATTTGTTTACTAATTTTTCTTCCCACCCACCCTTGCAAGTACCCATTTCCTAGTACTTATTCTATTGGACATTGATTTAGTTTTTCTGAAGAATTATATTTGATCTCTTTATAAAATCTACTATACTTCAGGTGAACATGTGTAACCATATACATGCCACACACTGTATTTACTTATCGATTTATAGGCAAATTCTAGCTATCACAAATGAGGGGAACCATGCAACCTATGTTTCTCTGAGTCTAGCTTACTTTACTTCATATAATTAATATACCCTTGGGCTGGGAATACGACCTAGTGGTAGAGTGCTTGCCTCATATATAGCCTCATATATATGAAGTCCTGGGTTTAATTCCTCAGCATTACATATATAGAAAAAGCCAAAAGTGGCACTGTGGTTCAAGAGGTAGAGTGCTAGGCTTGAGCAAAAGGAAGCCAGGGACAGTGCTCAGGCCCTGAGGACTGACCCCAGGACTGGCTGGCCCCATGACTGGCAAATTATGTATTCTCAAAGAAACAACAACCCAATTTAATAACTGGTTTAATGATTTAAAGAGAAACCTCTCAGAAGAAGTTAGAATTGACAATACATACATGAAATATTAAACATCTCTGGAAATGAAGAAAACAGAAATCAAAACAACACTGAGATTCTACCTCAGCCCAGTTAAAATGGCTATTATCAAGGAAACTAAAAATAAAAATTGCTAGTGAAGTTGTTGTGATCAAAAGGAAACTCTATCATATTGTTAGTGGGAATGGAAATTTACTTAATCACTCTAGAAAGCAGTATTAGGTTTCTTAAAAACAAAACAAAACAAACAGCAACAACAACAACAAAAAACATGTTCACTGCAGAATTATTTACTGTAGCCGAGTTATATAAACAGCCCAGATGCCCCTAAATGGAATGATGGATCAAGGAAATGTGATATATATATATATATATACATATATATGTATATATATATATGTATATATATACATATATATACATAATGGAATACTCCTCATCCATCAGTAAGAATGAAATTGTACTATTTGTAAAGAAATGGAAATACTTGGTTATATATTCACAAGTCCATTTACTTGCACAGAAGAGTCTTTAAAATTATAGCACTCAACATGGTACAGGGAGAACTGAACTCAATAGCTGTCTGCTAACTATAGATTTGGATTAAGAAAATGCAAGTGTATGTTATCACTTATGAAGTAACCTTCAAGTCAGATTTGGTGATGCAGTCATGTACATTGGAAAAGAAGAAATTCTCCTCTGAATTGAGAAATAACCTAAGATAAATGCACATGGGAAAATTGCATTTAGAAAATTTAGACTGTTAAGAACATATTTTCTTTAACAGGCATTTATTTATATAACTTTAGGTCTGAATTTAATGTTCCTTAACTATACATTTGTATTTCTTATGACTCTACTGTACTCATCATGACAAACCTTTAATATAATTAGCATTACATTTTAAAATGGATTATAAGGTGTATATCTAAATTTGTTTAGTATCTTTTTTCATATAATTCCAGCTTTTTAGTGAAGGAAGGCCAGCCTGTGAAAAATTAGCAAAACCCTACCCTATTTTACAAACAGGATAGATATAAAGAGGCTTGAATATTGCTTACGTGGTGAAATGTTTGTTTACAAAGTGAGAGTCAGTGAGTTTAAATGCCAGTACCAAAATATAGTGTCCTCTTTGCCCCATAAGACACAACCTGATGTAATCTACTGAACTGATTCCCCTCCTAGTTTGAGATTATGGCTGAAAAAGAGAGATTATAAATTTCTAGAGTTCTATTTCTTACATGTGAAGAAAGCTGGACTCTTAAAATGGTGTTGTAACAATAGCTGTTCATTCCTGGTGCCACTCCTCCTGCAATTGTGGCTCCTACAGTTCTGTTCTCAGAGACAACTTTTGAGATTACTAACTAAATTCTCAAGAATATTTTTTTAGTGCTCTGTAATGAGGCACCATGATACTTTGGCCATTCCTTGAATAATTTACTAGTAGATTGCACTAAATTTAATGTTTGCATGAACATAGCACTGTTTTCTCTTGTCACTGACTACAGTGCTACTGCTTCCTAAATTGAAAGTGCCCACATAGTCCCTATTCCTAATATAAAATCCTCCCCTCTGACACAAACAGCTCAAATACAGTACCCTAAACTATTCTTACATAGTTTCCTAGCAACAAAAAATTCCCCTCTCTTACAATAGCTTGTATGATTATTTGTCAGAACAGATAGAATAATTTTTAAAGTATCTGGTTTAAGATAAGGAATATTAAAATGAAAGGTAGAGTTGAAGATTCTGAACTGATGCTTCAAAAATCTATTGTGGTACATTGGGACAATCTTCCATTCAGTTGAAGCATATGCTGAGGATTTTCAATGGATAAAATAAAAATTTTCAGATAACCTCTGAGACTCTACTGCCATGACAAATTTGTGTTTTTGTGTTTTTTTTCTACTGACTTAAAAAAAAATGAAACTGAGCCATATTATGTGGCATGAGCTGGCCTAGAACTTGTGATTCTCCTGTCTCAGCCCCATGAGCCATAGAATTGCAAGTCTATGGACTATGCTCAGATAGTGTAGGGTTGTTTTTTTTTTATTCTCATAAAACAAATACAAGTCATTTTAACATTTGTAAGGGTAGATTTTGTAATATCAGGTTAATAGTATTCCAGCTTGTACATCTATCTTATTTTTTAATAAACCAAAGAAAGTATTTTGGTAAAGATTTTCAGTCATAACAACCAAATTTTTAAGCTGACTCCATGTTACAGTTTGAAAATGAACCAAAAAAGCTTGTCTTATGCTCACAATGAGGTTCTCCAAAGCAATGATAATAATTATTGATTCACTTGAATTCATTGTCAGCCTCAGTTATCACTATTCATTGAAAGGCAATAAACTCTTTATAGCTTTGTTCTCATTGCAGAGGTCCCTGGAGTATTCTTATCAAGTCTTTTCTGTTTATACATAGCCATGGCCTTGTCTTCCTGAATGGCTGTTGTGAAGTATGGCTCATTTCCTAAAATGGAACATTAGAATATCAAAGTTAAATATCTCAAAGTTAAATAACCTTTAATGCCAAGAAAGTTGACAAATGGAGCTTAGGTTTGAAGTACACATAATACTCATCAGAAACTGCATTTGGCGTGGGCTTGATTTTTCATAAAGGTCTTTGCTACTGAAAAGGATGAATTTGATCTTCTACTGACCTGAGCCTAATGTAAACCAGTGACCTAGAAAAGCTTCATGTCTCAATAGCAATTAATTCTTCACTGTCTGCACTTCCCTGATCCGGCTTGGAGCACCTGACATTTCAAAGCAATTAGAGGGCATCGGAACCTGTAAAATGCACTCTATGTCAATACTCAGCAGAGCTGAACTTCTGTGCTTCAGCCCATGTAATAAAAGCCATCAGAGCTGCTCACAAACTGTGACCAGCACTTTCTTTGAGAACCTAATAGAGTTGGCTTTATGTATTGACAAAGATTAAAATGGCCTCTGTGCTAGATTTGAACAGTGCTGCATTTCCATACCCGAAAAAAAATCTAAGTATCTGTAACCCTCCAAACTCCGGGCGATCAGTGTCAAGTTTCTGTGCTAACTCATCAAGGTTAATGTTTAGGTACAAATTCTTTTTACAGGTGGAATTATCACAAGATTTTCTCACTTATGAGAGACTTGTATAATTTTGTTGACCTAATTTCTGCAGGGTTGAGACAAAAAGTATGGATCCCTTGAGAGTATAAATTACTCAAGACAGCAAAAGTTGTCAAGTTAAACACTATGGAAGAAACTGTACTTTATTGTGGCAATGATTTTTTAATATTACTACAATGGTAGATACATAAATAAATCATGAGTTTCTCAGTAGTTAGATCAAAATATTGTCCAGGATCTGGAGAAATTAACAGACTTGACAGCTTTTAGTATTACTTTTGCCCTTTGCTTTCTCTTAGTCTTTGTTCAAACTTGTCACATTTAACCCTATTATTTAGAATACAACCTGAATCAAATCAAGCAATGTATACTTTTATTCAAGTAAGAATTAGTTGTGAAATTTGTCTAAAGAAAAAAAATATTATCTTAATGTTTAAGAATTAAGAATATATGAAGTGTGCAGTGTAAACAAATTGAATTTAATCTTCTGAGTTGGCAAAATATATCTGACAAATTCCAAATTCCAGTCCAAATTCTCTCGAGTAATGTGACCTCAGTATGGAATTTAATTCCTTTTCAATTAAAATGGAAAGAGGTTTGCTTGACTAGAATAATGAAGTCATGTCTGGTGTTGTAAATATTGAGAACTCCCACACTCTAAATGAAGACTTCTCTAGGAAACACAGCCCTAAAGCTATAAAAATCCTAAGCTTCTGCTGGTGAATAACTACCTCACTTGGCCCCAAACAGTTGGAGATCCCTGGGTAGGGAGTTGTGGGTGCTTAACTGGTCACCCTGAAGTATAAAAGAGTTGGAACGCTTTGGAAAACAACGTAATCTTTGTTCCCAACTGCTTTGTTACTGAGCTAAGACAGATACACTGCCTTCATGAGACTGCCACCTCATAAGTGTTCTTAAAGAAGAACTCGATTCACTTGAACCTAGTTAGACCATAGATAACAAGAGTAAATAACTAGAGTTGAGAATCGTGTTATTTGGTTAATGATAACAGGAACATGATGTTATATGCTAATAATGTAAAATTGATATTGCATTTATAATGTACATTATTTATTAGTGAAGATAAGTAATTACTAAATAATGTAAGAATGATTTAAATATAGTATTAAGAAAGTTATAAACAGGGGGGCTGGGGATATAGCCTAGTGGCAAGAGTGCCTGCCTCGGATACACGAGGCCCTAGGTTCGATTCCCCAGCACCACATATACAGAAAACGGCCAGAAGCGGCGCTGTGGCTCAAGTGGCGGAGTGCTAGCCTTGAGCGGGAAGAAGCCAGGGACAGTGCTCAGGCCCTGAGTCCAAGGCCCAGGACTGGCCAAAAAAAAAAAAAAAAAAAAAAAAAAAAAGAAAGTTATAAACAGGAAAAAAGTTAACTTGCTCTTACAGGCCCAAACTGGACTGTCTAAAAGTCAGCAAGAAATAATTCTTAAATAAATAAACAACTCATTTAAACAATTAAATGTCAATTTAACAAAATGATACCAAGAATCTGACGCATATTTGGCCTGGGGAAGATTTAAGAGGGTGGTAGGTATATGAAGGGAGAGAAAAATAGTGGGAGAATGTGGTCATAATACTCAATAAATACATGTGAAAAATTGAACCAGGAAATGTGAAGAGTGGCTGGAGTTGAAATTGTTGGAAAGAGGGAGAAAATGGAACTGGTCAGACTGGTTAACATGCACTATACTTATGAACTGATGTGGTGAATTGAAGCCCCTTCGTATAAGCAATTAAAGATAATTTTTTAAAAGAATCAATCTATATGATGTATGGATATGGGAAGGAAAATAAAGTTAGGAATTTCAGAAATAGTTTACAGTGGCAGAACAAAAATGAATAAAAACAAACAACTTCACAAGACATAGAATATCAGAGTGAAGTGAGCCTACAAATAATTTGATAAACATAGAATGGGAGACCTTGATTGGAATTTAAGAACTTGATTAGAATGATCATAGAGAAGGTGAGAGGTTCATGGAAATGAGATCTGTAGTTTGGATAAGAGAGAAGTTTTAGGTTCTCATGGCTATCTTCTCCTGGCACTTGCAGAGTATGAGGTGTACTTTCAATATTGAACAGGCCAAGTCTTCCACATATGATTCCATTTGGCCTGTTTAGCCTTCCTATTATATATCAAGCAAGGAAAACTACCCTATAAAAGGAAAGTTTAACAATCAAAGTAGTTCATTTCTTAAAAGAAAAAGAAAATGCTCAAAGTCTATCTGAGGTAGCAGGACACTGAAGAATGGGTATTGTTTGACTACTGTATAACTGGCAGATATCTGTAAAGGATTCTATTCTTAAAGGTGTAAAATGTTCTATTGAATGACTTTTCTCTTTTTTCTCTGTAATTTGGTTCTTTTTTGCATATTTTTGTTTGCCTATGGCTCTGACTTTTAAAAAAGCAGCGTTTCAGTGCCTTCTCCACACAGGTAATACTTGTTCTGCTAACTTGTTCTAAAGGTTATTCTTATTGTGTTCTCTTTCAGTCAAGTGCCTGATACCTAGACAGCATTGTCTGTGAGCAACTGTGTTCCTTCAGGAGGATTACACAAACTGTACGACAGATGTGTCTCCTCGCGACATTTAGCATTCACAAGAGCATTCAAAGTAATACATAAAGCCACAAAAACGTGACCAAATATATTTTAGCTCATTTATAATGTCAACAGCCTTATTGAAACAACGTGAACTGAGGAAAACATCATCAGACATAAAGGTTCTTTTGTTCTGTATGCCATATGCTTGTTCTCACATTGTGTAGATGCATTCTTAAATAAACAACTGCATTTAAAAAAAATGGTGAAGGCTTACAGTACTCCTGCTAGGAGGTTGTTGAAAAACCAAATCCTTAAATTAAATGTGAAAAAGTCCTCAGATTCTAATTATCAAGATTTGAGAAAAGAGTAGATCTGATTGAAAAAATAATAACAAGAGAAATCTCATATGGCATATTAAAAAGGCCTGTTGTAAGAAAGACTAAAATCTGAAGATCCTGGTACAAAATCCCAATGAAGGTACTAATTGTTTGCTTAGAGTAAAACCAATAAGTCACAGTAAAACTGCTGTCAGCTCACAGGTAACAGCACGGAGAATGTGTCCTGTGAGCTTTTTTTTCTTTTCCATTTCCCATCAGCACTCTCACTACACAATTCATTTTCCTCAAGGGCTCTTTGTTTGTCAGCACAAAATGTAATAGTATGGAAGTTATGGAAACAAGTGGTTTATCACTGTTGTTGTTATTTTCAATATACCATGTGAAATTGTGCCTTTTTCTCTTGGCTTTCTTTCCCAGGATTTACCCCTGATGTCACTGTAACTGATTTTGGTACCTTGGGTATTGTATATACATTTATTGGAACAAGGGCAGGGAAGGGCAGGGAAGGGAAGGGAAACATCAAAATGGAAGGACAAAGGATAAAAGGTGAACCAAGGCAAAGTCAATACTTTCAAAACTGTATGTAGAAAGCAAAATGTACAACTCACGGAGGGGAGGAGGGAAACAAGGAGGGTGGAAGGTGGGGAAAAATGAAGGAGGAGATAATAAGTTTGATAAGAAATGTACTCACTGCCTTATGTATGAAACTATAACCCCTCTGTACATCACTTTGACAATAAAGAAATCAAATTTTAAAAAGAAATCATAAAATAAAATAAAAAATGTAATAATATACTGCCATTTCAAGCAATGGTTTATATAAACCAATGAAACCTAGCAGGGAGGTTTGGCCTGGTGCCACATGCCTGTAATTCTGGCCCTCAAGAGGCTGAGGCAGGAGTATGACTTTGAAGCCAGCATGCATAATGTAGTGAGACACTGTCACACAAAAATGAAAGAAAAACCAACCAAAATGGAAACTAACAGGCATTTGCTTTTAAATAAAGAACAACATGCATTGAAGAATATCGTTTTGAGTTGTAGTTCATTTCCAATATAGTGTCTAGTGAATATCACAACTGTGCAGAGAAGGAAGAAAGTACGAAGTGGTAAGAAAGAGAAAATGAGGGAGGGGGTAAGAGTGTTTAAAAAGAAGTGTACTCATTACCTTACTTATATAACTGTTCATCAGTTATATGACTGATATAACCCCCATGATCATCAACTTTATAATAAAGATAAAGCATAATCATTTTGAAGTTTTAGCCTTTATTTTATGGTTATAATCTTTGAAAATTATTGCTGACTTTTTATTTTATGGAGTGCCCTACTTCTCCAGCATGCAGTCTGTCTTTGTGATGCTTAAAATAATATCACAGTATGACATTCAGGGATTAGCCTATATCATCATTTGTCAGAAGTCAAAATGAATGCTTAGGAATCACATATGTGTTCATAAGTTTTAAAATGAATCTGACTTTTTAGTCCTGGTCTGAATTTGGTAGATTCTCTGTTTATACAGTTTCATGGGGGAAAATAAAAGAAAAACTCAGAATTTGAGAAAATCATGACTTAATATCTATTTGCATTGCAAATTATAATGGTTCCATGTCTTGTACTATCAAGCAAGTGCAGACAAACATTAATTGAAATTAAAGAGTCTTAACTTAGGACCTTAGAGACAGAAGTAAAAGGTAATGAAATCAATTAATATCTAACATTACCAATGTATAACACATGAAATCCAAAAGTCATCAGTGGTAAGATTTGTAAAAACTTGAGCTTTAGCCTTGGGCTAACTTGGCATGTGATCTGGTCACAACATTTTACTTATTCCACTTGGGTCCTCTATATGAAATATTGCAGTGCTACCTGTTTTTAAACAACTGAGTAGATTGTAAATCTGTGATGGTGTTTATAAGTGCTCATAAAGAATTAATTTTCTTATGTTTCATCTGTATACATATAATAAAGAAGGAATATTATGGCAAAATTGTACATGGTATAACCCATATTGAAAACTAGGCAAGGTAGAACCTAAGACATGGGAGAAAAATGCTTTAGGATTTTTGTTATGCAAATGGCTAACATACATACTATTCTTGGTGAATTGTTATTTAAAATGCTAATTTGGTGGTGTAGCAATAAGATGAAACAAAATTTTAATGACACTGTGTATATGTTTTGAAAGAAACTTCGTAAAGAAGAAAACTAGTGTCTATAAATTCATATAAATGCAATCACTGTGATTTAGCTCTATAATAAAGATGCTATTAAAATCAAATAAAAATAAATAAAAATTTCCCAGGTTTTACCCCTGATGTCACTGTAACAGATTTTGGTACCTTGGGTATTGTATATACGTTTATTGGAACAAGGGAAGGAAAGGGAAGCAGGTAAAACCTGCTTGTCTGAAATGACCAAAGACAATAAACCATTTTTACCAGTTAAAAAGTACAGATAATTCTTTTTTTCACGTCTTTACTGTTAAAGTAATGTACACGGAGTTACAGTTTCATACATAAAGCAGTACATACAGATATGTCTATAGGAAGTAACTGTAATTCTGTGCAAAGAAATACAAGGCACAACTTATGAAGTTTGGTATTGTGTCAAAGTTGTACACATGTAAAAACTGATTTGAAGGAGCACAATGATGACTATACTATTATATTATTCTAAAGAATTTGTGTTTCTACCTAGAATTCAGTGCCAAGTACACAAAATAGGAGTGAAAATTTTTATCCTGTGACTCAAAAGAGAAAATAGGAAAAAAATTAATTAACATAGTCCCTTAGGTGTATACTCTACTTAGAATACTGA
Source organism: Perognathus longimembris pacificus (assembly GCF_023159225.1). Lineage (NCBI taxonomy): Eukaryota > Metazoa > Chordata > Mammalia > Rodentia > Heteromyidae > Perognathus > Perognathus longimembris. The sequence continues at coordinate 30,066,395 of NC_063173.1, read as the reverse complement.
ATTTTTAGAGAAAGCATTCAAAAATTTTAAAGCTCTCTACAGTTTCATTGTGAATAGTTATTGCTATTTCAGAGCCAAGATTTAGTGTTTGCATTAAAAATATTAGATTTAAGATTAGATGAGCTGAAAAGTTCTTATATAACATACAATTCCAAGTTCAAGTGGAGAAAAATAAAGCCATGTGCCAAGGTCAGACTAAGCAAGAAGATAAAATTTCTTTTAGATATAATGTCAAGCAGTGATCAGTCTTTAAGCCAATTTATAATAACATATCTACTTTATCACAAAGTTTGAATAAAATTACAAAATATATTTTTAAAAATCCTCATTTGGTCTGGGGATGTGACTAAGTATTAGACTGAATAACATTATTGACACTCTCGTTTCAATTCTTAGAACCATACACATGCAAATTAAAAGTTAAAAATGCTATTTCAGCATTAGTTTGAAAAAAATAAACAGAGCTCTTGGAAATTATTCTGCAGCTTTTGCATAGTGTGATATGATCAAATAGAGAAAAAAACTAAGATGTTTAAGGTCTGATATCAGAAAATATTTTACACTTGTCTCACAAACTAGGTCTGATATCAGAAAATATTTTACACTTGTCTCACAAACTGACCTATTGAATTGAAACTCTTTTGTAAATCTAATTAAGGATAATAATAAAAGAAAACCACAAAAAACCCAAGTAAAACAAAAGTTTTCTTTTTTTAGGGTTATCAATTAAAGAAGAGAAACTTTGTAGGAGATACTTTTAAAGGCCTGCGATAAGTAAAAGTGCTTTGGAAGTACAGAGATGACAATGAAGAAGGGAAAAGCTAAGCTGTAAAAATTCCTTTTTGTTGATATAAGCAATACAGTGAGACGTAAAATGATGATTCAAGAAACTAACAGCAATAAAATCCAACTTGGGCCTGACATTGCCTATTGATTCACAAGCAAGACTCAGTTCTGAATTCTAGCTGATGAGGCTGGATAAATCCAACAAATACAGTTTCACTGGATGTATGGAGTAGAATTTTTCATTAAAAACATCCATTGTGAGATGTCCTTACTGTTTTTCAAGAGAAATAAGTCAAATGAACAAATATGCAAACAGTATAAGTTAGGTAAATAGTCTGCTGGGTTTCTTTTTTTCTCTCATTGAATTTATCTGGGTTTATGCCTTCTTATAATGCCTTATTATGCTTTCTTTTCTGTATGAAGGACACACAGATAGAGTGTGTTCCATATAGATAGCAGCTACAGATAGCAGGATACATTAGCCTTAAAAATCAGGTTCAGATGCTTACCGCTAGGTCTGACTTTGGGAAAATATATCCTACTAATCAATCAAACTTCATTTTCTTTACAGATTGGTCTGGAGGGTGAAACTAAACTGTTTGTGGGGCGTGCATGCAAGTGTTCAGGCCATTTCAGTTTTCTGGAAATAACCTTTTTTTCTGTTTAGAGTTGTTAATTTAGTTAAGAGATGATTAATCTGATAAGATCTAGTGTTCATATTATCTTTTCTTCATCTTCTCAAGTATAGTTTCTATTTTTCAATGTATTCTTTGTAGGTTTATTTATTTCTAGTCCATTTTCACCTCCGTGAAACTGTAGACAGTTGGAGAGTTCCTATCATTATAAATAGTATCATCAGGCTTCACACACTCATACACACACACACACACACACACACACACACAAACACTGCTCAATTACTGAAATGATAAATTTAATAACTTCACTAAGGAGATCGAAATAATTGTGAAAAATGCAATTAGTACAGGAAACATTGTGCAGCACCGTCTGATTGTGAGGCATTAAGTCACTTAACTATACATAACTACTAAGGAAGCAGTAGATCAGATGCATAATTACAGAATGGAAAGCATCCAGCTGTGTTCCTTTTCACTTAACTAAAATAAGTGGCTGTCAGTTTCAGCAGAAGAATTGCTAGGTAATATAAAGAAAAAGAACAACTTTCTAACATTATGAATACTGGAGGACAATATGCTAGTGAGTGACTACATTGGAAGGAGCTGAGATGGAAAATACGACCATAAAGTACATGAGAATTATGGGTAGGGGAAGGGTTGATACTAATAAGTTGAAAACTATAGTCAATTCCTGATGTTGATATTTATGTTAGTAAGTGTTCTACTAGATGAAATGATTGACTATTCGTTAATTTTGGAAGTTCCAATACAAGATCATGCAGCCCCATCGTTGTGGGCCTTTGACTGGGTTAACATAAAGCAATCGAAACCACTATGGGAGAAGCTGGACCTACTATAGAAGTTAGAAAAAAAAAAAAAAGGATCATCATCAAAAGAAGCTATGGTTTCACATGGCATGTTGAAAGTAATTACAACAGTGATATAACACTCATTTTCATAACATGGATTTCATTTCACTTAGCATCATCTTATGCGTTCATAGGGCATAGCTATTGGGCTCTTGTGATCCTCTGCTGTGACTAGTCTAAACCTGTGCTAATTATTCCCTATGAGGTAAAACATACAGTCCATGTTTGTTTGGGTCTGGCTCACTTCACTTAGTGTAATTTTTTCCAAGTTCTTCCATCTCCTTATGAATGGGGCAATATCATTCTTTCTGATAGAGGCATAAAATTCCATTGTGTATATGTAACACATTTTCCTGATCCATTCGTCTACTGAGGGGCATCTCATGCATATGAGCCTTGCTACTTGGTAGGCTGAGATTTAGAGAATCACTGTTCAAGGCCAGCCTTTGGCAGAAAAGTTCAGTAGACTATCTCAAAAAAAAAAAAAAAACTGCAAAAAGCAGGTTTAGGGAGTGGCTCAAATGGTAGAATGGCAGTCCAACAAGAATGACGCTTTGACGGCTCCAAAAGCAATCCTTGCAAAACCATTTGGTGTAAACCAACTGAACAACTCATGGGGGAAGAGGGAAAGGGGGAAGGGGGAGGAGTGAATGAGGGAGGAGGAAACAAATATTACAAGAAATGTACCCATGGCTTTACGTGTGAAACTGTAACCCCTCTGTATATCACGTTGACAATAAATAAGTCATTATTAAAAAAAAAAAAAGGAAAAGGAGAAGGATATAGTTAAGAGACAGTGGCTCAGACTGTACAGGAACTGCATGACCAGGACCTGGACCTAGCTGCAAGAGCTCAGAGCCACCTGTGAATAGCACATGGCCTCCCACTTGCAACTGATCTGTGAAAAGGAGGTCCTGCAGCCCCACCTACCAAGGCTGACCCAGAGGCTGCAGCAGCTGAAGTAGGAGCAGCTGCAGAGCAAATTGGGGACCCAGAGGAAAAGTGAAATGTTACAGGACACTCTGAGGTGAGTGAAGGAGGAAACAAGACAGGAGAATGAGCTCAGCCTGGGACCCAGATGAGCTTTCTGGCTTTCCCTTGTGAAAGTGAAGGCATGATCAAAGAAGAGAAGGGTGAAGAGGTGACTCTCCCTGATATGAGTGTCTCTGTGGATGTAAACCACACACAGCACAGCCTGCAGTTGAAGGAGCAGCAGGCCCATTGCAGGTACCTGAGGAACCTGGCACCCCAGTGCCCAAGAAAGTAAGACGTACAAGTGCCCAAGATTAGAAGCTGAAAATCTACTTCAACAATGTCCTCCCCGATGTCGTGGATTACCTGAGTTACATGTATGACCTCTAACATCAATGCAGCCAGCCATTGACCATATGACCACCACAGAAAGGAACATTGTTTTCCATAAAGAACAGATGGAAGGCCTGAGTAAGCTCCATCAGGAGAAAGATAAACATACCAGCTGAGTGCCCCAGGAAAAGAGGGAGAAGGAGCTGTGGTTGTACCTTGTAGGTGAGGACACAGAGTGACAGGACAAGATATTGACCGCTGCCCAGATTCCTGCTGCTAAGGACACCTGTGACCTTTCTGGTCCCACCATAAATGGAAGTTATGGAGAAGCAGAAAGGATTTGAAGACAGGCAACTTGAAGAAAACTTGAAGCCTGTCCATGGAGAGTTGGAGGCACCTAGGCCCCTGGAGAACACCACTCCCAAGCCTATTGTGCAACCACTGCCTCATAGCCACACCTACTAACAGTTTGCAGGCTTTGATGAAGAGCCCTGCTTTCCTTTCTTCTACAAGACAGATGAAATGCTGAGATTGTAATACTAATATCTAAACACTGAGGCTACTGTCCTATGAAATACAATTTGGTGTATGTGAGCTTAATTATAATGATGTGGCAGTAGAAATGGGGTAACTGTAGACCAGACAGAGCAAAAGCTGCTGAGAGTTGATCCAGATCTAAGTGTCCATTGATTTCCAGGAAAGGGGCCCAATTGAGGGTTATTACAAGGAATAAATTATTTTTAAATAAAGGAGATCAGTAATGTCATAAATTTCTATTACTAAAACTTTATATAACTATAATTACCCTAATTTTATAGTAGTGATAGTATTTTATGGTATAATTTTATAATATGTTAATATCTTAATGATATAACATATTATCATCATTTTATATGACTTTTATACTGTAATTATATGTTATATTACATGCTACATGTTGACACATACATGCCACAATCAATTGCAGTTTTTAAAATGTACTGTAGTCTGTACCAGATAAATAAATGTTCTTGTGAATTAAAATACCATTATGGGATATTGAGATGAGAAAACAATAAAAACTGTACAAAGAAATAATGCTGAATATTTTGAAAAAAGAAAAATGATGAGTAGAACAATTGGAGATGTGCTATAATTGCAAAAGTCTGCCCAAGTGGGATACAGAACTGTACCCCAAAGAGAAGAATATCAAATTATAAAAGTTCTATAGAGTAACACATACCTCAATATTTTAGTTGATATGAACTGCAATGATTTTTGGTGGATATTATTTCTTGAATAAAATTCTGTTCTAAATATAAGTGCTACTTTTCTACTATATACTTGGAAAAGATGCCTGAAAAAATTAGAAATTTGATATTGCATATAAATAAATGGTAATAAATGAATGATGTGCTGGATGATCAGCATTTTATACTATTTTATGAGCCAATTTCTTAAGATTGTATTGAAGAAGAGCATAAATTTTACAGCCTCCAAAGTAAAACTGCTCAAAATATAATGATGCCTGTTTTTCAGAATTAATTTCTGTCTGTGGAGTTTTGAGAGGGGTATTCTTTAGGAATTATTAATATAGTAACCTGCTTTTGAATAAGACTGTAAGTCTTTGAACATCAATTCACCCAACCAGTTACTTCCTTAGGGAAAGCAATTCAACTTTATGAACCATAGCTTCCTCTTAATAAATTGATACAATTACAATGAATCCCTAGTATTACATGCCATGAGAATTAAAAGAGAAATGTGGGCAGAGTAAATGTTTAATAATTTATCTGAATATTACTATATTCATGTAATCCAGTGTATTAGAAACTACATTGGGGGGGCTGGGGATGTGGCCTAGTGGCAAGAGTGCCTGCCTCATATACATGAGGCCCTGGGTTCGATTCCCCAGCACCACATATACAGAAAATGGCCAGAAGTGGCGCTGTGGCTCAAGTGGCAGAGTGCTAGCCTTGAGCAAAAAGAAGCCAGGGACAGTGCTCAGGCCCCGAGTCCAAGCCCCAGGACTGGCCAAAAAAAAAAAAAAAAGAAACTACATTGGAAATTCAAAGCATTATGGAGTTTTTGAAAACTCTAGGTTATTGATTTTAATTAGTTGTTATAAATGTAGTTATTATTTAGTTTTTTTAAGAATGTGAATTATATTTTAGGAAACACATTTCTAATTTTGGTGAATGGTTTCTTTCCTTCTATTGGTAATCAATTAGCTCTACAAGGAGATTCATTTTAATATGTCTTTTATGCAGAGATTTGAACAGAACTCTTCCTCCTCCAGAACTCTCCCTTGTCCCATATCTTTCTTTCCCAACCAGTAGCATCAAGCTTTATTGTTCTATCTTCACACATACAAGTACAAATATTTTGACCACCCTTGTCTCCTTCAACTTTTCACTTTTCCTGACCACTCCCAACAGTGCCCACATCACAGACTGTGCTCACATCAGAGACTGTACATATTTTACCTTCCTAGTATTCCTGTTTGTTAAAATGCATGTTAATTATTTAAGGTGGCCTTATTATGGTAGCATGTACACATCATACATTAACTGAAATAAGCACAAGTATTTTGCTTTAATAATAAATTGAAAAATGCCAGTCTACAAGTACAGTTTGCCAGTAAGAATTGTGTTTCCTTTTCAAGAAATCTTATGAAGCTTACCTATTTACATAGGTACAGAAATTAAGGTTGCTAAGAACTTTACACTGCTGAAAAATGAGAATGACTAAGAGAGCAATTTGAGAAATATTCATACAGCGAACCCTCACCTATAGAGGAATATCATGGCGAAAATCTTTGAAGTAGCAGCATTATGTTTATGATATATATTATAGATTTAATATATTATATATTTTACTATATATATACCTTTCCCACTCTCCTATAAACCTTCCCTACTCTCTTAGTACCCTTTCCAAAACTCTTACAAACACTTCATATGTTCTTAAACACTTCCTACACTCTTAAATCTATGTAATTTTAACAATATATAAAATCTATATGGGTACTCACCGGTGAAGTATACTACAATTTGCACGATGAAGATTATGAATTACGTAACTGTGCAGTGCTGATGGCGATGAAGGGGATAGTGGTGAGATGAATGTACTGCACACCCAAGAAGGGCACTACAGCTCTTTTGAAGACACTCATTCAAAGGCACTTCATCAGGTGGTGCAGTATCTTTGCCCTGGGTGGTAAATTCTATTTCAGCTAAAGGTGCAGGTATAACTGATCTCTTTGTATGTATGATGAGCATAGTTATGGAGAGTTGCTGACAGTGCTTTTTCTCTGAGTGAGAAGGTTTTTATAAACTGACCTGCCACTCACCATTGTATTTACAAAGTGCAGCAGTGAATGAAGCACCTGTGGGTCCCATTCATTTTTTTATGTAATTTTATGGTCAAAGTGATTCACAGCAGGGTTACAGTTACATATGTAAGGTAATGAGTACACTTCTTGTCAAACTTGATTCCCTCTCCTTCATTTTTCTCCCACCTCCCTTCTCCCCCAGCCAACCTCAAGTTGTACCATTGTTACCAACATATTGTAGTGTGAGTATCACCGTTGTATCCGCTCACACTTTGTCCTTTGTCTCACCATGTCATTGTTCCCCTTCCCTTCCCTAACTTACATAAACATAGATGTAATACCCAGGATACCAAAATCAAATACATTGACAACAGGGGATAAACCGTAGGAGAAAAATGAAAAGAAAAATAAATAACTACACATAGTACATTAAAAATAACAACAACTGGGCTCCCCTTCTTCAGCCAATCCAGGAAGTTCTTTAGCCATTCTGACTATCGTTGCAATATGAATGAGTATTAGGCCAATCTCCTCCTCTTTTCCATGTCATAGTTTGTCTTCTTCATCCTCTTTTCACTTGCTGGATTCATCTCATCCATGTCAATAACTTGTCTGACTTGTAGCCTCTTTCCTCATTGATGGATTTGAACACGTTGTTCACATACTACTTGGCTCTGGTTTTATCTGTAGAGAGAGCTTCTCCATGCAGAGAAACTCTCTTGAATCTAAAGCTCTTTAAAATTCTCAAAGCAGGGGCTGGGGATATGGCCTAGTGGCAAGAGTGCTTGCCTCATGTACATGAGGCCCTGGGATCAATTCCCCAGCACCACATATACAGAAAACGGCCAGAAGTGGCACTGTGGCTCAAGTGGCAGAGTGCTAGCCTTGAGCAAAAAAAAGCCAGGGACAGTGCCCAGGCCCTGAGTCCAAGCCCCAGGACTGGCCAAAAAAAAAAAAAAAATTCTCAAAGCAGGTCTTCCTGAAACTGAATGGTGTTGGTCTGGTGGAAGAAGCACTTGATGGTACTGCTTCTGTGTGGTCCTCATCTTCATCTTCATCACCGCCATGAACATTCATGCATTCTGCAAAACTACCATAAAGTTCTTGCCATTTGTTTGCATGGTGGTGCTGTCCAGCAAGGTATTCTTCCTGTAGTCATTTATCCACAGAGACAATGCGATTCCATCTTCAAAATGGCCTTATTGGAGGAAGGTGCACCCTCCTTGCAGTTTTTTAGTGAAGTGAGCCAGACCCAAAGAAACATGGACTCTATGGTCTCCCTTATTGGGAATAATTAGTACAGGTTTAGGCAAGTCACAGCAGAGGATCACAAGATCCCAATGGCTATACCTTTATGAACACATAAGATGATGCTAAGTGAAATGAACTCCATGTTATGGAAACGATTGTATATCACAGTTTTAACTACTTTCAGCGTCCCATGAGTATCTGTAGCTTCTATTATTGATGATGTTCTTGTATCACCTTCCTATGGTTGTATCTACATTATCTTTGTAATCTTATCTGAGTATATTGGAAACCATCTATACTGGTATTAGAACTAGGAAATTGAAAGGGAATACCAAAATTGAGAGACACAGGGTACAAAAAGACAAACAACTACAAAAGCAATACTCGCAAAACTGTTTGGTGTAAGTGAACTGAACACCTCACAGGGGGAAAGGGAAAGGGGGAGGAGGGAGAGGGGTATGAGGGATGAGGTAACAAACAGTACAAGAAATGTATCCAATGACTAACGTATGAAACTGTAACCTCTCTGCACATCAGTTTGATAATAAAAATTTGAGAAAAAAGTCATTATTGCTGTAGACCTAATATTTTTCTCGTCTTTATGTAGCAAATTGGAGATCCTTGATCCTGTAATGGTGGCCCACAGCCACATAGTATTTGCCTTCCTTTAACATTTTTTTTTAATAGTAATCATCTGTCTCTTGCACTTACATTCACTGCTGAAACCCTTAGAAGAAATAGAATGTTTGGGTGTCATCGTAGGGCTTGAAATAAATTAAAAAGTTTATGAAAATTTCACAGAAACACATGTTGTAGAACAACACTACATGCAGTGATCAGACATGGATGTAAAGTGGACAAAAAATGATGCTGAAGGTACAGATACAGTACAGGAGAGCAAACATATCAATGCTATGATTACTGAGTCAATCTGTGCCAGGATACAGAACACAGTACTGTGGCTGGTCACCTTCCATTTTATCATACAATCGTGTGCTGTGTAAAATCTCACATTGGCAAACTTGTGTAAGTAGTAGTGGCATACTGCATTTCCATTGTGCACAGTATGGTATTCATCTGCTGATCAAATACATACTGTATTTTATTTTGATTTAATATCCTTTTCATAGGTTTGAATTAACATTTTTATAGTGTTTTAAATTTTTAGGCAAAATAATTAAAATCACAGGGCTGAGAATATGGCTTAGTGGCAAAAGTGCTTGCCTCATATACATGAAGCCCTGGGTTTGATTCCTCAGCACCACATAAACAGAAAAGGCCAAAAGTAGCACTGTGGCTCAAGTGGCAGAGTGCAAGCCTTGACAAACAGAAGCCAGGGACAGTGCTCAATCCCTGAGTCCAAGCCCCGGGACTGGCAAAAAAAAAATTAATAAAATTTAAAAATAGAGAAAATCATAAAAATATAAGGACCCATGTAACACAAAATTCCACAATATTGCAAACACTCTGTGATACAGCCTTAAATTTTCTAAAAGAAAAACAAACAACAACAAAAAACCAGGGATACATCTAAGTTGCAATAAGTGGATCACAATATAGCAAGAGATGACTGTAATGGGATTCTCTGCAATTAAACAACTCAAGATATGATATCTAGTAGAAATTATTGTACCAAATGTAGATTTTTCAGTCACATTTTGCTGACAATCTATATGACTACAAAATGTGTAAACTATATCACCAGCAATAACTCTGCTTGAGATACTAGAACAAAATTCTTTGTACTTTTTTTCTTAAAAAGAAAGCATTTACTCTCAACAACACTGAGTACAGTGATGAATACATTTTGCTAATGAATATTTTCAATTCATAAACATGGGATAAAATTCATAATTTTGCATGAAAGTCAAATTAGAGAGGCTCATTAATGCTGCCGAACCAACAGCAAATGTTGAATAATTCATAGACTGTTTAAAACATTTGCAAAAATGCAAATCACAGTTCTTTAAAAGCTCATTTTAATTTTATTTGTTTTATGAAAGGATTATATTTTTCAATGTGAGACTCAAAAAGTTTAATTGCAAAGTGATTAACATGGAGCTTTAGCTAATTAAATCAGCAGAAGGCGATTTAGGATGACACTGCTAGGTGCTCAAATTGAGGAACTGTCCCACTGCAATAATAGGATGCATTTATCACAGATAAATTATCAGCCCATTTGCATGACATGATGGCAATAGAGAAAGGAAAGGAATCTTCCCAGTATTGTATGCAGTAGGTACACAGCTGTTTTACGTCAAATTGCCTGACATACAAAAACAATTAAAAAGTATTTAAATGGTGTTGTTCTTAAACTTCCCCTAGAATGCAATAAAACCTAAAGTTTCTGAGTAGTTTACCAGAAAAGACTAGAGGAATGTACTATGTAGATGTATGCATAAAATTTATTGATTGAAACATTTTAAATATTTAAAAATTTATAAATCTATAATTGTTATTAACCAGAAATAATAGATTATGAGGTTTTTGAAAAGAACAAGTACACAGAGTTTATTCTTTAACCAAGATTATGTAAATGAATTTATTAATTTTTCACATATTTTGTATCCTTATTTTATACTGATCATCCAGATGAATGTTATGAACAAGTATTTTAGACTATAATTTTTTTTTTTTTTTTTTTTTTGGCCAGTCCTGGGCCTTGGACTCAGGGCCTGAGCAATGTCCCTGGCTTCTTCCCGCTCAAGGCTAGCACTCTGCCACTTGAGCCACAGCGCCGCTTCTGGCCGTTTTTCTGTGTATGTGGTGCTGGGGAATCGAACCTAGGACCTCGTGTATCCGAGGCAGGCACTCTTGCCACTAGGCTATATCCCCAGCCCTACTATAAATATTTTTGTGCCATACTTTTAGGCGACTACCCAAAGCTAGTCTATATCAGGAGAAAAAAATAAAATTACTGTTTAGTATCAGACACAAGCTCAATTAGATTTTTTTGGCATGCATAACTGAAATGTTACATGCAAATTATACAATTTCTGACCTTGTAGCTTTGGGGATTACAAAAGCTATGAAACTATTTACTTAGAAACTTATGGAAAAAAATGAAATGTTCTTGATTATCACCAAAGAATGATATTGGGAAACCTAGAAAGCTACCTACAGAGGAATACAACTTGATTCTATTTTCACACAAAATAAAACCTGCTAAATTATAATAAAAAATTAAGCTGGGAATATGGCCTAGTGTTAAAGTGCTCACCTCGTATACATGAAGCCCTGTGTTCGATTCCTTGGCACCACATATATAGAAAAAGGCCGTAGTGGCACTGTGGCTCAAGTGGCAGAGTGCTAGCCTTAAGCAAAAAGAAGCCAGGGACAGTGCTCAGACCCTGAGGCCACACTCCAGGACTGGCAACAAAAACAAAACAAAACAAAAAATTAAACACAACCACAGAAAATGTAAAACTACTAGCAAAAGATATATACACAGTGAAACAATATGTTGATTTTTTTTTCTTCAGCAGGTCAAGCAAACTAAACAAAAAGAGGAAAATTGGGTTATAACACACAAAACTGCTTCTGCACAGTAAAAATAAGCATGCTGAGAAAAATTATCAATTGGAAGGATATATTTGCAAGCCATACAATTAATAAAGGAATAATACAAAAAGGTGAGTTTTAAACAGGAACTAAGCAAAACAAATAAACAAATAAATAAATGTATGTGACTGAACGAACTAAATAAACATTAGTTTTCAAAATGTAGTACAAAAAGGGTCATCAGATATATGGAAAAAATTCTCAACATGGCTAAGTTTTCTCAAGGCAAGAAACTCAATGATACTTTCAAATTTGCTTTCATGCAATCTACAATAACTCTAAACAAGCACCATTTAAAGATATATATTTAACAAAGCTTACATATTTAATAAATCACAAAGTCTTAGAAGAGATAGGCTTTTCAGAGAAATTTCATCTGTCCTTTGATCAGCCGCATCTCTTCATTCAAGATCATCCCAGAGACTCTGATTCTGGATTCCCTCTTAGTAGTATTGTTAATGCAGCGGAATCTACTGATTCTTTCAGAAGCTGACCTCCAGTTAACTTAAATTGAATAGACTTGTCTGCTGTTTTCCTATCTTCCACCCACTGGTGTAACTGCTTTCCTAAGAAATTCCAGAGAATGATTTCTATTCCTTCCACATATATGTAGATGTGTGTGTGTGTGCGCGCACGTGTGCATGCATGCATATATATAGATGTATATGTGTGTGTATGTGTGTATTTTTGGTATTGTATTTTACCATGACTAGCTGATTATATATTCCACATTATATTTTATCCTATCAACCTGTATAATGCCAGATAGATTGTTTTTGTGTCTGGCTTTCCTTAAGTTTCTCAACTTTTTTTTTTTTTTTTTTTTTTTGCCAGTCCTGGGCCTTGGACTCAGGGCCTGAGCACTGTCCCTGGCTTCTTCCCGCTCAAGGCTAGCACTCTGCCACTTGAGCCACAGCGCCGCTTTTGGCCGTTTTCTGTATATGTGGTGCTGGGGAATCGAACCTAGGGCCTCGTGTATCCGAGGCAGGCACTCTTGCCACTAGGCTATATCCCCAGCCCCAGTTTCTCAACTTTTAAAATAAAAAATGTTACAATGTGAAGTTATGGAATGCTGTATGTATGAAAAGTAAGTAGGATGTGGATTCTCAGTTTCCCCACTGAATGTGTTAGAAACACAGAGAAAGACCTCTGTGAGGTACGGAGCTTCATAACATAGAGATGGAGGAAGAAAAGGACACAGGGAGGATGAGTTTTCTTCTAAGTGTAAATTTCCCTGTCATTTCTTAAAGAAAAGTAGCTACAGTATCTGTTAGTGAAGATGGTCTTAACACTAATCTCTCTCTCTGTCTTTGTCTGTCTATCTGTCTCTGTCTGTCTGTCTGTCTTTTCTAGATATTACCCTAATTTATGAAAATAAATGCACAGACTTCAACTAACTCCCCTTCAAAATTGGAAACTAAATGTAAAATCTATATTATTTAGCAAGATTTTTGTTTTATTCCCTAACCTAAAAAAATTCCCATGGTAGATTGTTAATACATTAATAACATATCTAAATATTAGGTTTTAAACATAAGCAGAAATCTATACTTGTATGACATTGATACATCTAATCTCTGAAAACTATTATAAAACATAAAAATATTTTAATATAGTCTTCCATGTGGCTGATAAAAATCATATGTCATCTCTATGTTCCAGTCTGTATAACTACATATGTAAAATGTAAGTATAGATCTGAGAACTGAGATCTAAGATCTGTGTTAGTCCCTTCATCCTCTTTTTCAAAATATTGCGAGTACAATTTGCATAGTATGTTATGTAAATTTTAGTGTGCTGAATTAATCTAAAGATAGAGTTGTTTGATTGTTTTAGATTCCAGATGTGGAGCTTAAAAGTAGGGCTTTTGTGCTCAAGACTGAATGCTAAAGCTACCAATTTAAGAAGACAGGAGTCTCACATAATTTCAGGCTTATGGTTGGCTTCAAATCCTGATCCTCAGATCTCAGCCTTCTAAGTAGCTAGGAGCCACCTTCACCTGGCATAGGATTCAGGGTGTGTGTGTGTGTGTGTGTGTGTGTGTGTGATTCTGTGGAAAATCTTTAATTAGTTGTACAAAAAAGTTGCCATTCAACAAAACAATTTGTGAAAACAGTACCTCTTTATATATGTCACCCTTTCAATATTCTCATCCAATCCTCACAACCTACTCCTTCCTCCATTTGTTCTTAAGTTTGTACGATATGTATTGATTATTTTGCCATTTAACAAAGCAGTTTATGCCCACAATGCAACTTGATCTGTGTCATCATATTCAAAATTTTCACCCCTCTCTGACCCACCCCTTCCCTTATTTTTCTCAATTCTGTGGTATACACAATGCAATCTTGCTATGACAAATTGCGCTGCAATTTGTGCTGGTGGCTTTACTGTGATTTTGTTTGTGTTTTTTTTGGATAAATACCCAAAAGTGTGGTTGCTGGGTCATAGGGGAGTTCTACATTTAGCCTTCTGAGGAATCTCCATACTGCTTGCCAGAGTGGCTGAACCACTTTACATTCCCACCAACAATGAAGTAGGGTTCCCTTTGACTGCATTCAACTCTCCCCCGCCCCCTTCATCCTTTGCTCCTGTATACCACTCCCATTGGCCCCAGCTTCCCATTTGCTAGTACCCATGTCTTGGTACTTATTTTATTGGATTTTGCTAATATTTCTAAAGAATTATACTACCAGAGCTTTCCAAAGTCTATTATACTTCACTTAATTCATTTGTAAGATTTTGGTTTTAATGTTGTGTTTTACAACTTTGCTAAGATTCTAATAATGGAGCAAAAATTCTGAGACTCTGTGTGAAAAATTGTGGAAAATATCCCATTTGGGGATGCATAGACATTTATTATTCAACAGGAAATAATTACTGCTGCAAAATTTAATCTAAAAAATCACCACATTTCTTTACGCTAACTCCTTAGACTAAATGACTTTTCTTTTTACCATGAGGAACAATTATGTCAGCAACTTAGTTTCTCATTCATCATCTATTTATTTTTTATAAAACATTTTCTAATGTTTTATTTAATATGCATTCAACTAGCATTATGCATATCTGGATTATAATAAAAAACATGTACAATCCATTAAAGTTAAGACTGCCTCTACATATATAATTTTGATTTTTTTCAGTTGTACTTTTTATGTTAACAATTACACCTTTTAATTTCTCAATAAGTTTGACTAGATATAGGAGCTAGATATAAGACATTAGCAATTTAACATCACATTTACAAAGATAAACAAACATCAAATTCCCACTCTTCTGTGAATTACAGAATAAATGTCCCAGGAAGATCAACTTAATTCTATAACCCATACAAAGTCACCTTCCTTTGAACCAGGAGAAACATTTTTTTTTTTTTTTTTGGCCAGCCCTGGGCCTTGGACTCAGGGCCTGAGCACCTTCCCTGTCTTCTTCCCCCTCAAGGCTAGCACTCTGCCACCTAAGCCTGGGAGAAACATTTTGAAGCCTTTTGAATCTCAAGAGAGCAATGGAAAATTGATGAAAAAATGACATTTTACCTATTTTTCCTCAAGAAAATAACAACAGTCACCATTAGGAAAATAAACTTGTCAAAAGAAACAATTAGAAAAAATAGATTTCAATCACAAGAATTGAAAAAAAATAGGGGCTGGGAATATGGCCTAGTGGCAAGAGCGCTTGTCTCCTACACATGAAGCTCTGGGTTCTATTCCTCAGCACCACATATATGGAAAACGGCCAGAAGGGGCGCTGTGGCTTAGGTGGCAGTGTGCTAGCCTTGAGCCAGAAGAAGCCAGGGAAGGTGCTCCAGGCCCTGAGTCCAAGGCCCAGGACTGGCCAAAAAAAAAAAGAAAAAAATATACCAAACATGTAACCCAGAAATGAGAGGGTCTGGCTCAATGGTACAATTTTTGTGTTCTAGAGACTTAATCTGTGACAAACCTCATTCCAAGTAAAAACAACCTCAGGGGGAAAAAAACAGACACAGACAGATTTTATTTTACATATTACTTGATTATTTCGAATTTAACATAAAGAAAAGCCTTGCCTGTAGATCCTGTAACTTTGATTTATTTTGCTCAATGCGGACACTATATGTGTTCTATTAGTCTAGATATAAATTTCCTACTCTTATAAACATCAAAGTATACTCTCGATACTATCAACTGTCTAATAATATGTGATTTACACTGGCATTGTGTTATTCATATTTAGAATTTTATTGTGGAAAGTCTTTTTTTCTCTTCTATTTTTTGAATAATTACTTATTTATTGTCAAAGTGATATGCAGAGAGGTTACAATTTCATACATATGGCAGTGGGTACATTTCTTGTATAATTTGTTATGTCCTCTCTCTTTGCCCCCCTTTCCCCATCCCCTTTCCCTCTCCCACCACCCCCATGAGTTGTTCAGGTGGTTTACATCAAATGGTTTTGTAAATACTGCTTTTGGAGTCATTTGTCTTTTTATCCTTTGTCTCTAGGTTTTGATATTCCCTTTCCATTTCCTTCTATTACCAGTATGTACAGTATCCAGGTTACTCAGATGAGATCCATTGATAGCCCAGGTACAAACACAGGAAGCTGATACAAGAGGATCATCAACCAAAAAAAGGTACGATTTCTCAGGGAAAGTTGAAAGTAATTATAACAATGATTTAACACTCGTTTCCATAACATGGAGTTCATTTCACTTAGCATCATCTTATGTATTCATAAGAGCATAGCTACTTGGATCTTGTGATCCTCTGCTGTGACTAGCCTAAACGTGCAATAATTATTCCCTATGAGGGAATCTGCAGAGGCCATGTATCTTTGGGTCTGGCTCACTTCACTTAGTAGAATTTTTCCAAGTCCTTTCATTTCCTTACAAATGGGGCAATGTCATTCTTTCTGATAGAGGCATAAAAAATTCCATTGTGTATATGTACCACATTTTCCTGATCCATTTGTCTGCTGAGGGGCATGTGGGTTGGTTCCATGTTTTAGCTATGACAAATTGTGCTGTGATGAAAATTATTGAGCTGGTGGCTGTAGTGCTTTCTTGTTTGTGGTCTTTTGGGTAGATACCCAAAAGTGGGGCTGCTAGGTCATAGGGGAGCTATATGTTTAGCCTTCTGAGGAATCTCCATACCAGTTTCCAGAGTGGCTGAACCAGATTACATTCCCACCAACAATGAAGTAGGGTTCCCTTTTGGCCACATCCCCTCCAACATTTAGTATTGTTAGTTTTCTTGATAAAGGACATTCTTACTGGGGTGAGGTGGAATCTCAATGCTGTTTTGATTTGCATTTATTTATGGTTAGTGACTGTAGAGCACTTTCTCATATGTCTCTTGGCCATTCTCATTTCCTCATCAGAGAAGTCTCTTTTCAAGTCTTTAACCCACTTGTTGAGGAGGCTGTTGGTTCTTTGAGGTTTTGTTTTGGAGGAATTTGATTGTTTTAATTCTGCATATATTTTAAATATAACGCTTTTGTTCTTTGCATGGCCTGTAAAGGTCTTTTCCCAATCTGTGGGCTTTCTGTTTATCTTGGGAGCTATGTCCTTTGCACTGCAGAAGCTCTGCAGTTTGATGCAGTCCCATTTGTCCAACCTTTCTTTGATTTGTAGCATTTCTGGGCATTTATTAAGAAAGTTCCGTCCTGTGCTAAGGAGCCCAAGTGTTTCTCCTACTCCTTCTTGTAGTGTTTTCAAGGTATCTGTTTTTATTTTGAGGTCTTTGATCCACTTAGAATTGATTTTGGTGCAGGGTGATATATAAGGATCTAGTTTTAATTTATTGTTGATATTGGACCAGTTTTACCAGCACCATTTTTTAAAGAGGCTATCTTTCTTCCATCCTATTTGGGGGAACTTTTGTAGAAAATAATACTGTTGCTACATTTTAAATATGCTTATATCCTTGGAAAATACTATGAAATCTTTATGTAAAAACATCTAAGGTGGAAGCCTAAGGGTTTTTATTTTTGTAATGTCATTGTATATTTCTATTTAAAATATCGGAGTAATAGTCTGCATTATCATTTCAATTTTATACCTATCTGTTTTTGCAATACTTTTATTATCATTATTTTTTCAGATTTGTCACATTTTTATTTATTTTATTTATTTCCCCGTTATAATTCCTTTTGTATTTATTTATTTATTTATTTTTATTGTCAAACTGATATACAGAGAGGTTACAGTTTCATAACTTAGGCATTGAATACATTTCTTGTACTGTTTGTTACCTCCTCCCTCATTCCCCACTCCCCCTCCCCCTTTTCCTCTCCCCCCATGAGTTGTTCAGTTGGTTTACACCAAACAATTTTGCAAGTATTGCTTTTGTATTCATTTGTCTTTTTATCCTGTGTCTCTCCATTTTGTTATTCCCTTTCACTTTCCTAGTTCTAATACCAATATACAGAGTTTCCAATGTACTCAGATAAGACATAGTGATAGTGCAGGTACAACCACAGGAAGGGGATACAAGAGGATCATCAACAATACAAGCTACGGTTTCACATGGCACGTTGAAAGTAATTACAACAGTGATATAACAGTCGTTTCCATAACATGGAGTTCATTTCACTTAGCATCATCTTGAGCATTCATAGGGACATACTTATTAGGCTCTTGTGATTCTCTGCTGTGACTAGCCTAAACCTGTGCTAATTATTCCCTATGAGGGAGACCATAGAGTCCATGTTTGTTTGGGTCTGGCTCACTTCACTTAGTATAATTTTTTCCAAGTCCTTCCATTTCCTTACGAATGGGGCAATGTCATTCTTTCTGATAGAGGCATAAAATTCCATTGTGCATATGTACCACATTTTCCTGATCCATTCGTCTACTGAGGGGAATCTGGGTTGGTTCCATATTTTAGCTATGACAAATTGTGCTGCAAGGAATATTGTTGTGCTGGTGGCATTAGTGTGTTCTTGGTTTTGGTTTTTTGGGTAGATGCCCAAAAGTTGGGCTGCTAGGTCATAGGGGAACTCTATATTTAGCCTTCTGAGGAATGTCCATATTGCTTTCCAGAGTGCTTGAACCTGTTTACATTCCCACCAACAATGAAGTAGGGTTCCCTTTTGGCCACTTCCCCTCCAACAGTTGTTATTGTTAGTTTTCTTTTTTTCTTTTTTTTTGCCAGTCCTGGGCCTTGGACTCAGGGCCTGAGCACTGTCCCTGGCTTCTTCCCACTCAAGGCTAGCACTCTGCCTCTTGAGCCACAGCGCCGCTTTTGGCCATTTTTTCTGCATATGTGGTGCTGGGGAATCGAACCTAGGGCCTCGTATATCCGAGGCAGGCACTCTTGCCACTAGGCTATATCCCCAGCCCCTGTTAGTTTTCTTGATATATGACATTCTTACTGGGGTGAGATGGAATCTCAATGCTGTTTTGATTTGCATTTCTTTTATGGCCAGTGATGTAGAGCACTTTTTCTTATGTCCCTTGGCCATCCTCTTTTCCTCATCAAAGAAGTCTCTTTTTAAATCTTTAGCCCACTTGTTGAGGGTGTTGTTGGTTCTTTGCAGTTTTGTTTTGGAGGAAAACAGATACTCTGAAAACACTAAATGAAGGAGTAAGAGAAACACAGAAGATGGAATTTCCTTAACAAAAACCCAGAAATGCTACAAATCAATGAAAGGATGGACAAATGGGACTGAATCAAATTGCAGAGCTTCTGCAGGGCAAAGGACATAGCTCACAAGATAAACAGAAAGCCCACAGATTGGGAGAAGATCTTTATTGGCCATACAATGGACAAAGGCCACATGTTTAAAATATATGCAGAACTAAAAAAATTACATTCCTTCAGATACTTTTATTATCTTTAAGTAGGTATAGAAAGAAGTTACAGTTTAACAAATCAGTTCATGAAAGCAGTGCTTCTTCGTCAACGTCACCCCTTCCACACAGCAGTTAATGTGTATTGTCCTTGCTGGTGACTTTTTGTATATCATACACAGTTTGGACAGCAGAAGCAAAAAATAATCATGTTGGGCTATAATAAATAAAAACCTTATCTGTTACAAGGAAACTAACCAACGGAATAAAAAAACACACACAGACTTGGAGAAAGTATTTACAGGCTATATAAAACCTAACAGGTTAATATACAAATAACATAAGAAATCTATCTCTGCATCTCTCTGTCTCTATGTCTCTCCTCTGTCTCAGTCTCTTTCTCTGTCTTTCTCAGACTACCTTTTTCCCTGGTCTCTCATCCCCCCCCATACATATAATATACCTATGTATAAAACTCATGAATAAAGTAACTACAAATATCCTACTTTTTCTCAAAGTACACAGAATGTGAAAGATATATTTCAAAAGAAAAATGTAAAAGTAATCCAAAATAAAACTTCAAAATTATTCTTGCTTATATATCTTAGCTTTGTGTTTTAATACATAACTGTGGGAAGGCTCTATTTAAAAATATTTCTAACACCCTGTCATTTAATGCAATTAGTATCACAAGAAGGAGAACATATGAGTCACAGGGCTAAGATTGACACGATACTCTATATTAGAGTGAAGCAGATTCATAAACGTTCCCAGACCCAGTCCCTTTTAAAAACTCAACATAATCATAGGGATATTTTAAAGAATAATCACTCAGTGCACATTTATAGAGTTCATTCAAAACAGAGTAGGTTTTCTTTGGTTTGATCTTTCTGGACTAGGAGATGATAATCAGTTTTTATTCTACTTTTTGTAATTTTGTTTCTCTGTTTATTTATAGAATCTTCTCTCTATCACACCCAAAATTTCCATGAACAGGAACATGAATACTCTTGTGGCTCTAGTTAGTCTGTAAGAACCTTGAGTCACATAATTTGTCTTATTCAAAGTTAGTTATCTAAACAGTACTGGAATATGCATATGTAAAATACCGCAATTTATCCTTGGCTTTTCCTTTTTCTATGTGTGTCCTAATGACCATCGATCAAACAGAATATTATGGAATACTCTTTTCCTTTGGGTACCAACAAATAACTGGCACACCAAATAAACCATTTCTTTCTTTTACCAGGGAAATGGTCAGAAAGACACAGTTATACTGAGTCATATTTTCATAAATAACAAGATATTTTTTGCAATAGGCCTATGATTGTGATGTCTTTCTTATATATATATCAGAATAATTAAAGTAGTTAACAAAATTCAAGATAAACTGTTCATAAATAGATTCTTTAGTATTTAGATCCTCCTAAAGATCAGTTTTCTCATATACAAATTTCAATTTTCTAGTATTAACATACATTAAATATGTATGCATACATTTTAAAGTGGATAATCCAACCCTCCTCCAATATTTTCTTATTAGATTACATTAATTGTACACTGGAATGTTTCTATACATATTTATAATATACCCCAATAGGGATAAACTCTCTATTGTTTTCCCTTATCCCCCTTTATTTCTTAGACAATTCCAACAAGTTTAACTTTTGCATTTTTTTATTTCTTTGTTTGTAACTTGGATACAATATGTATCCCAGTGTAGGCTGAAATTGAAGATACTCTTGACTCAGCCTTTGGAGTACTGAGAATACAGAGGTGGGACAACCTGCCCAGATCTTCCCAATATAAATAGTGACAGAGATTGTTTCCAGAAGAAACATGATTAATTAATTACAAAGCACATTGTAATACCTTAATCTTCCCAGGAAATCATGAGAAACTAGATGATAACAATGCTGTTTTTGCTCATTTTAATTGGCCTATTGAGAACCCTGGTGTTTTACATGTCTTCATTTCACCTTCAATAATACTCCTTCACATTTTTACTTTTTCTGGAAGAGTTATTCATTTGTTGAGTGTTTTTGCATGCATTTGTGATATTATTGCTATTACTTAAAAAAAAAATTCTTAGAAAACCCTACCCTTATATAGTATCAGTAATCAACATATGCTGGCTTTAACACACACACACACACACACACACACACACACCAAATAAACAAACAGACAAACAAAACAGTTGAACTTAGAAATATGAGTTATTAAATCTAATGAAGAAAAATCTGCATTAATTTAAAAAGTTATCAAATTTCAAAAACTTGCACGATCAGGAGTAGGACTCAAGTGAGGAGGAATTGTGTGTTTACCACAGTAGTTTTAGCTCCTTGGTGATAAAGGAGATGCATTATAAGTGTATGAAAACAAAAGGATCCTTTCCATTTTTTTCTTCCTACTGATTCCTCCAGACTACTTTTACATTTATGCCCCATTATTTTCTTCTTCTTCTTCTTGTTACTTATCTCTGTCATTAAAATAACAGCTTCTATTATTTAGAATCATGCACAATTGTAATGAATGATATCAACAATCCATTTGTTAAGGAAATAAAATCATCATCATCATCACCATGATTTTGCATCTAAGTTCCAGAAATGACTGAAAATATGTAACATTTGTCTCCTTGAACTTGGCTTATCTCAGTCAACATGATTATATCCAATTCAATTCATTTCCTGCAAATGACATGCTGCATTATTCTTTATGGCTGAATAATACTCTATGGTGTGTTTATTACCAATAGTTTTGTAACCCATTCATTGATTGTTGGGCACCTAGGCTGAGTCCACCAATTTGCCTTACATATCGATGCATAGGTTGATTTACAGTCCTTCAGATATATGCCAAACACAATTATTTACATTTGTTTTTGTTAGGAAAGGGGTTTGGTATCTTGCAATGCTTGTGAAGGTTTTTCTAAATTCATTAACTCTAATTTCCAATTGATCCTTATCCTACCTCTGGGTTTTATATTCTCTAAAAGAAAATTTCAGTATCAAATCCTACTGTGTTCTGTATTGTTCTGTGGTTTTGATATCATGTCAGAATTTGAGATTCATGACAATTTTTTTGACCAGGCACTGATTAGTAGCATAAGTGATCTTTTTCAACCACACACAAAAAGATTACTTTGTATTCTAGTTAAAAAACAGTTCTTAGGTGGCTGGGGATATGGCCTAGTGGCGAGAGAGCTTGCCTCGTATACATGAGGCCCTGGGTTCGATTCCCCAGCACCACATATACAGAAAATGGCCAGAAGTGGCGCTGTGGCTCAAGTGGCAGAGTGCTAGCCTTGAGCAAAAAAGAAGCCAGGGACAGTGCTCAGGCCCTGAGTGCAAGGCCCAGGACTGGCAAAAAAAAACAAACAAAAAAACAGTTCTTAGTTTAGGGTTGGAGGGTGATGCTTAAATCTAGAATACTTGCCTAAGAAGTGGAAGTGACAACTTGACTACTGAAAAAGTAAAATAAAATAAAAAGTCCTTTTCCATTAGTCTTTTCTAGTAAGTCAGTTGAAGTGCTGTTCAAATGCATACTGACAAGTGTCACCTGGGTTTCACAGAAGCTAAAGAGAAGATTAATCTCACTCCCTCCATTCTGAGACTAGTGTTTATAAGACAGGTGAGAGTATGTACCCCAGGATAGTTTGGACCTCACTATGCAATCCATACTGACCTTGAAGACACAATCCTCCTGTCTCAGATTCTCAAAGGCTATGATTATCTTTGAGAAATTTTGTTATTGTTGGTGCCATCTGCACCCTCCTAAAGGGAATTGCTTCCTTTCTAGTATACACTGTCAGAAATAGAACATTACATTTAATATTCACAACACAGTATGGAAAATAAATTAATCTCCTTGACCCACCAGTACTTCCCTAAAATATAATTCCATTGTCTTTTTCAAAACTTTGCATGATTCTAAATAACAGAAGCTACTATTATGAATGCTCAATAATTGTTTCTCATACACGTGGAAACACAAAATGATTTAGGGTATGCAAAGTGAAGTTACTTAATGATGTTTCTGCAATTTTAGACTGTATTTTTACACTCAGCCTGCCTTAAACTTAAACCATAAGTCACATTGAGACTTCTTTGTTCTTCATGTTATAGCTACTTTTTCTATGCATTAAATCATAGTCTACCTATCATATCCAATGCATTATTGATGAACAAATGCAGAGACTTTAGGAAGCCAAATCTGTGAATTAAACCAAAGTCAAAACAAAAAAATCCAAGTTCATTACATGTAAAGTGAGACTGAAAAGAAGTAATGATGTTGAAAATCAAGAAAGCAGCAATTTTCTAATTCAGCATCTGAAGACATTTTCCCAGCAGTCCTACATTTTGTTTATCAGTAAAACAGAAAACTAAGAGAAAACAAATTAACTGTAAGAAGCAAACAAAATTATGGCTGTTATCTGATTGTCTGGCTGAATAATCTAGAAGTGGATGCAGTTGCCTTTCAGTTTCAGATTTGTGTGAGAATCTTTAGAAGAGTTATGCAATTATTTAAATTATAGTCTGTCTGCTTTGTTTAACTGTGACTTGTGTGTGTGTGTTCATGCTATTTTGAAGTATGATCCATTTAAAACCCTGTCATAACTCTGATACCCATGACTAACATTCTATAACAAACACTATATCAACATATTGCTAGAGGCTGAACAATGTCAGTTTTCATATCTATCCTTATTCATACTCTTACCTTTCAGAGTTAATTTTGTATGAATGGGGGGCATAAAACTTCTTACATAGAACATTGCAGGTGCTTAATTGATATACCTCCTCTACCATAATTAAATGCCATAGGCATGGTTGTTAAAGCAGCTGAAAAGGATTTCCCCCTGTCTCTTGAGTCTGTAGTTCTAGGATTAAGGTGCTAGGGAATACTGTTCCCAAAGGAAGCCATTTTTTTGTTCTTGCAAAATGTCTTATTGTTGTTGTGCTTTGGTGTGTGTGTGTGTGTGTGTGTGTGTGTGTGTGTGTGTGTGTACTTTTTCCCCCAAGGCAAAGGAGACAGAAGTCAAAATGCATTGTTTCTCATGAGAGTATCAATTCTATTATAAGGGAAATTTCCAAGATCTCATTTTATGATCCAAAATCTCACCTTAAGGTATCATCATATGAAAAATTAAAAAAAGAACAAGTGAACTTGTTTTCCCAAAGTTATATTTACTAAACGTAAGTCATATAACAATGCACTAATAAATGTCACTATCCATAGTAAAACTATCCATCTGTGTTCCCTGCTATCTCTGTACAAGAGTTTAGTTTTGCTTACCTAAGCCATCAGAGGCATTTGTCATGTTATTGCAAACAATATTTTTCAACAAGGGTTGCAGCTCAATGGTAGAGTGCTTTGTTAGCATGTGTCATGACCTGTGTTTGATCCTTAGCACTCTAACAAAAATTATCTAGATAAAATTTAAATACCAGAAAATTCTTGCTTCTAAAAAAATCATAATTATGTGAAGCTTAGTATTTTCACATCTAGAATACATTTTGACACATAAAAGCAAATCCTGAATTCATTAGTACACTGTTCTCACTTGAGATTTCTGTACCGTGGAAGAAAATCCTCCTTCATCTAGAGTACTTCTTTCTGATCCTGGATTACATTTAATAGTTCTAACCTTTATAGTTAGGTCTACTACCTATTTTGAATTAATTATTGAACATGATGTAAATTTTAAAGCCATTCTTTTACATATGAATATCCGATGATTAATTTGTACTCTTTAATTTTACCATATCAGTGGTTGAAAATCATAACCTTCTACCAACATATATGTAATGAAGACTGAGCAGTTTATGCGTATAAGAATGCTTTAACTAAATTATTATCTTCATTTTGAAGTATATGTATGTAGATGTGTGAGTAATCCTTTTGAGTCCTTAGGGGAAACTGCCAGTCTTTTCTGCTTGAGAAACATACTTAAGCTCGTAGTCAATAAACAATTGTTTAAAAAAAGAAGCACACAAATCTCCTTAGAGTACATTTTTCCAAGATTATGAAACTTGATTTACTTAGTATATTGAAATTAAAGCAAGGTAAATGCATACTATATAGAGAGAATGAAGGTCATATTTTTAGGAATTTATTTTTTAAAATTCACTTTCATTGACAAGTGAAATTAAGTTCTAAGACATAATTTGGCAAAATTTAACACTTATTTTGTTTCCTAAATTAATGCAAAGCTATAGGACGAAATGCTCTTTAGTTGATATCATCACTCTCTAGTACTCAAAAATGAAAGAAACTTTGGTTTGAATGAGTGCATGTGTGTGTGTGTATATGTGTGTGTGTGTGCTTACAGATATGTTCAAAGAACACAGGTATTTTAATGCAAAAAGTCTTGGGATAAATTTATTATACAACTTCATAATTTCTTAGGAAAGCAAAACCAGTAAAGAAGTTAGAATGATAGAACTTAATGACCAGTCAAAATTATGAACATGAACTTAAAAATTTGAAAATCATTGTTTCACCTTTAGGAAAAAACAAAACCTTTTTGTGGACCTTTAGATAAGTGTCCAGAATTGGGGGTTCTGTCATGCTCTATGTTTAGCTTTTGGAGGAACCTCCATTCTGCTTTCCAGAGTGGTTGCACAAATACATATATAGATATAGATATAGATATGGATACATTTTGTCCATCATAGGATTTACACTTTGAGCCCAAGAACTGTCCCTGAGATCTTCAGGTTAAGGTTAGTACTCTATCACAATGAGCCTCAAGCCACGTCTGGTTTTCTGGTGGTTAATTGGAGATAAAAGTCTCAGGGACTTTCCTGCCTGGGCTGGCTTTGAACTATAATCCTGTTTTCAGCTTCCTAAATTGCTAAGATTACAGATGTGAGCCATTGGTGCCCGGCTTAACATTTTTTTTAGCTAGCAATGACCTAATCTGAAAGATCTATAAAATATTCATATTTTCATTGCAAAACTTTTTATTGATAACATTGTTCATGAAATTGCTCAAAGCCAGTAAATCAATGGTTGTTTACTGAAAAGTTAAATATGAGAATTGGCTTTTTAAATTTTATTTATTGTCAAAGTGATGTACAGAGTGGTTATAGTTTCATATTCAAGGCAGTGAATACATTTCTTTTTTACAGCTATATACCACAACATTCTCTTACTCTGTAGAAATCAAGTCAACTCCCTGTGATAATTATGTTAAGACATTTAGAATGAGTACCTTATATGTAGATTAAAAGAAGTTCAGAAATATAGCTAGTATTCAATTACCTCATTTACCAGAAGAACTTCCTCCTATCTTTTAAAGTCCTTATATTCTTTACTATAGAGAAAGAGCTATACAAAAAGCTACTATATATATTCATGAATACATTGCATTGCATACATACATACATATATGTATAGACACATATAGATATAGATGATTTTTAACTTCCTCTCTCTTTTTCACATTACCCCAAACATGTTTTGGAAGTAGAAGTTACAAAAAAATAACAGCTTAAAAGATCAACTTCATATAATACCTCAAACCTTCCACACTAGCCTTGCATTGAGAAACTATAAGGAGGGACAGGGAATGTGGATTAGTGGTAGAGTGATTGCCTAGCTTGCACTATTCCTCAGCACCACTTAAACAGAAAAAGCTGGAGAAGCCAGGGACTGTTCTCAGGCCCTGAGACCAAGTCCCTTGACAACGATGACAACAAAGAAGAAGAAGAAGAAGAAGAAGAATGAGAAGGAGAAGGAGAAGGAGAAGGAGAAGGAGAAGGAGAAGGAGAAGGAGAAGGAGGAGAAGGAGAAGAAGAAGAAGAAGAAGAAGAAGAAGAAGAAGAAGAAGAAGAAGAAGAAGAAGAAGAAGAAGAAGAAGAAGAAATAATTATAAGGAGGAAGGGGTGAGAAAATCATGTCTGCTGGATTATGGGACTGTCATCTAATTCCCAGGAGATGTGGGGCTGTGTGCAAGGTATCTGAGACAGGCTTGACAGGCCTCTATGTATTTTATATTCATGACTATATCTTGGGGAGGGTGGGGGAAAGTTACAGAACTCCAGGGGAAAAAAATACAGGGATTTAGAGATTCCAATTCAACAAACAAATCACAAATGATAAGAGAAAATGATTTACACATTATCACCATATAGGTAATTTGTTTAGATTCAGAGAAGGATTATTTGATATATTTTACCAAAATAGGTGCCCATTTTTCAAGGAGATTAAGAAGTGATTATTGTCTTTAAAGGGTATTGAAGAAAAGGTTCAGGATGCAAAATGGGAAGTATAGAGGAAAGGTATAAAAGAATGAATACCTATGTATTATATTTCTATTATATCAAATGATCTTAATATTCAGCAAAGTGGCTATCAGTACACTGAGTTGTATGTCTGTATATACCAAAATGAGAAAAAAAAATGATTTAAATAAATTGCCACAAATACCTGATAAGTGGTAACTTTGAAACTCTTACAACAGCAAATGACTGCTATTTGTGAAACTATTAACAGACATTCTTGCAAGAGGTTTTAGACAATAAGTAGAAGAACAGCTAAATGGGATTGATACCAGAAATCAGTAAGAACAAACTATACATTTACACATTTTCTATCAGGAGACTAAAATATTTTAAATTTCAGGTCTATATAGATTTTTGTAAGTACATGAGAGAAACAATTTAAGAAAACAGTTTGACCAGAAGCTCTAGTAATACAAACAGCTTGGTGGCACAAGAACAAGCCTGAGGACCAAAGAAATATAAATGAAGACCAAGACATGAACCCACAGACCTATGGTTAGTTCATCTTTAATATGGAAGCCAAAACCTAGGAATGAAGAAAGACAGCCTCTTCAACAAATGGTGCAGGCAAAAATGTTTAAATGCCCATAAAAAACTAAAACTGGATGCTTATATATCACCCTGCACTAGAATCAATTTTAAATGAATCAGAGAATTTAAGGTCAAAGCAGACACTCTGAAAACATAACAGGAAATAGTAGAAGAAATAATAGAAAACCTTGGTACAAGTAGAAACTTTCTTAATAAAGACCCCAGAACCCAACAAATCAAAGAAAGTTTGGATAAATGGAATGGTATGAAACTGGAGAGCTTCTATATGGCAAAGGACATAGCTAGAAAGTTAAGTAGAAAGCCCTCAGATTGTGATAAGATTTTCACTGGCCACACAACAGACAAGGGCCTCATTTCTAAAATGTATTTAGAACTCAAAAATTAAGTTCCCTCCCCAAAATTCCCAAAGGAACAACTGCCGCATTAATAAGTCTAAGGCTAAAGTATTAGAGACTTCTCTGAAGAGGAAATGAGAATGGCCAAGAGGCACATGAAGAAATTCTAAACATCTCTAGCCATAAAAGAAATGAAAATCAAAACAACATTGAGATACCACTTCACCCCAGTAACAATGGTCAAGGTCAAAAAGACTAAAAATGACAGATGCTGGAGCAGATGTGGCCAAAAAATAATCCTATTACACTGTTGGTGAAAGTATAAACTTCTTCATCAACCACTCTGGATAGTATTGTGGAAGTTCCAAAGGCTAAACACAGAGAGCTCCCCTATGGCCCAGCAACACTGCTTTTGGTAATTTAACCAAAGGATTACAAACAAGGCCATACTAAAGCTATCACCACAACCATGGTTGTTGCAGCATTATTTCCCCTGGATGAAATGTGGAACCAACCCAGATTCCTCTCAGTAGATGAACGGATCAAGAAGATTTGGTATATATACACAATGGAATTCTATGCTTCTATCAGAAAGAATTACACTGCTCCATTCGTAAAGAAAAGGAAAGACTTGGGGGAAAAAAATCTTAGTAAGTGAAGTGAGACAGGCCCAAAGAAACAGACTATATTTTCCCTCATTGATAATAATTAATATATATCTAGAATAGTCCTAGAAGATTATCACAATAGCTCAATAGCTATATACATATCACATAAGATGATGCTAAGCAAAAACAGTTTTCAGGGTATGGAAGCAGGTGGTTTATCATTGCTGTTGTTATTTTTAACCAACTATGTGAAATTAATTCTTTTATTCCCATTTATCTTCCTTATGATTTAGCCCCTGTTGTCCCTGTATTTGATTCTGGTTCCCTAAGTATTTTAAATATGTTTGTCTTTACTAGGGAAGGGAAGAGAAACATCCAAATTGTGAGACAAAGGGTAAAAGGTGAACCAATATGATATCAATATGTTGGCAATTAACTGTAGGACATGGTGGAGGGTTTGGGGAGGAAAAGTGGGAGAAAAATGAGGGAGAGGGTAACAAGTTTGACAAGAAATGTACTCACTACCTTACATATGTAACTGTAACCCCTGTGTATACCACCTTGAAAATTTAAATTAAAATAATAATAATGATAATAGTAATAATGAAAACAGTTTGAAAGTCAAATAAAATAACTTGGGACACAGGAAGATTCAATTTAAATAATGATAATGATATGAAAACTAGGTAAATATTGCAAAAATAACTGTTTCAAAGCAATATAAAGATTTGAATATCAAAATACTATTAGTACAAAGACAGATATATGTATCTTCAGATATTTGTGATTAATTTTAAATATTCCATTGTACTAAAGAGCAATGTTATTAATAATTATAATAGATATAACAAAAGATTATAGTATATAAATTTAAAAATTGACCTATATTGCCAAGGATGACATACAACTTAGTAGAAGGTAAATAATAACTACTTCATTTCATTAAAATGAATGGAATATGTTAAATTTTATAACTTGGTTATAATAGTGAATTTTCATCATTAGCTTTGTTTGAGAGTTGTTAATAAATAAAAGTTGATCGAAGGAAACAATTAGGAATAAATCTTTCCATTTCCATTAAAGTTGTTTGCAATTAAACAAACAATTAAGGACAAAAAGTCTTTCTTCTTATTGGCTTGCCACCTCGTTCATAGGAGAATGTCAGAAAAAAAAATCACTATTTAGTACCCCCAATAAAAATAGTGGGTTAAAGTGAAAATTAAATGGCTACTAAAAACCACTGTATTAAGTATTAGGTGAGAACTACAGTTATGCTCCTCATATAGACTGGCCATATAGGTGAATTTTCTACTGAGATGTATGGTATCAAAAAGAAAAATAATAAACAGTAGTTGGCAAAATACAAACAACTGGCAATCTTAAAAAAAGAAAATGAAAGATATACAAACAAAAGAGAGAGAAGTCACATTGGAGTTGAGGAAAATAGAAAAAAAAAAGAGATACAGGTAAGAACAACCTTTACTTCTTTTACAACCATTATTAACACAAGGCGGAAGCTATAAAAAATGTAAGATCAAAAACAGAGCATACATAGTAGGATTGCTTTAAGTGTTAGAGCAGCAAATCTGAGAATAAAAAAAGAAGAAGCAAAGTGCCAGCTCTTGAGTTCAAGCAGTGCTTTGCTTTATGATACAAAGTACAGTTCACACACATATATACACATGTGCATGGGTAGGCACATATATATATATGTATATATATATATATATATATATGATGCCTTTGTATACAGTGTCTGTATATTGGGTAGGCCGTGTTAGTGGTAATTTAGTCAAAAATAAAAAGCAGATGTATGGAATAAATGAAAAATGTTAGGCCATTTATACTAATGCAGGCTTTGTCATTGAGTAAGTCTTGATTTCTTAGATATGAAGGATACACACACACACACTCACACACACACACACACACACACACACACGTTTGGTCTTGGGGCTTGAATGAAGGCTTGCATGATCTTCACTTGAGCCATAGCTCCACTTTCAATTTTCTGGTAGTTAATTGGAGATAAGAGTCTTAACTTCCTTTCTGAGCCTCCTGTGTATCTAGGATACAAGGGGCAGCCTCCAGCATCCGGCCACAGACAGTATAATTTTTGTTGGCACAATAAGAACTTAGTACATTGTTATTTTTTATATATATATTATTTGAACACAATTTTTTTGACAAGGTGTTGTGCAAAGAGGGTACAGTTACATAGTAGGGCAGTGTGTACACTTCTTGTGATATCTTATGCCCTGTTTTTGTATCTCTTCTCTAGGTCAGGTAGACATATATACAATATACAATGTATCAAGAACATATACAGTAGCCACGTGGCCACGCCCAAGAAAGTTCACCTAGGGCTTTAAATGTACATTGTTCTTAAACATGTTGGGCACTTTCAAAGTTCAAATAACTTTTTATCAATTAAATAAATGCACTTGTGTTAAAATACACAAACACAAAAATTTGAATAGCATACTTCAATATCTTTTAGCGTATTTCAGATGAAACTTCTTTAACACTCACAAAAAAGTCTAAAAGCAAAATGCATTTTCTTTTCTTTTTAGAAAATAATTTGTTCAATTTTCATTTCTGTGCCTACAGCAATATGTGATCATAAGGGTAAAACTGAGATATTCAAATGTAGCCTATAAAAAAACTTTTAGACTATAAAACCTCCAAAATTTTGTAAAGCTCCAAAGACGTTAGTTACATAGACTTTGGCAGTTATATGGTGATGACTAACCAATTGGTTATTTCTGTAGCCTAACTTTACAAAAGGAGCACACACATTCTCTCTTAAATGAGTATACCCCCAGTGATCTTTGAGCAAAATCATGCTTTATTTACTTAAATTTATTAACAATGCTTTATTTACTTACCTATACTTTATTGATCCTAACCAAATACATATAATATTTTTAGAGAGGGAAATTTAGTTAGGAAGTATCTCTACCTGATAATGAAAATTAATTGTGTTTACAACGTAACCCAATTCCTTGTGAGAAACTACCACAGATTTTTTTTTCCTGCCTGGCATTTCATTACAAACCTATTGTATACCTCTTCAGGAGGGCTATGATTAGCAAACATGGACCAACATTAGATGCTCCCCACCCCCACTTTGTAAGGCACATACCTAATGGACATATTGATGCATGATTGAGTTCAGTAATTTGATCTCATGAACTGTGTTACCTAGATGAAGAGGAAGCCTGGATGCATGTTTTTATTTACTAATACAGATTATTGGAAAGCCACAGTGTACCTGTTTCTATGTTGGATTTTCTATATCAAGAACTACTAATAAAAACATAAACATAGGAAAGGGAGAACAATTCTAAAAGTGTAACAACAAGCACACATATAATTACCATCTGGAATGAGCTCCCTGAGCAGGACATTATTGAAGTGAACACTAAGCAAATCAAATCCAATTCTCCATAGCAGGAGAGCTAAAAGCCCTAGGCCCCACCTATTCCCAGTATTGCCACAGTGAGGGCACAGACTCTAATTCATGGACACTTAAGATTAAACAAATAATAAACTCAATAGAAAAAACAAACAAACAACGCATTCAGTAATGCAAAATTCTGTTTTTCAAGATTTGTTATTTATAGAAATTAAGAGCACTTGAATGTCTGTAAGCAGCTAGAAAGTATGACTAGAAAAGCCTCATAAGGTAACAGGTAAATCATTTGGAAGTTTGAATCACTGGATGATAATTCTAATACCTTTTAGGCTATCTTTCTAGAAAGCCGATTCTCAACCCTATCTTGTGGTTAGAAAAGAATCCTTTGGTATGGATAAAAGAAACATTTTATTGAAGATTTGTTAAGTGTGAGCTTATCATCACACACAGATGGGTTCTCTAATTTGAATCCTCATTTTAAAAGTATTAATCCCAACCACCATTTTTACAGCATTCCTTCAACCATGTTCAAAGACCTTAGCATGTGGCATTCTTTGGGAGCTAAACTGATGTGTTACTGTTCCTCAGAAATACTGGTGTAGTGTTACATCAAAGATTATGAAAACTCCTGCAGTAAGAAAATTTGTCTAATTTTCTTAAAGCCATTGCTGACCCGATGAACATTATTTTGTTCATTTATTGTATTTTAATGTCCACTAAAACAAGTGTCCCTCAAAATACGCTGGGAAAATTGATTTTGACTACACAAAGTTATTCACTTCCTTTTGCATTGGCAATAAGCCTTTAGATTTTATGAAGGGAAACTTGTATAACTTTGTCAACAAAATGCTTGTATCTACTGAGAATAGAACACTAATCTGTAGTTTTAATAGTAATCACAACGAAAGAACTCTGCAAAAGACATCGGAATCAACATCGGAAGTCCAGCCCTGTGAATTTGCAATTTCCTGCTTCTTAGCATGGTGCTCTCTATAGTCACAAACTGAAATCCTGCAGCTCTACCAATTATAAATTGCCCTCTATTCAGCTCCATTTGTACTCTGAGAGTTTGAGTTTGAAAGATTTTTTTTTAGGGCTGTGCTCTGGGAAAATCTCACAACTTTAAAGAAGAGTGAAGCATTTGCAAAGATAATGAGGCGATGACCCAAAAGCAGTTGGCAGAGTGACCCAATTTATAAGAAAAGAAGGACACATTTGGTGTAAGATCTGATTTTCTCAAGGCTGGATTAAGTGGCCTTTGTGGGAGTTTGTGTGTAGGAAGAAGGTGACAACTGAAAGTCCGGAAACAAAATCTCATGAGATGGCAACAAAAACACATTATATGAGGTGAGAAGGACAGTCAAACAGGCAGACAGACAGGATGACAGTGGGAAAGAGTGAGAAATATGTATTCTTCTTTAGCACTAATAAAGAGAGACTGAGACTGTAATTAACATTATCCTAGTAGATGAGAGGGGATAGGGGTTCTTTGTCCTAGAAACCTGACAAAAATAGGAGTATTTTATTTTATTTTATTTTTTTAAGTTTTTATTATAAAACTGATGTACATAGAGGTTACAGTTTCATATGTTAGGCATTGGATACATTTCTTGTACTCTTTGTTACCTTGTCCCTCATACCCCCCTCCCTCTCCCCCTTTCTCTCCCCACCACCGGAGGTGTTCAGTTCACTTACACCAAACAGTTTTGCATGTATTGCTTTTGTAGTTGTTTCTCTTTTTTTTTTTACCCGTGTCTCTCAAATTTGGTATTCCCTTTGAGTTTCCTACTTCCAATACCCATAAACACTGTTTCCAATATACTCAGATAAGATTACAGCGATAGTGTAAGTACAACCACAGGAAGGTGATACAAGAACATCATCAATAATAAAAGCTACAGATAAACATAGGACGTTGAACGTAGTTAGAACTGTGATATAACAATTGATTCCACAACATGGAGTTCATTTCTCTTAGCATCATCTTATGTGTTCATAAGGGTATAGCTATTGGGCCTTTTGAGGCTCTGTTATGAATTGCCTAAACCTGTACTAATTATTCCCAATAAGGGAGACCATAGAGTCCATGTTTCTTTGGGTCTGGCTCACTTCACTTAGTATAATTTTTTCAAGTCCTTCCATTTCTTTACAAATGGGGCAATGTCATTCTTTCTGATAGAGGCATAAAATTCCTTTGTGTATATGTACCACATTTTCCTGATCCATTCTTCTACTGAGGGGCATCTGGGTTGGTTCCAGATTCTCGCTATGACAAATTGTGCTGGGATGAACATTGTTGTGCTGGTGGCATTACTGTGATTTTGTTTGTGGTCTTTTGGATAGATACCCAAAAGTGGGGCTGCTGGGTCATAGGGGAGTTCTATATTTAGCCTTCTGAGGAATCTCCATACTGCTTGCCAGAGTGGCTGAACCAGTTTACATTCCCACCAACAATGAAGTAGGGTTCCCTTTTGGCCACATCCCCTCCAACAATTGTTATTGTTAGTTTTCTTGATATATGACATTCTTGCTGGGGTGAGATGGAATCTCAATGTTGTTTTGATTTGCATTTCCTTTATGGCCAGTGATGTAGAGCATTTTTTCATATGTCTCTTGGCCATTCTCATTTCATCCTCAGAGAAGTCTCTTTGTAGGTCTTTAGCCCACTTGATGAGGGGGCTATTGATTCTTTGCAGTTTTGTTTTGGAAGAAGGTAGTTTTTTTTAGTTCTGCATATATTTTAGAGATGAGGCCTTTGTCTGTTGAATGTCCGGTAAAGATCTTCTCCCAGTCTGTGGGCTTTCTGTTTATCTTGCGAGCTATGTCCTTTGCCATGCAGAAGCTCTGCAGTTTGATACAGTCCCATTTGTCCAACCTTTCTTTGATTTGTAGCCTTTCTGGGTCTTTGTTAAGGAAGTTCCGTCCTGCACCAAGGAGCCCAAGTGTTTCTCCGACCCCTTCCTTTAGTGTTTTCAGGGTGTCTGTTTTAATTTCAAGGTCTTTAATCCATTTGGAATTGAGTTTGATGCAGGGTGATATATAGGGATCTAGTTTTAGTTTGTTGCATGTGTTTAGCCAGTTTTGCCAGCACCACTTGTTAAAGAGGCTATCTTTATTCCATACTATTGTTTTAGCTCCTTTATCAAAGATTAAGTAGGCGTAGTTCTGTGGGTTCATTTCTGGGTCTTCAATTCTGTTCCATTGGTCTTCAGGCCTGGTCCGGTGCCAATACCAAGCTGTTTTTATTACTATAGCTTTATAATACAACTTGAAGTTGGGTATTGTAATTCCAAAAATAGGAGTATTTTAATAGATAGAAGTAACCTAAGTTAACTAATCAAAATTGGTGCCTTTTTTCCTTCCATTTAGACAACTTTTTGAGATCTATGTTCATATGCAGACATAGAAAGTTCTTTTTAATCACTGTTTGCTTCCTTTTTCAAAGGTAAATCATGTGGAGAAAGTCGAAGGCCAGATACTAGATTTGTTTTATGTTGAACTTACAGTGTTTGAGATGCATTAACGTTGACCTAACCTAATATTTTAATATTTATCACTTGTGATGGATATCACACTGTTTTAGTCATTTCTTTTACAATGACAAATAACTGAAGCCATAGCCTTAATCTGAATAGGTTAACTTCAGCTCTGAATTTCAGAGATTTTAGCGTTTGACCTTTTGATCTTGCTGCTTTTTAGCAAAGACAAAGCAGGACATTATCCACTTCTCCATAGCAGGAAAACTAAAAGCAAAAACAAACAAACAAACAAACAAAAAAAACAGGGTCAACTTCAAGCTGTATTATAAAGCTATAGTAATAAAAACAGCTTGGTATTGGCACCGGAACAGGCCTGAAGACCAATGGAACAGAATTGAAGACCCAGAAATGAACCCATAGAACTACGTCTACTTAATCTTTGATAAAGGAGCTAAAACAATAGCATGGAAGAAAGATAGCCTCTTTAACACGTGGTGCTGGCAAAACTGGCTAAACACATGCAACAAACTAAAACTAGATCCTTATATATCACCCTGCACCAAACTCAATTCCAAATGGATTAAAGACCTTGAAATTAAAACAGACACCCTGAAAACACTAAAGGAAGGAGTCGGAGAAACACTTGGGCTCCTTGGTGCAGGACGGAACTACCTTAACAAAGACCCAGAAAGGCTACAAATCAAAGAAAGGTTGGACAAATGGGACTGCATCAAACTGCAGAGCTTCTGCATGGCAAAGGACATAGCTCGCAAGATAAACAGAAAGCCCACAGACTGGGAGAAGATCTTTACCGGACATTCAACAGACAAAGGCCTCATCTCTAAAATATATGCAGAACTAAAAAAATTACCTGCTTCCAAAACAAAACCACAAAGAACCAATAGCCCCCTCATCAAATGGGCTAAAGACTTACAAAGAGACTTCTCTGATGAGGAAATGAGAATGGCCAAGAGACATATGAAAAAGTGCTCTACATCACTGGCCATAAAGGAAATGCAAATCAAAACAACATTGAGATTCCATCTCACCCCAGCAAGAATGTCATATATCAAGAAAACTAACAATAACAATTGTTGGAGAGGATGTGGCCAAAAGGGAACCCTACTTCATTGTTGGTGGGAATGTAAACTGGTTCAGCCACTCTGGCAAGCAGTATGGAGATTCCTCAGAAGGCTAAATATAGAACTCCCCTATGACCCAGCAGACCCACTTTTGGGTATTTATCCAAAAGACCACAAACAAAATCACAGTAATGCCACCAGCACAACAATGTTCATCCCAGCACAATTTGTCATAGCGAGAATCTGGAACCAACCCAGATGCCCCTCAGTAGAAGAATGGATCAGGAAAATGTGGTACAAATACACAATGGAATTTTATGCCTCTATCAGAAAGAATGACATTGTCCCATTTGTAAGGAAATGGAAGGACTTGGAAAAAATTATACCAAGTGAAGTGAGCCAGACCCAAAGAAACATGGACTCTATGGTCTCCCTTATTGGGAATAATTAGTACAGGTTTAGGCAACTCATAGCAGAGCATTACAAGGCCCAATAGCTATACCCTTATGAACACATAAGATGATGCTAAGTGAAATGAACTCCATGTTATGGAGACAATTGTTATATCACAGTTGTAACTACTTTCAACGTCCTATGTATATCTGTAGCTTCTATTATTGATGATGTTCTTGTATCACCTTCCTGTGGTTGTACCTGTACTATCTCTGTAATCTTATCTGAGTATATTGGAAACCGTGTATACTGGTATTGGAAGTAGGAAATTGAAAGGGAATACCAAATTTGAGAGACACAGGGTAAAAAAAGAAACAACTACAATACTTGCAAAAGAAATACTTGCAAAACTGTTTGGTGTAAGTGAACTGAACACCTCCGGGGGAGGGGGGAAGAGGAAGGGGGAGGAGGGAGGGGGTTATGAGGGACAAGGTAACAAACAGTACAAGAAATGTATCCAATGCCTAAAGTATGAAACTGTACCTCTCTGTACATCGGTTTGATAATAAAAATTTGAAAAAAAAAAAAAAAAAATGAAAAAACAGGGTCTAGGATTCCCCTATAATCGTTCATGGCTAAAACACCTTGCCCAAGGCCCCAGCTAGAATATAATAATTTTAGAATATAATAATTATTAGATCCACTTTAAATAATAGTCCACCAATGTGTTAGAATATTTCTCTTAAAAACAAAGCAATTTGTCTTCCAGAACACCAAATTATGATTGAGTCTCACCTAATTCTAATAAAAGTGACTGTAAACATCAAAATTCCATTGACCACAGAATTTAACTATTGGAAAAAGAAAATCTCCAGGCTCAACTCAATATATACATTCAAAGTTAAGAAAAGAGAGGGACAGGGTGATTTAGGATTGATGATGAAAATTTTGAAAGAGATGACGTGGATCAACATGCATTTCATTCATAAATTGATTGTTTAAAAGGATTTTGCTTTTGTAAAAGTACTTTACAAAACAAAAAACAAAAAACTTTTCTTAAACCTCCAGCTTCTACACCACTGTGCTCAAGTAAGCTAGAGTAGTACCTACCTGAGCAGCATAGATTCTCATCCCAAGTCAAGTACTCATATCACTTCAAGTGTTGTTTGGAAAGGATCTTTTTTATTTATTTATATTTTTTTCTTTATTGTCAATGTGTGATACAGAGGGGTTACAGATTCATATGTAAGGCAGTGAGTACATTTCTTGTTCAACTTGTTACCATGTCCCTCATTTTTCCTCTGCCTCCCCACTCTCCATTTCCCCTCTCCCCTACCCAAGTGTTGTGCAGTTGATTTATACCAAATGGTTTTGTAAGTATTGTTTTTGGAAGGGTTTGTCTTTTTATCCTTTGTCTCTCAATTTTGATATTCCCTTTCCCTTCCTTCCCCGGTTCCAATACCCATATAAACAGTATAGTGGTAGTGGGGGTACAACCACAGGAAGGGAATACAAGAGAAACAAAACTAAACCAAACAATCAAACAAACAAACAGACAAGAAAAAAATTTTAAACATACAAATGGTACGGCTTCACATAGCATGTTGATAATAATTACAACAATGGTATAAACATTATCTCTTGTGGAACAGTTACTACTGGGTTCTTCCTCTTGATCCTTTTTTTTCTTACACCTCTGTCTCAATGTCAAACTACACTCTCTCACAGAGATATAAATGATCCTTTTACTTGACAGGTTTCAAATATAAATAAAATCTAGGCTAATAAATCTAGAGTAATAAATAAAATCTAAAATAAGAAGTGAGTGCATTATGGGAACAGTCAACAGCACAAATTAAAATAATCTCTTTTCTGAATGCTCTTTAAAACATGAAATATTCTCACAAAATTGTGGGGAATGGACAAATTAAAAGAAAAAATAAATTTTATGACTCTATATCACCAAGAAAAAATACACAGTGAAGAGTTATAACTGTTATTTCTTTTTCATCTGTTATTTATTTTTCATCAAACATGGGTAGATTCAAATTTTTTCACATATCCAAAGTGAGACGTGAGGCTTCTCACTTTAGTCATTAATTGTGCAAAATCATAGCATTTGATTTGATGAATTACATGCCAATGAGCTTAAGTGAATGAGGTTATCATTTAAAATGTTCTGCATCAGAGGTAATATGCATTTGAAAACTGTTTCTCTCCTAAGTGTCATATGTTATATAAATGATTAATTGGTGTTAATTGATTTATTAACTTTGGCATCCCACAGGAAATAACACATTCTGAGAAAAGTGATTGCTTTAGAAAATATAAAGAGAAAAATATCAACTCAAAATATTGTCTGATGCATACCTTATAGTAATATTCATATTCTGTAAACAAAAAGGAACAGGAAGAGGAGACGAAAAAGAGAGAGATGGAAGGGAAATGGAAGAGGGGAAGATTATCTTTCTCTAATTTCACTAGCAATGATCTAAAGCTTAGTATTTCTGTATTGTATTATATGACCTTTAATCTGTTCACATCTATTACAATGCCCATGATTCTTATGCTACCATTATATGATACCAAATCAGTTACTAAAATACAAATGACGAGAAAACCCAATGCGACTGTTAGGATTATGGAATGATAGTCAGTTTTAACTGTTGGAAAATAAGTACACCATTGCAATAAATACCTGACTTAGTTCCTCATGAAGCATTTCACACATTAGCACTATTTAATAACAAATAACAGGGAAGATACATGAGGGAAGATAAATATTGGAGCCAGAGCAGCAAAGAGCATGGAAGATAAACTAAGAAAGATATTTAATTTTGGTTGAGATAGTCAATATGACAAGAGAAAGACACCTGAAGAATGGTGGTTATTTACTCATTCATTTATTTGTTTGTTTATTTATGCCAGCCTTCGTACTTGAACTCAGGGCCCTGGGTGCTGTTACTGAGTCTCTCTATTCTCAAGGCTAGTGCTCTACCACTTGAACCTCAACTTTGGTTCCATCTTTTTTTGGTGGTTAAGAGTAGATAAGTATCTCATAGAATTTTCTTCCCAGGCTGACTTTGAACTATGATTCTCAGAGCTCAGCCTCCTGAGTAAGTAAGATTACAGGCATGTGCCACCAGTGGTCTTAACTTGGCCTGGAACTCATGACTTCTTTCTTCTGCCTCTAACCTGAGGGCTGCGATACAGCTGTGAAACACCATACTCACATATTTTATTTATCTTTTATGGTGTAAAATAAAATTCTACCTAGATTATTGTATATTATTATTTCTGAGAACTCATGTAAGATATACTTTCAGTTTCTCTAATGGCAAGAGTACCTTTACTGAATGAATAAATTTTCTTAATCTTTGCAGAAATTTTGAATTATACAATTTCAACATAATTTTGAGTATGTGAATTTAATACAAACTGAATATTCAGAGACAATGTTTTGGCCAACATTTCTAGCAAGATTTCAGGGTTCATGTCATTTTTAAACAATATTTACCATATCTGAATCTATATTTTCTTCCTTCAGTATTCAGTACCCTAATATTTCTCTGTTGCACTTATTTCTCATGATTAATTAAAAATATAAATTTAGCTTCCATCATTTTTTTTGACTCACCTTTACTTTCTCCTACATATTCTACCCTCAAGGTTTGCTTATACCCATATTTGTGTATATCTTTCCTTAAGACACTTCAAGTCATAAACAAAAGAAAACCCAAATTAGCAAAATTGCTCGCCCACTGAATATAGGAGAAAGTGGCTAAGAACTAAAGATGTTCATTTAATATTATACTTCCTTCATGTCCTACATTCACATATTTCTGAAGAGATATCACCACATTGGATCCAGTCATAGGATTTCAGCAAGGCCTCTTTGGCAGAATGTTTTAGTCAGTAAAGGCCCCATCTACAAGGCCTGAATAATAGGTCAGAGAAAACAGAGTGAAGACAAAGAGAGGAAAAAAAAAACATGTTCAATTCTTTTCAAGGACACTTTCACTTTATCTGGAGTACAACCCCCAGTTTATTAAATAATCCTCATAAACTATAGACTACTCACAAATAAACATTTGCAGTCAAGGGAATTTTAAGTTACAATAGGAAAATATCATGAAAGCATAAAATGTAGAGTATTTGATCTTATGGAGTGATTGAAATGTCTTAAATGACATGACATTCAAAATGAGACCTTATTTTGTGCTTCTTATCTGAAAATAAGAAGAATGTTCTGATTGTGCTGTAATTGTCCTGTTTGGTGCTGTTACTATAAATCCTGAGCTAAAGAGTCTTAAGTTCATAGTCTATAAATAATGATGCTTTTGGATTCAATAAATGAATAAATCTGTATATTACAGAAATGTCAAGGAAAGGATTAATTATACATTCCTAATTTTTATCAAAGTGGATTGAGGACTGAATTAGAAAACAGAAAAGGTACATTTATTGTTTTCATTCAAAGGCTCAAAAGTCAACAGGATGGACTCTTTCTAATGAGGAGGTCTTAATTACAAAGAAAGGCCCTTGCAGCTGGCATGTTTCACCAAGTTTCAATTCCCACATGGACATGTCATCCATTTAAGTGGGTCATGAACTACTACATTAACCCTATTAAAATACCTTGAGCGACCAGTGCAAGTAACTCACAGTAATTGTGACTCAATTTGTAATGTCCCTAGATTAAAAATTCTTATATTTAAAATCCTTTTACTGTGAAAATCCTTCATAATGAAAGGTAACAATTAGGTCTTTATCATTGGACCAAAGAGTGGTTGAATTGGCAAGTTAAATTTAGAAAATACTTTCAGAATCTAAGAATATTAATTTGGGAACTAGCATCTTATTCCATGCCAGCATGTGTCCAACCTTCTTGTTTAAGATAAATTAAATTTCAAACTCATTCACGAGAGAATAGAAGTAACACCTTAGCTTTTCCCTGCCCTGCCAGCATGTGTTATCTGACCTCAAGACTTTTAAAGATGTTCATCACAGATACAGAATTTGCATTTGAACTATGGAGAATACTGAGAGTCCTGCTATCAAAGGGGACTCAGACTAGCTAAGGCAACACCACCATTCTTCATTCATCCAATGCTGTTCTCACATCTTTATCTTTATATTGTGACATATATATTTACATATTTGTATATCATATACACGTATACATTGCATGAAAGTATCTTTACCTTTACTTAGAGCTTATGTTCCATTGTTTTTAATGGTTTAAGATATATCATAA
This sequence comes from Perognathus longimembris pacificus, assembly GCF_023159225.1. Classification (NCBI taxonomy): domain Eukaryota; kingdom Metazoa; phylum Chordata; class Mammalia; order Rodentia; family Heteromyidae; genus Perognathus; species Perognathus longimembris. The sequence continues at coordinate 30,023,480 of NC_063173.1, read as the reverse complement.
AATATATTACTTGTTTACTTCAGAGTTACTACATTTGAAAGAAATGATGCAGGTCTGTAATAAAAGGCATGAGCACTGCATCTTTAACTATTCAGAAAGATTGAAGTAGGTCCTCAACTACAGTAATGATATATTCTGACGGCTCATTTACCTATGTGTACTAGTTACCAAGGGCCTTATTTATAACTAAGCAGTAATATGAGCATGCAACTTGACAAATTGAGAACTATTATCAATGTCTTCCATGACCGAGATTTGTGAACTAAGGTTTGACATATCCATTTTCAATGCTTGATATAAGTGAATTATCATGTATCAATTTAGCATTTAACCCCATTAAAACCCATTCCATATCGTCTCTGGTATATGAATTATAATATACCCATTTTAAAAAGTATTATATGTATTTGATAATTCGTTTACACTTTCTTACCTGTTCCACGTTGTCTCTAGTGATATGAAAATGGTACTTTTCTTGTAAAAACTAAGTTTGCTTAGCTAAAAAGCCACTACTTTGAGCTCTAAATTTCAGCTGGATATAAAAGACAAAGTGGAATTTAGAGGAATAAGAATATGTAAGCTGAATTTCTTAATCTCAAAAAGATCCACAGGAAAAATATCACAAAAAATATTTTTCAGTTACAATCTCATTGCATACCAGAGCTAATATCAGGCAAGGAGATTTATCAAGGGATAAGATGTTACAGATAATATTTTAGAGACTGTAAGATGAAATGGATCCTGAAATACCAAATGTGGATCAACAGAGAGTGATTTGAGGGGAAAAATCTTCATAATAGTGTGTATGTGAATCAGAGAAGTCTTTTTAGTCCTCTCCTTTTCAACATAGTACTTGAATTCCTAGCCAGAGCAATTAGGCAAGAAGAAAACATAAATGGGATCCAAATAGGAAAAGATTAGGTTAAATTTTCTCTCTTCGCAGATGACATGATCCTATACTTAAATAATCCCATAGACACTACTCCCAAGCTACTAGAGCTGATCTAAAACTTTGGCAAATAGCAAGATATAAAATAAACCCTTAAAAATCAATGGCCTTTCTACATGCCAATGACTCAAAGACTGAGGCTGAAATCTGGAAAGCAACTCCTTCTGCAATAGCCTCAAAAAACATAAAACACTTAGGAATAAACTTAACCAAAGAAGTGAAAGACTTCTATGATGAGAACTTTAAAACATGAAAAATGAAATTAAGGCAGAATTAAGGAAATGCTTCTGGACTGGGAGGATTAACAAAGCCAAAATGGCAATATTGCCAAAGGTTATCTACAAATTCAATACAATACCCATTAATATCCCAACACCAATTTCTTTAATGAAATAGAGTAAGCAATCCAGAAATTCATATGGAACAATAATAGTCTGCGAATAGCAGAAACAATCCTAAGCAGAAAGAACAGTGCTGGAAGAATTATTATAAAGCTATAGTGATAAAAACAGCTTGATATTGGCACAGGAAGAGGCCTGAAGACCAATGGAACAGAACTGAAGACCTAGAAATGAACCCTCAGAACTATGCCTACTTAACCTTTGATAGGGGAGATAAAAAAAATAAGATGTAAGAAAGATAGCCCCTTTAACAAATGGTGCTGGCAAAACTGGTTCAACACCTGCAACAAACTAAAACTAGAACCTTATATATCACCCTGCACTAAAATCAATTCCAAATGGATCAAAGACCTCAAAATAAAAACAGATACCTTAGAAACACTAAAAGAAGGAGTAAGAGAAACACTTGGGCTCCTTGGCACAGGACGAAACTTTCTTAATAAAGGCCCAGAAATGCTACAAATCAAGGAAAGGCTGGACAAATGGACTGCATCAAACTGCAGAGCTACTGCAGGGCAAAGGACATAGCTCGCAAGATAAACAGAAAGCCCACAGACTGGGAGAAGATCTTTTTTTTTTTTTGTATTCAAATTTTTATTATCAAACTGATGGACAGAGAGGTTACAGTTTCATACGTTAGGCATTGGATACATTTCTTGTACTGTTTGTTACCTTGTCCCTCATCTGGGAGAAGATCTTTACCGGCCATTCAACAGACAAAGGCCTCATATCTAAAATATATGCAGAACTAAAAAAATTACCCTCTTCCAAAACAAAACCTCAAAGAACACCCCCCTCAAAAAGTGGGCTAAAGACTTAAAAAGAGACTTTTCTGATGAGGAAATGAGAATGGCCAAGAGACATATGAAAAAGTGCTTTACAGTCACTAATTATAAAAGAAATACAAATCAAAACAGCATTGAGATTCCACCTCACCCCAGTAAGAATGTCCTTTATCAAGAAAACTAACAATAACAAATGTTGGAGGGGATGTGGCCAAAAGGGAACCCTACTTCATTGTTGGTGGGAATGTAAACTGGTTCAGCCACTCTGGAGAGCAGTATGGAGATTCCTAAGAAGGCTAAACATAGAGCTCCCCTATGACCCAGCAGCCCCACTTTTGGGCATCTACCCAAAAGATCACAAACAAGAACGCACTAAAGTCACCAGTAGAATAATGTTCATCACAGCACAATTTGTCATAGCTAAAACATGGAACCAACCCACATGCCTCTCAGTAGACGAATGGATCAGGAAAATGTGGTACATATACACAATGGAATTTTATGCCTCTATCAGAAAGAATGACATTGCCCCATTCATAATGAAATGGAAGAACTTGGAAAAAATTATTCTAAGTGAAGTTATTCAGACCCAAAGAAACATGGACTCTATGGTTTCATTCATAGGGAATAATTAGCACAGGTTTAGGCTAGTCACAGCTGAGGATCACAAGAGGCCAATAGCTACGCCTATGAATGCATAAGATGATGCTAAGAGAAATGAGCTCCATGTTATGGAAATGAGTGTTAAATCACTGTTGCAACATGTGAAACCGTAGCTTTTTTTGGTTGACGATCCTCTTGTATCCCCTTCCTGTGGTTGTGCCTGGGCTATCACTGTATCTCATCTGAGTACCCTGGATACTGTATATACTGGTCTTACAAGGTATATTAAAAGGTATATTGGAAGGGAATATTGAAACCAAGAGACAAAGATAAAAAGGCATATGACTCCAAAAGCAATACTTGCAAAACCATTTGGTGTAAACCACCTGAATAACTCATGGGGGGAGAGGGGGAAGGGGGGAGGGGGAAGGGGGAATGAAAAAGGAGGTAACAAACAGTACAAAAATGTACCCATGGCCTAACTTATGTAATTGTAACCCCGCTGTACATCACTTTGACAATAAGTAAGTAATTTTAAAAAGATAGAAATTGGGAATTGAAAGATGAAGTTCACATTTTTTATTTCTCTCTTTGAATCATAAATATAAATGTCTTTAACATATAAATCTTATTGTAAGCTATCACAGGCATTCTCAGTAGCATTAAGATCAAAAATCCAATTAAGAGCCCAAGAACCTTCTTATTGTCAAAAAGGATGATTGTATATTTAATCTCCGACCTTTCGTTTTGTTGATTATATAAAAGTATTTTAGGATTGGCAATAAGTCTTAAAGGTCACCTGGAAGGCAGCCACTCTGAAAATTTATCAAGCCACAGTCATATTCAGCACTTTGGGTCAGGATTTGAGTATGAGCTGTGCAGGACACTAACAAGCCTGACCCAGGTTCTGCCCTCTAATGACATTTAGATCTTCCGCTATGCAAACCCATTCTAAGTCCAGAGCCGCTTATATCTTGGCATTGTATAATTACACAAATGAAATGGATTTCTTTGTCTTATGGGAAATCAGTAACAATAGCTCAGCAAACTAAGAGAATTAAGACAGGGGTGACTTTCAGAATTAATCTCATAAAATTATTTAAATATTTATGCAATCTTCCCCATTTTCAGGCAAAAGGAGTTTTAGTTTTGATGTTAAGCCATAGACTGTGGGAAGAAACACCCTCCTGTGAAAGTGTCAGTAGGACAAGTTAGCACTATGTCTTATTTCTGCAATGATTTTTCCTAAGCTATTGTGTTCCTCCTATTTCCTTATTTAACACATCTGATTTTTTTTTTTACTTATAAGAAAAAGTTCTGGGAAGTTATGCCAAACATTAAAATACTCAAAAAGGCATCACTATGATGTTTAATGCTGCACATTTTTTGGGGGGAATAAAAAAAGATCTCCATGGTCTGGATATAAATGAATGGCCAAAAGAAAGCATGCATACAAACTGTGATACATTTCCAATATGCCTCCTCCATAAGCATGCTTCCTGACAGAATTCTTGAAGTCAGAGCTTTTCTTGTATTCAGTGGATGTGCCATTTCAAAAAGGGAAACCTAAGTGGAAAAGAAAGGCACCATCTGCCTTGACTTGCAAAGCAGCTGCTCCCTCATTGTGATAGGCTTCACTGGAACCACAATTATTAAACTTGTAATTCCAAATATATTTCTTCTTAATTAAACCAAGTGTGGCGACTTCTATGCCAGTTGTCTCATTACTTCATGAAAAGTAATGAGAGCAATGATGAATTGATTCATAAAGTAGGTGGACCATGTATTTTCACATTTCAAGTCCATGTTTCCCTTCCTTAACAATGAAATACCATCTTTTTTTTTCCTTCAGAAGAAATATTGCCCTAGAGACTCTACATCTACATTCTTTAATATTCTGATATTGCTCCCTACAATTAAACTATAGAGCAGTCTATTTTCTTAAAAGTTGACACCAAATTGCAGTGCTCAGTTGTTGATATGATGAAGTATAGAAACTCATAGTTAAGAAATTCAACTCAAACGTGGTATTTTAAAAAACATTCCAGGGCTGGGGATATGGCCTAGTGGCAAGAGAGCTTGCCTCATATACATGAGGCCCTGGGTTCGATTCCCCAGCACCACATATACAGAAAATGGCCAGAAGTGGCGCTGTGGCTCAAGTGGCAGAGTGCTAGCCTTGAGCAAAAGGAAGCCAGGGACAGTGCTCAGGCCCTGAGTCCAAGGCCCAGGACTGGCAAAAAAAAACAAACAAACAAACAAACAAAAAAAAAACACACAACATTCCAAACCTCCAGAACTCACCCTTGGGACAGGACCACCACCACAGTCTTGACTTGTTTGAAATCCTGGAAAAGTTTCTTATAGAACTTGTTGTAATTCCCACAGAACTTAATGTTGATCAACTAGAACTCCTGACATCTCTGAGAACAATAAATCAATAATGTACCAAAACATTACACACCAATGTGAGATGAACAGCTCAATAAGGGCAGTATTTATCAGAGCTTTAGAAAGCAATTTATTTTCTTTGCTATGCCAAATTTTAGCTTTACTCTGTTACCTCCACAATACCTGAAATGTATATTTTAGCAGATCTTCTAGGTTTTGATATTTATTAGGAGTGTGTGTGTGGGGGGGTTATACATTCTGAAAATGCAGTGCCTTTAGTCAGTTCATTTATGAACTTAAGACATGTATAACAAAATATCTTACTCTCTCAACAAAGAAAAGTTTAATAAACTGTTTTCTAAAATGTTCATAGAAAATAACTAGTATATCCAACAAGTTCAAGAGAAAACTAGGAATGAGAAAAGTATTGTATAAAGCAATATCCATTGAATTAGTATCTTCTCTAATAATTTTAAAGTCCACCGAGTCCATCAAACTCATGTAATATAAATTCAAGATTCTTAATGTATCTTGCTACGGGTCATATTATAAATCCTCTAGAGACTCATGTGGAATACTTAGTGTAAATTTTCTGTAAATTCTTATCTCAATACATTCCTTAGGATTTTTTCTGTCACATTTGCAACCAAGGCTTGAGACTGTTGTTGTCATGTCAGAGAGGGAGTCATGTCTTAGAGGAAGAAGAGCATACATTTGTGCCTGGGATTCACAAAACTTCCAATCTGACAAGAACTTTATCTTGTACTCTTTGTTACCTCCTCCCCCCTCCCCCTCCCCCTCCCCCTTTCCCTCTCCCCCCATGAGTTGTTCACTTGGTTTACACCAAACAGTTTTGCAAGTATTGTTTTTGTAGTCGTTTGTCTCTTGATAATGTGTCTCTCGATTTTGGTATTCCCTTTCACTTTCCTAGTTCTAATACCAGTATATACAAGAAATGTATCCAATGCCTAACATATGAAACTGTAACCTCTCTGTACATCAATTTGACAAATTAATCTAAAAAAAAGAACTTTATTTTCAGTAGCTAACTAGGAAATTTTAACTTCACAGTCATTATCAGCATATGTGATTTTTACTTGCTAGGCAACCTGACTGGTGTAAGAGAGGCCCAGGTAGCTGGGAAAACACTATTTTGGAGTCTGTATATAAACTTGTATCTAGAAGAGATAATAAAAAGAGATAATAAAAATGAATAATGCATCTACCTGTCCTCAATGTATGCTAAAATAGAAGAAAAAGGTAGGAGACTAGGAGCACAGATGAATTAGTAGAGATTTCAAGTGGTGAATCGCAGAATTCAAGCCTCAAGATAAAAATGAAAACAAGGCAATACTTGGCTAGGATTGACTATAGTCCTCCTCTGCCAATTCACACAATACCTAGAGTAAGTAGTGGAGCCAAGTCCTACCGTAAATGCTTTCATTTTAGTATCTGATTCTTCTCTTCATTTGCATTCCTAATGCATTACCTAACTTCCAAAAACACAGAATTCTGTGAATGTAAATTATCCTAACAATAAAGTACCTAATAGGTAAGAAACTTTAGAGGAGTTGCTTCAGAGGATTGTCAAGGTTGGTGAAGAATGGCTAACAGGGGAAATCTTATGGAATGACAGCTGTCATGATGCACTGTGGATGAGTACCAGCAGAATTACCCGAATCGCCCTCTAAAAATGCTACTATTGACTCCAAAACCTACTAGCATAAAGAAATGCTGGGGAATTAAATTGTTATCTACAGGAAGGGAAAGGAGAATCAGAGTGATTCATACAAATATGTATGTCTATGATTGAATTGAACAACATTTTGAAGTTCCTTCTGCCAAGTATGATTTCTGAATTTCTGTTGAGAAGCCCATATAGTACAAAATATATAATTTTTATACTTTTACAAAAATACTTATAAATATAAATTTCAATAAATTGATGAATAACAGTTGATATAAACTTTCCTCAGTGCACAAGGAATTACACATTTTGTTTTTATCACTCTGTCGACATTTCCTTATTAGTGTGTTACTCCTACATTTTGGGGGAAAAGAAAGATATATAAAATTAAACACACACTATCGTAAATTGCACTGGTATCAGAGTTGAACTCTTGGAAAGATTAGGTTTAAGAAACATGAATAGTGCAGTAAAATAGGTAATAGTAATATCATAAGGTACCAGAAACTTATTTTTGTCATTACAAGGCAGGTTGATTATCATTTGCAAGAAGGGAGTTGTAAATATAATCTGAATAAAAATAATACCATTTCAATCGTTGTTTTAATATTACTGTTCTCAAAGTTAGCATAAGGATCCAGTACTGGTGATATCTAATGTGTCTAATTATTGATACTTGGGTGGGGAGTAGGGGAGAAGGTTGGAAGGATCATATAAAAAAAATCTCAGGTAGAAAAGTCTACAATGTTTACTTAGCAATTAATGAATAAAATACTGGGGTAGAAGAGTATCATTCTATGGGCAAGGGAGTTAAAGACCCAGCAAAAGAAAGGAATCTCAATAAATATGTCTTTCATACTTTTCTTAAATTTCTTTCAAAAGGAAGAGAATTTCTCATTAATAAAAGTGTATATTCAGATTTCTAATTATTTTGTGGTCACCTAATCTCTAAATTTAAACTAAGACAGGATGATACAGGAATATCAGCATTTTCTTCAACATAGTTATGGCTAAAGTGAGAAATAACCTAAATTTTGGATCAAAATGAACAGAATATAAATTCTGGTCTAACTACTAACTACCTAATGGATTTCAATTACCTAACATACTAATTAACAAAAGCAATATCTAAACCATAAATACTATATATTTTTATCAAGTCTTATATATTAAGACTTATCCAGGGTCCAGTACCAGTGGCTCATGGGCTGCAAATCTAACGAATCATTATGCAGATATCTGGAGGATGTGGTCTTAAGCCAGAAATGTAGAAATAATTAGAGGTAGGACTCAATATTTGCAGTACTTGCTGAGCAAGCACAAGAGCTGTTCAAACACAATACTGGGAAGGAAGGGAGGGAGGAAGTGAGGAAGAGAAAGAGAGAGGGAGGAAGGGAAGGAGGAAGGGAAAGGGAGAAAAAAATAAGATAAAGAATAAGGGAAAGAAAGAAAGAAAAGAAAAGAGAAAAGGAACAGTATGAAGAAAAGAAAGCATAAAGGAAAGAGAAAGGAAGAGAGAAAGGAAGAAAGAGTGAGAGAAAGAAAGGAAGGAAAGACAAAAAGAAAAAAGAAGGAAGGAAGGAAGGGAGGAAGGAAAGAGAGGGAAAGAAAGGAAAGAAAGAAAAAGAAAGAGGGGGAAAGAAAGTAAATTCTGGAACATTTCATCATTGTAAAAATCAAATGAAACATTTTACAGAATGGAAATTATTTTCTCAATGAAAGATGAAGAATATCTATAGAATAAAATCTTATTCCTGTATATTACATGCATAATTTTTAGATAAAACATGAAAATAACCTTGGATAATAACATAGCCATTTGTCAGTATAGTGGATTCTCATGTATTAGTAATAATTCATCTGATAACACACTAAAATGAATTAAGAAAAATGTGGATTCTGTCTCAAAAATAAATCAGTCATTTAAGTAGTACCTGAATTGAAATGGTTCAGGTTTTTTTTATTTTATTTTATTTTTTTTTTGCCAGTCCTGGGCCTTGGACTCAGGGCCTGAGCACTGTCCCTGGCTTCTTCCCGCTCAAGGCTAGCACTCTGCCACTTGAGCCACAGCGCCGCTTCTGGCCGTTTTCTGTATATGTGGTGCTGGGGAATCGAACCTAGGGCCTCGTGTATCCGAGGCAGGAACTCTTGCCGCTAGGCTATATCCCCAGCCCTGGTTCAGGTTTTTTGAAATTGTTCAGATGTCCAAGAAAATGTATATATGAAGTTGAATGAAAATTATATAGATCAATGATTCCTCACATTCAGTAATTATTTCTGAGGATATTGGCTTTTTCAAACAGGTTTCATGCATGCATTTTTAGTAGCCTATTCAAGATCACATAAAGACTTTAAAGACTGGGATTCAAAACCAGATATATTCATCTCTGGCTTAAGTAATCTTTTCTAGATAAAAGTTAGCTTTAGAAATTGCATTTCCCTGGGATAAGTGGCTGCCTCACCTTCATAAGAAGCTGGGAAGAATATATAACTGGACAAAGAAGCTGAGCATGGCAGTAGCTTTACTCAGGTCTTGGGGAGCTCTACAGTTGTATCTTTAGGGCAGAGGTAAACCTCTCTGGAACTGACTCTGGGGCAAGTGTCTGCTGTACCAGCCAGGGGCAAGTTATTGACTACTAGTAAATTATTTATTGTTATTATTATTATTGTTATGCCAGTCCTGGGGCTTGAACTCAGGGCCTGAGCACTATCCCTGGCTCTTTTTGCTCAAGGTAAACACTCTACCACTTAAGTCACAGCACCACTTCTGGCTTTTTCTCTTTATGTGGTGTGAGGAATCAAACCCATGGCTTCATGCATGCTAGGCAAGCACTCTACTGCTAAGCCACTTTCTCTGTCATCATCATCATTATTATTATTATTATTATTTCCATTTGCTTGATGCCTTAACACATTGTTAACCTCTTATAATAGCTTATTTTCCAAGAAAAAAATTTGTACTGAACATTCATGATTGGGACACCCATAAAAATTAGTCAATTATTTCTGTGATAACTTCCAGTGTTCTCTCATTCCTGTTCCCAGAGATGAATAATTCTCACTTCTCTCTAAAGTATTTATTGGTCTGTTTCTTATTCCATGAAATATTTATGTAATAGGCAATTGGGATCCTCAGCAATTTACATTATTTCCAGGATTTTTTCTGACCTATATTAAGTTCTTTATTCTTTTTCAACATCTCAAGGGAGCTGAAAAGCTGGGTCACACTACTGAACCACAGCATAGGACAAAGTAATGCTGTCATATTAAGAGAAATTGTATGCTATGATCACGAACTGGCCTAAGGAACAATGTGTTGATTGTGAATTTCATGATTTCATGAAAACTGGGTGTCATCTTCACATATAAACAACTAAATGTACATTGAGTGTGTGAGGAAAATTATTTTGTATTACTGGGGGTTTGGACTCAAGCCTTCATGTTTACTGAGTACTTGGTATGTTGAGTGAGCTCTCCAACTAATCTGAGACCAAACTCACTTTTAACAATTTATTTCAGGAAATCTCTTGTATTTTGTCTAAAGCCAACCCCCCAAAATAATTCTCCTGTATAGCTGGGATGGCTAACAACATAGCTGAGATTATTTATAGACATTACTATTCTTCGTTCATTTTTTGAGAAGGCATCTGCTAACATTTTGTCTAGGAGAGCCTTGAGCCATACCCTACCATATCTTTTCCACCTTCTTCAGTGGAGTTACACATGGGAGCTATCACACCACATACAAAAATATCATGAACATGATTTTATATCATAATGTATTCTCATATATAGCATTGAAATATTAAAACTGAAAAGATTTCTTTCTGCTGACAATGGAGAAGGCAATATGCTTAGAACTAAGACCTCATAGGAGCAGAATTCTGTGAGAGCAGTCAAATTCAAGGAAAGCCAAATGTTTATAACCAAGCACTGAGAGAATTCCCTGAAACTCTACAGTAGCTATTTTCTTATGATGCCTATGAAGGTTTCCAAATAGGAGAGTCTGTGTACTGTTGTTAGCGAGATCAAAGCTATGATGAACAATCATTGTGGTTAAAGCATTTTTGCTCACTTGAGCTCGCAGTGCTTGCAATTGATGGATGCTGACAGTTCAGTTATTTGTTGTTTCCTAGATTTCTTGTGATGGATTCTGGGAAATACATCTAGAGTATCCATTGGAATTTTTACATCTACTTAGAATTTTGTTTTCCTTGCAACAGGTTATGGAGAGGAACACAGTGCTCAAAAGGGAGGGAGGTATTCTTGCTGAGAGGACATAATATCCAAACATATTTTCTAGGACAGACAAGGAAGACCCTCAGCCCAAAGTCCAGTAAATCTGAATGACACAGTGAGACCTCACAAGAGGCCGAACCAGTGTAGCTGCCAAATCATTTATTTTCAGTTCTAAAAACTATGAGTTAAGTAAATTGTTGTTTTTTTCGTGAAGTCACTTATCTGCAGATGTTACATTATAGTACTGAAGAACAGAGTAATACACCATTCTTTCTGATCTGCTACACTATTGACTTTGCCATAGATAAGGATTCGGGGAAGCCACTATTCTCTCTGCATCTGTCTTGTTTCTGGTGTGTGTGTGTGTGTGTGTGTGTGTGTGTGTGTGTGTGTGTGTGTGTGTGTGTGTGTATGTGTAACTGAGTGCCTTTCTCTCCTTCTTTGTTCCCTCTTTTAACTGTTGCTTCTGCTAGTTTCATTTGCATGATAACGAAAAAGGAAAGATGCAATTACCTAGCATTTAGTAGAGGTTTTCTCTGCCATGAATGCAGATCTGGCTCAGGATCCATGAGCCATGGGTGTCAGGTACCATGGTCATCATTCATCTTTAAATATCCTGTCTTCCAAAGGTCTGCTATTCCCCTGCCAGATAAACAGGTTCTCATGAACCCAGCCAGGGAGCCCTGACAAAACTGTAGAATGCACCCTAGTTGCAGACATAGGAACACCAGACAAACTCCCTTCTCACTTCCTCCACTTAGCATTCTGTTATACCCGTCTGTACTTCTCCGGGCCTATCACCTTTTCATCTCTTCTTTGGATAAACAGTGTTTACATTCTGTCTCTGAAAGGTCACAGAGAAACAAAACCTGATGTTTCCTTGAAAAGACCAATTCACCTATTTCAGAGGATAATTCACTTATTTCTGTCCAGATTTTAGCGTTTGTGTAGTGCAAATAGAAGTCACTGACTGATTTCCCCATGGTACAATTTAGGCTTTAGAATAAGAATCAAGGACTCAAACTCTGGCCCTTTAACTTACTGTAGAGTATGAGGGCAGAAAAGCAACATCAGCATCTGGTGCGTATAAATCCTTAGCGTGTGCAAAATAACATTATTTCCTCTCTAATTGCGTCCAAAGCACTTAAAAATCAACACAATTTAAAATGTCTTTACTAACTACATATTTCTCCATATCTGAAAATTCACTAAAATATCATCATTGACCCAGAACAAATAGTGTACTTTATGCTACAGAAAGAATGCTACACAAAAGCAATGCTATTTTGCTTATAAAAAATATGATGGACAACCTATAACAATGATTACTAGTAGAGATATAACCACATTATGACTGTATGCTGTCTTTTCCATATAGATTCTTCTATTTGAAATATGACAAATGATTCATGAGTCTTAACACAGGCAAAGTAGGGGTTGGGGATGTAGCTCAAGCAGTACAGGTCCCGCCTAGCAAGCACAAACTCTTGAGTTCATATCTAAGTACCACCAATAAAACTAAAATAAAAAAAAGAGTTTGTAAATAAATTTTTAAAAAATATCTGGCTGGGAATATGACCTAGTGATAGAGTTACTGCCTTGTATTCGAGAAGCCTTGGGTTTGGTTCCTCAGCAACACATACATAAATATAGAAAAAGCCAGGAGTAGTACTGTGGCCCAAGTGATAGAGTGCTAGACTTTAGCAAAAAGAAGCCAGGGACAGTGTGCAGGCTAGAATTCAGGCCCCATGACAGGCAAAACAAATGGGCAAAGTTATTTTTTTATTGTCAAAGTGAAGTACAGAGCAGTTACAGTTTCATATGTAAGGTGAGTATATTTCTTATCCAACTTGTTACATCTTCCCTCATTTTTCCCCTGCTACCCCTCTCCCCATTTCCCTCTTCCACCCATGAGTTGTGCAGTTGGTTTACACCAAATGGTTTTGTAAGTATTGCTGTTGCAATGGTTTGTGTCTTTATCCTTTGTCTTTTGATTTTGGTATTCTGTTCCCTTCCTTAGTTCCAATATATGTATATGCAGAATCCAGGGTATTAAGATCAGTTACAATGATAGTAAGAGTAAAACCACAGGAAGGGAATATGAGAGAAAATTAAGAAAAATAAATTTAAAGGGTATGGTTTCACATGGAACGTTTAAAATGACTACAACAATGATATACCACTTGTTTCCATAACTTGGAGATCATTTCACTTAGCATCATCTTATGTGTTCATACGGGCATAGCTATTGAGCTATTGTGATATCCTGCCAGGACTATCCTTGACATTCACTAATTTTTCCCTATGAGGGAAACCATATAGTCCATGTTTCTTTGGGTCTGGCTCACTTCAATTAGTATGTTTTTTTCCAAGTCCTTCCATTTCCTTGTGAATGAGGCAGTGCCATTCTTTCTGATAGTGGCATAGAATTATATTGTGTATATGTACCACATTTCCTTGGTCCATTCATCTACTGAAGGGCATCAGGGTCGGTTCCATATTTTAGCAATGACAAATTGGGCTGCGATGAACATAGTTGTGCTGGTGGCTTTAGTATCAACTGAGCAAAATAGTATTTGGGAACATGGGTACAATACTAAATTTCTACCCCTAATTTCCTTGAAAGAGGAAGCAGACAAAAAATACCTTAGCAATAATTAAAACTAAGCTGAAAAAAATAGAATGCCTCTTAAAAAGACTGTTTTGAAGAATAAGATTTCAGAAAACTGGACAACTACATGTAATCCTTATTATCTTTAATGTATAATTATCATTATATATGCATATGGTATGTATTGCATGTATATGCATACATATACCTATACATATATGTGTGTATACACGAACATATACACAAATACTCTAAAGTATGTGAAGTCAAGCTTCTACTAGGTCCATTTTCACAGTGATGTGTAAGTGGATTAAATCTGGTGAACAACATGACTGTATTGTTCTTAATAGTGACATCTTCTGACTAACAACCGAAGGGAAGTTCCAGTTATACAGATTTCCTAAGGGAAATCTGGCTTCTATGATTGCCATTTATTATTAAATTTGCAGGCTCTCCAAACATATGATTTAAGGTGGTGAGATGCTTTTCATATCTGCAAAACAAAATTTGACAATACTTACACAAGAAGTGGCCCAAGGTCCAACACACAAACAGGTCCATAAGCTATCTGCATGACACCTTAACTCAGTTTACACACTCCTGAGAGTGTATGACACAGACCACTCCCTCCTCCCTCCTCCTCCCTCTTGCTCCTTTTTCCCTCCACATGGCTACCTCCTGAAATCTTGACATCACAAATTTTAGTGTCAGGATTCCAACCTTAAGGCTTATGCCTATTAAATCATGGGTTCAAATTCCAGCTCCATCCTATATGAATTCCGTGACCTTAAAGTTATTAACTTCTCTCATTTTTAACATCTTCATCTATAAAGTTAGGAATTTATGAGATACTGAAAAACATTAAACCAAGTAACCCCAGAGAAATTCATAGTACAACCATAATGCAGAGAAAGGATATACACAATCTCTTTCAGCTACTGCTATAAATTATTTTTGAAATTAAAATTTGATGCTTAGCCATTGAAACAGCTTTGCAGAATCACAATGGCAGAAGGTGCTGAGCTGCAGTTTGAACAAAGGTCAGCCTGATTTCTGCACAGTGTTCCTGGGTCTCATGTCTAATATTAGGAAGACATCTGGAACCAGGCAGTAAAACACTGTCCATTGAAGCTTTTGGCAAAATAATCCCCACACAAAGACAATTCACCATGAAGACAGTGTATTATTAATCTTTTTTTTTCACAATAAAACAAGGTCAATATTTTGTTGATGATTTAAGAAAAAGTCAAAATTTAAGGGAACTGTTATCCGATATCTATGAAAATATCTAAAAGAAAGTTACAACTTATCTTCCTTAAATCCAAACCTATAGATTTTTTCAGCTACTATTTATTTGTAAAAATAATGTACGCATAAAACCAGAAAACCAAAGCAAGGCCAACACAAATTTAAATCAGTGTAGTGCTTTGCTTTGCTCACTAGGAGATGCTGTAGTACATTGGAAGTGTGGGAGCCAGTCCCATAGCGGGTCGAATTTACTCTGGCAGTAGTATGACATGACTTTGAGCAAGTGATCTCAGCCCTGTAGAGTATAATTTGTCATCTAGCACTGATGGCAATATCAGCAACAATTTCACTAGCTTATTGTTGCAGATTAAAATGGTTGAAGTTAAGTAATATAATTCTAATACGTACTATAATTTTATCTCTTGATTATTTTGTCCTCCATGAGAAATAAGTGGTACAGTAGAGTGGAAGAGCAATAGAAGATTATGGAGACCAGACTTGCCTTATTTAGTTTGGAAAAATGTTCCATAAAATAGTATTTCCTACATCATGCAAAAACCAGTGGGTATTAATGAGAAATTGGCGATCAAAACTTTTGCCTTTACGGAGGTAAATAATATACCCACTTGATCTACAAAGTCTGGTTTTGTTACTTCAAGTAGAAACATACTTTCCTTTCTCTGGCACTGTATCCAGGTATTGGCCTTTATTTCCTTTTATTAAACTGGAGTGCTAAGAGCTGGAGTGGGTGGAGTTTAGATTCCATTTTTTTCCAGTGCACCTAAAGGATTTCACCTCCCTAACATACATTGTATAACCAGAATGTGCTATTGATAACTTCATTTAAGATCATTTGAATACACTTGATTTATTTGAACCTTTCCCTTGCCCATTGCAGAAAAGTACTTGATACAGAAAACAACTTTCCCATAACTCCACTAAAAAGCAGACTGGTACAATGCCAGATACTCGCCTATGAACTGCATTTTCAGCATGTGAAACTAGATGAGAATTTTGCCAACACATGGCCCAATCCCCTCGACTTGACTTCAGAAGTGATTCAGCTAATGAGTCATTGCCAGGAGGCCAGCTTGTTTCAAACACTGTACTTTTCAAATTCTGAGTCAGTAGTTTTCATATATCTATAGGAAGCACCACATTGCTCATTAAGAGAAAAATTCTTTGCCTTTTCCTCAGAGAAACTGACCAGACTAGTCCAGACTAGCTCAGGAACAAGAATCCTTTAGGAAGAACCAGGATATTCTCATTCCAAAACAATGAGAGATTTTAACACCTGTCTTAGGATATTTCAATTTTTTTCTAGAGGTAGAATAAAATTGCATAGAAAAATTGCATTTATAGTAATAGCTCCAATTTGGCAAGTCATCAAACAAAAGTTTGGGTTTTTATGGCTGATTTAATAATAGTTTTTTTTAATATTGTAGATCTCATACCATGCAACCATGTAAATTTTTGCCAACATGTTTTAGTTTCAGCATTCATATTTATGTACACTATATATTTCAGAGTGCTTTTGCACAGAGACCTGATTTTATAAGCAGCACTCAATTTTCATTCATGAAGCTATTCTTAGAAATGTGGTCTTAAATTGAGTCGTGATCATTTTCATTGTTACTTTTCTAAATTGTCTTTAATGGTAGCAAAACAAAAAGTTTCCTAAAGAGGAAACTTAAATAGTTAAGAAAGGCACTGTGCCCCATCTAAGTAGCCCAAGATTATTGATCACTTTCTAGCTGGGGCCAATTTCTTAGCCATTTAATATGTTTGAAACTCAGGTCTCCTTGGTGATAAAACAGGTCTTAAAATAGTGTGCTGTTAAGGCACAAGAATTTAGTGACAGAAGGAATGCAGTTATCACATTTACAGATACCTGCTTAATCCACAAAAGTGTGCACTGAATCTGTAAGTTCACATCACCAACTGAAATAAAGACATGTACAGAAATCACAGGGAGGATTAGATATATTCCAATATCTTCCTAAAGCTTTAAATAAAATGGGAAATTCCTTCCCTGTTTTGTGTGAACTTTGTTGTTGAATAAGCTCACATTTCTCTGTGTGGCATCTGAAGGGAAACACTACATGTTCTCAATAACACAGAGCTTCTTCAACCCTTCCTGCTTTTGCCAAAAATGTCACTTTAATTTTTCACGCATTTTCTTAAGTCTTTAAGAATGCAGGCATTTCCCATCCTCTTTCTTGCCTAATCTTAAAGACTTAGTTAACTGCAATGATAGGCAATGAATGAAGTCAAGCATGAGGAAAAGGGGTGATTGTGGGGAGGAGGAAAGAAAGGATACTGCTTGAGGAACTTCACCCCACCAAACATCTCTTTTCATGCACAGTAGTCAAAGATCTCCACAGTGCAAGGTTCCTCCTTTCCCTCTGCCACTCCAGCCACTTTCCTGAGCCACTTAGTAGAATTCATGACCAAGCTCACCCCATTTTGAAACTGCTTAATACAAAAAATTCAGGCAGTTCAATGATTAGTCAGTCCTTAAGCCATTCTATTTTAAGATGTGACCTTTCATTTTGACATTTTTGAGTAAAGTCAAACTGTGTGCCTCTATAGGAGCATTACTGAGACATTATAAGAATAAAATTTTGATAACTATATTTTTAATTTTTAGACCACTTTTCCAACACAATATGGAGTTTCAGACCCAAAGTGTACTAAGTAACATTATTTCCCTTTTTCAAATTTCTTGAGGATATTACAACATTTAAATTAGTGTTCTGAAGTAGGATAGGTTTGAATGGTTGAAAACTGACCTCCAATTAGGGCCACAAGATTGAAGGGAAAATTCTGGTTCCATTTTCTCTATTTGATCCCAATTTAATAAGAGAAAGTAAACATGAGCTCAAAATATAATATCCAACAAATTTCACTTGTTGACCTATGCAAGAGTGAGGTGGGAGGCATTAAGGATCACTGTGAAATCACTTTAGTAGGTAAAACATATATAATATTTTTGCTCAAATAATAAGGCTATCTATTCATTATCTGAGCTGGACATTGTTTTTTATATTATTTTATCCTATTAATCCTCTTGACAAATTTAGGGAAGAAATGCTTTTATCACTTTTTTTCACCAATCATTAATATGTGATAATTAATAGTTATAAGGTCATGCAATTCTAAGTTTTAGCTTGGTTTCATAATTTTAGAATTTAACTACATGTAGAAGGGTAAACATCTCACGTAACCTCCATTGATATCTTCCTCTCTTCTCCACACTATTAACCTGTAACTCTGAATCAAAGTCTGAAAGGCAGAACATGAGAAATTGTCATAAACTTATTGATAGAAGGAAGCCATAAATTGTTATGCCCTCAACAGGAGATATAAAAGATATTTGCATTAAACCTTATTAATTACTATCTTGGTACATCTGTAGTGACTACATGAAAGTGTACCAAGTCACTACACCTTTTCAGTCCCATTGTTTTTATATAAAAGAGATAAAAAGATAAAGAAGATGATGGAGTAAATGGCTACAAGCTTTACTTGCTTATCATCAATGAGTTTAGTATTTGCAATATCACATTTTTCTCCTTATGTACTCCCCAAAATGCTTCCAGCCACACATATTTGTAAGGATTTATGTCTTCAGAGAATGTATTCAATACTCATTTCTGCTACAGAGAATAGCAAAATGAATTAAACCATAAGTTTAAATTTTTGGCTGTACTACTCTAGATTATATTTTTGGCAGTACTGGAATTTGAGTTCAGAGCTTTTTGCTTACTCTTAAGCTGTTCTACCATTTTGTACCATTCCACCAAACATGAAATGCATTTAAAATTACTTTAAGGGAGCTGGGAATGTGGCCTAGTGGCAAGAGTGCTTGCCTCATATACATGAATCCCTGGGTTCAATTCCTCAGCACAAAATATATAGAAAATGCCAGAGGTGGAGCTGTGGCTCAAGTGGTAGAGCACTAGCCTTGAGCAAAAAGAAGCCAGGGACAGTGCTCAGGCCCTGAGTCCAAGTCCCAGGACTGGCCAAAAAGAAAAAAAAATACTTTAAGAAACTTACTATTTTCTATTTTTAATAATTTAAATTACTTGTTTATTAGTGATAGACAATATTCATTAAATGTTGATCTATGTAGAGTACTAGCAAAACTATCTTAGCCTTTAGTGAAGGAACACAGGATACAGCTTTGTGTGACCTGTAATTATTACAATATCACTTCAATACATTTTCTCCATCCTAACCATTCTCACTGTCAGACATGATCAGTTTTCCACTTGCTAGAGGAAAAATTTAGTTACCATGGTTAAAAAAACATATACAAAGGCAATCATGTTAGGGTATATGAAGGTAGGATGAATAAAATACCACTAGGCCCTCAAAATGTCATAGAAGTATAAACAATGATGAAAGTGTATCAAACTGTGAGCCAAACAAAATTAATGTCATCTCACATTGTTGCTGGATATGAGTATTTTGCAGAGCTCAGTTTGTGAACATAGTCACTATCTGCCTACAGCAACACCAGTTTCCCACTGATTCCACACATAAGGAATATATAATATTGTATATAAGCTATATACAGGTGAAATGGTTGTAATGAAACATCCAAATGGCACAACGATGTCAGTTTACAGGAGACCTGTAAGGTCAACAGGAACTTTGTTAGGGTATGTGTTGAGAAATAAATTCTGTCCCATTTGGATATAATAAGAAGATCCTTCATTGGGTATTAAAAACGTCCTAGAATATATTTTAGATCAGCCCACTCTTAGAGTAAAACAGAGTGAGATGTGACCCCGCCTCTTTATTGCTCTATTTACCTTTATCCATAGCCTGCTGCTCTATTATGAGCACAGGTGGACAGATAGTTTGTTTTAAAATAAATGTAGACTTTATATCTACAACTGGATACATTACAGGTACTAGGGAAGAGAGATCATAGAAAGCCATGGGATCAAAGATGAAGAGCCTTGTGTTTTCACGTTGCTTTTCCTCTGTGGCCCTAAGTCTCAAGTGCTCTGTGGCCTCAGTTTTCTCACTTCTGAAATGTAGGGCTGTGGCCTAGATCACTCCATGTTGTATAGCAGGTTTTTCAATAGAAATTGCCTTCAAGTACACTTGAAAGAATTAAAAAACCCAAAAGCCAATTGCAAAAAAATCACACATAATTGCAAAGCAATCACCACCTATGATCTAATGGTGTCTCCCAGTGTTTACTAAGGCATTCTCAGAGAACACTGATGGCTTGACTGACCTTCAAATTGTGAATAATTGGGATGATTTACTTTTAATATTCTATGCCCCCATGTTCATGAACAAAGTTCTTACAGGGTTAGTAAGCATATTATTTTACTTTGATGTACATTCAACACTGCCGGTAAGTTTTATTTCATCTTAAAGACCATCTACATCCTGTTCAAAGGGTCACTAAAATGCATTCACACACTCAGAAACCATGGTGAATAAAAGATACTTTTTTTTTTCATGTAACAGGCTGGCTTTCAAGGCAAAACTGAAATGTTCGTGACAATATGCAAACTAATTGAAACTAGATCATTTATAACAGTATTTGAAAACTTAGTATGAGTTCCCTTTCATAGGAGTATAGTTTAACATTTTCTGTATGAATGAAATCTTGTTATTTTCTATGCCAGAAAAATTTCAATATCATATTTTCTTCCTTTAATATTTCTAAAGGTTTGAATACATTTAGAGATTGCTAATGGATAAGGAACCCAATGAACCCAAGCAACAAACTCCCTAAAAACATTTAAATTCACTGTACCTATATAGCTAGAAAACATCTTAGTTTTACTTATTCACTGATATTTGTGCTCATAGTTTTGAATATATATTATGAGTTAAACAGTGCAAATACGATTATATTTTTTTCTTTTTATATATATATTTTTATTATCAAACTGAATTTCAGAGAGGTTACAGTTTCATACATTAGGCATTGGATACATTTCTTGTACTGTTTGTTACGTCGTCCATCATTCCCCCCCTCCCTCTTTCTCTTCCCCCTCCCCACCATGAGTTGTTCAGTTGTTTAATCTATTTTCACCAAACTGTTTGTAAGTATTGCTTTTGTAGTTTGTCTTTTTTTACCCTGTGTCTCTCGATTTTGGTGTTCCCTTCCAATTTCCTGGTTCTAATACCAGTATACCCGGTTTCCAATATATTCAGATAAGATACAAAGATAGTGTAGGTACAACCACAGGAAGGTGATACAGGAATAATCATCAATAATAGAGGCTACAGTTACATATGGCAAGTTGAAAGTATTTACAACTGTGATATAACAATTGTTTCCATAACATGGAGTTCATTTCACTTAGCATTATCTTATGTGTTCATAAGGGTATAGCTATTGGGCTCCTGTGATCCTCTGCTGTGACTAGCCTAAACTTGTGCTAATTATTCCCTATAAGGGAGACCATATAGTCCATGTTTCTTTGGGTCTGGCTCACTTCACTTAGTATAACTTTTTCCAAGTCCTTCCATTTCCTTATAAATGGGGCAATGTCATTCTTTCTGATAGAGGTATAAAATTCCATTGTGTATATGTACCACATTTTCCCAATTCATTCATCTACTGAGGGGCATCTGGGTCATATTTTCTGGGTATCATATATTCTTCCTTTAATATTTCTAAAGGTCTGAATACATTTAGAGATTGCTAATGGATAAGGAAACCAATGAACCCATGCAACAAACTCCCTAAAAACATTTAAATCTACTGTACCTATATAGCTAGAAAACATCTTATTTTTACTTATTCACTAACATTTGTGCTCATAGTTTTGCTTATATATTATGAGTTAAACAGTGCAAATGCGATTACATTTTAAAGAGGAACACAAGTAGCTAAATATACACTTTTGTGCAAAATCACAGTTTATGTGATTAAACTAAATGTCTCTAATTTTCATGCTGTTCATCAAAACATCTAGACAGTATAGCAACTAACACTATTAAGAAGCAACTGAGTTACTAATGAATTCTCTCTGAAACTCCTGTTTCTACTTTTCTCTGACTTATTTTTTTAGGGGCTTGTTTCCTGTGTCATTCAATTGATTTACATTAGAGATTTTCTTTATTGCTCTTAGTCAAAATCAGTTACATAAAACTGGTAATAGCAGTGTCGTAATAGCTGCACAGATTAACCCCTTTTGGAGTAAATAATGTTTTCTAAGGAGAAGACAGCTAAATACTCTCCATAAACTAATTCATTCAATCATCACATAT
Organism: Perognathus longimembris pacificus; assembly: GCF_023159225.1. NCBI lineage: Eukaryota > Metazoa > Chordata > Mammalia > Rodentia > Heteromyidae > Perognathus > Perognathus longimembris. Next base: position 30,001,315 of record NC_063173.1, on the reverse strand, counting down.
TTTGCAGTTAGCTTCTCTTAGCAGTACTATTTCCTATGTGATGAATATGGGTGATTATCTCAGTCTTGGAATTGATGGGAAAATTCATTTGATTCATTGACTTGGAAAGTAGAAGGTATCTCTGATGATTCTCAGTTGGCCTTATTTATTTGCTCTAGAATCAGAGGTGGAACTTTGTATAAAACTATTATAGCTATGTAACTTTGTCTTGTACAATTATTTGTGTGCTACTTTTGGGGCCATGTAATAAGAAGTTTTCTATTTTATTGTCTTGATGTCTCATACAATATCTGACAGACACTCATTATGTAGGACTGAAAGCATCACTGATAAATCCATATGTATATACATATACATATGTACATATATGCACATGTATGTACATATACATAAATATATAAATTGTGATTGTGTATATACACAAATATATACATATATTTGTAATATGTTATTGACACATATGTACATATATATGTATATGTTCATATATATGTATAAATGTATGCTTTCAAATGGCTTCTACATGTACATTTCCCAGAGAAGGAAACAATTTTAGGCACTATCTGTTCAACCAGGTTAAATCATTTAACCCCATTTCAAAGTGATTTTAACAAATATGCTACAAATCACTCAAAAATAGGTGTTTATGTACAATGCAACAAAACTAATATTCACACTCCTCATTGGTTTCAATGATTTTGGTTTGCTGGTTGGAAGATTAAGTTTTTGCTTTCAATTACAGGAATTTGGTTTCAGACAATTGCACAGTCAATATGTATTGTCTTAGGTGCCTTTATTAGTAGTAGTCCTAGAGAAATTTAGGTCACAAAGTTAATACTCAAATAAGTCATTTTACAGACAACTATTGAAAATAGGCACATCTGTCCAGGATTGCAAATTTAGAAGTCAATGTAATTTCTTTATCATCTTTTCTTTTCTAAGGTATTTACCTTAGTCATTCACTCAGAATGGTACAATTTTTTATCATAAATAAAGTAAGAAAATGATGTTGTTAAACTAAAGGTCCTGTGTTTCAGATTGTTCGTTGAACTTAGAGGAAAAAAAATCCATCTTGCTGGAAATATTTTAGTAAACTTGAAGTCACACTCTTTTTCCATCAAATTCTTTCAATTCTCTTAAATTGGCCAGATTTCTTTAAAAATATGTTGTGTGTATACTGACTTGATGTTTGCTGTTTCTTGCCATTTTCTTTATCCTACATATCAGTATGATCAAGAGGTTAGGGAAATGTTCACAACAGATAACCTAGGGCATCATTAATTGAAAGTATCATCTAAAAATAAATCCTAAAGTAAACATGTGTTATGACTGCTAATCAAAGGACCCAGGAGAGATTTCTCAGGTGCAGCCTATTGGGAAGATTATAACCTACCATCTGCTCAAAGTGTTTGCTTGAGAGATAACTATCAGAAGTCAGTAGACCTCTCCTCCACAAATATGTCTTTCTCCCTATTAAGTCATTTAAAATTTAGCAATCCAAAGGCATCAGGAGTCTAATCACAGCACAAACTAAAGCACAAGCTAAAGCACAAGCCTTCTCCAGCACTCCATGAATCTCTTTTCACCAAGAACTTCTAAAGGAACTTTCACCCTATCATTCCTTTCAAAATCTAGACTATTCTCTGAATTGAATTACTGGGTGGATTGGAATAGCAATTTAATACTTGTGCAGAATAAGACTATTTAAAAAGCACAGTTATTCTGTTCTGAAGCTATTCAATCAACATGTGTGTTTGCTTTCTTTTACTACATCTATTTGTGCACATGCTAAATAGGTCTTTATATTAGCTGCATCATTCAAACCATTAACTTGATTTTTGAATGTATATGTACTTTCTAAACAAGAGAGAAAAAATACCAAGAAACTAAAAAGTTCTTTTTGACACTATGGGGCTTACTAGAAAATAGTGGAAAATGCTTGACTATTGTTGAATATGAACACTGAGCTGTCTTTCAGGACAAATCAAATGACTGATGGTGGGAGGTAATGATATATTTACTCTGACAAGTTATGGGTGTGTGTGTGTGTGTGTGTGTGTGTGTGTGTGTGTGTGTGTGTGTGTGCTCATGCTTTTGACTCAATAAGTTTTTGCAGAAAAAGTGAGGAGAGAGAGGAGCACACTGAAACAGGAAAATTAATAAATTCCTACTTGAAAGCAGTATTATTAAGACAATGACATCTTTGTAGCAAGAACGTAATACAGAGTGGCCACCTTTCTCCATAAAACAATAGCATTTTCTCCAGTGACCTTGTGCCTGCTTTAATACAGAGAAACTTTAGACCTATTAGTAAGCAAATAACATATTTAGGAGCTACGTGTATAGAAAGTGATAATGGGACAAATATGTTTTTCTGCATCATGGGTCTCAACTCTACTTTCCTCATCTTTTAGAAAGGATTGTCAGGAAAATAAAAGTGGTATCATCCAAAGGCTCTAGGAAAAGCAAGTAATTATCACCCTCTATAATGCCCTCAATGTTGTCTTACTCATTAGAAGAGTTGTGTGTCCTCATAAGGGACTACTCATTAGAAAACGAAGTTTACAGATATCTTTGGCTAGAAAAATACCCTATCACAGGTGGCCATAACCGAGCTACACATTTTTTATCAGCAGGACAAGAGTCTCACCCTTCCTAAGGCAACTGTTCTCACAAAGCTGTTCAGTTTGGGCTCTAACCTGAACATTAAACATATGCTTGTAGGAGCTGTAAAATATTGCCAAGAATATAGTCTTCTGTTAGAGTTCTTTAAAGCATATTCTCTTCTTGCAAAGCACTATCTTGATAGAACTATATTCATTTTTAAAGTTTGTGCTTAGTGATGACTACCTTGTCTCTCACAAAGTAATCTAGGTGTCCAGTAAAAATAAATTTATACAGAATCATAATCCTAGTAATGATAAATCTTTCACTTTTTAGACCCAGCATGTTCTATCTCTAAAATATAAAGACCTGTCTCAGTTTTCACATACAATTAATTTAGCAGAAGTTTTATATCTCAATAAACCTAGAGACTAATATTTCAATTTTCATAGTAAATTGGGTTGATGTTTTTATTAAAGACATTCATCTTCATAGAAATTAACACTCTCATAAAAGAGAAAGCTGACAGCCTTTTGTACCCATCTTACATAATTAACATTCTAACTTTGGAAGATAGAGACCATAGAGTTTCTCAGCCTTTTCAATTATAGTATCTTTTGAAGACAAGTGTACATTCAGAACTCTGGAGAATTTCAATCTTTTAAAAATGACTGTTGCCTGGGGTTCCATTGCTTAAATATTTACTATCTTAGCCATAGGTTGACAGACTTCTATTTAAGTACACAAACTTTGGAATTTTGTTTTCCTTTTGCAGCAAATTGAATAAGTAATTATTAAAGAATACCATACAAGTGCTTGTGGAATCACAGGAATAAATTTTTTCCTTAGTCTGCTAGAGCTAATCATGAAGATTAAAACAAACTCTGCATTTTGAGTAAGTTAGGATATCACTGAAAAACAAAGTGTTTTCTTTAAAAGCATGTGCATTTTATGAACAGAAGTAAAGAGCACACCTTAGATGAAGTAAAACTCAAAATTTGATTTTGGTTTGAGGTAATCTTTCTGGGCTTTGTGTGGCAGAAAAAAAAAACACTAAAATTCTAGATTTGTTGGGCTACATAAAATAGTCTCTATACAAAAAGGAAAGTTATATTACACAGGCCTTAAAGGAGTATAGATTAGAAATAGAACCAATAATTGTATTTTCTTGATTTCCAACAGATAACGTTCCATTTCAGAACTAGTTACAATTCTCTACCCCTCTTTTCCTTTCTACCCAAATGCACAATCAGGTAGTGTTTCTATTCAGACAGATTTGAAAGAATCCTCACCCTGTGTGGCTTATTTTACTTCACAGTAGCCAAGGCGAAGCGGCTGCTGCCAGTATAATACTGGGAGCAGGCAGAATAAAGATTCCATCCCGGGCAATGAAACAGGCCACCCTTGTGCTGTGCTGGTGGAAGAGAAAAAAAGCCACCCTAACACCAACTGGATCAACAGTAGAGAGCCACAAAACTACTCTCAGTCACTGCATTTTAAATCTCCACTAAAATAGCTTCTCTGTGCTAGGGTTTAAAGTCTCATCTCTCGCCAGTGGTGAAGTACAGTACTTAATTGTTCTTGACTTAAGAGGGTCTCCTCCTCGGCTCTCTTAGAATGTCTTCAAACTTTTAATCACGCTCCCTAGCATTCTTTAATTAGACTTGTTTACAAAAAAACAAATGTCATGAAGCCTATCCCAAAATGTCAAAACAGAGTAATTCCGGAGGACAGCAACTTTTGTACAAGTCTTAATGTCTTCCAGCCTCCTCTGCCATCTCTGCTTTTCAGAACATTAAAATCAGACACACTGAGGCAAGCTCTCCTACTATTAAAAAGAACAACACAATGACAGTGCTGGGTGCCCGTCCTCTCTCTCTCCCCACTTCCTTTCTTTATCTTAGCCTATTACTTCGTGTGGAGCAGAATTTTTTTTTTTTTTATTGACTTGTTTTTCCCCTGGTGGGAAGCTCTTGGGGCTCCCCTGGTTACAATACTAAGACTTTCTCCGAGGGTCTGGGATAACTAGAAAAGGGACCTATTTTCCCAGAAGGTCTCCAAGCCCAAACATGCCTATCACTAACACCTTACTTGGGCTGAGCGGGAGATGCAAGCAGCTCTGTCTGCTGCTCCTCAGTGACCCCGCAATAGGACACCCGTCGCATTGGCTGCGCCCCTTGGTTGGGGTCACTCACGCTTCTGGACTCACCTGGTGCTGAGGACAAGCGCGGGCAGGAGAGGCAGCAAGTAGTGCGCTGGGCTGAATTTCATGTTGTCGCCTGCCGGGGTCCTCCTTCCCTCGCTGCCTTGGCTTCCTAGGCGTCCCGTTCTTCCTCGGTGCCCGGTTCTGTCACCAGCAAGGGATGAGTCTTCCACACTGACCCACCGACGGACCCACGGAGACCTACAAAAGGATGGAGGCTTCAGGAAGGCAGGAACTAAGTAGGAGCTGGGAGTATCTTGGAGAGTGATGTCACCGGTGAGGCGAGCCCTGCCCCGGGATTGTTCAGCGCTGGCTCTGGGGCGCAGAGGGCGCCTTGTCACCCGCTCTGGAGGCGCTGCGCAGAGGGAGGGGTGGACAAAGGTCGCTCCGCGAGCTCAGGTCACCGCGTTGCGCTCCAGTCACTCTGCTTTAGCCGCCATAGGGAACCGATCCTTCCACTCAGCTCTTACCAAGGATGGGGAGCTTAGGGGCGGGGGCCAGAAGGCATCGCATCCTCGGATCTCCAACGGTTGACTCTGCAGGAGTAAGACATCAGACTCCGAGCATCTTAGGCAGGTGTCTCTCTCCGGATGAGGCCGTGTTTGGAAGAGCGTCTCTCGGGAGACTGTATTTAAAATATTGTTCTAATTAGCAATGCTCAATGACTTGCCTGCTGCGGATGGACGCAGGGCAGCACTCAGGCAGCGTTTCAGAATTGGACCCTGAGCGCGGGATGCCATTGCAAAGCTTTGTAAGGGATAAATGCGGACCACAAAGAGAGAGAGATGTGGGACTATTAAGAAGTCTGCTGCTGCTTCTGGCTTTCAGAGATTTCCAGTTCTTCCTCTCATATCAAGTGATCTCTTCCTACTAGCTCGTGGCACTGGGACTGGAGCTGTTGGCATTGGGGCTGGAGACGGTGGCTCAAGTTCACTCACCTGAAGGAGTTATTTTCCTTTTATGACACTCGTCAGAATCCATCGAAAAACTCCCAAAATGTTAACAGGAATTAACTCAGGATGGTGCTATTAGTAGCGTATTATTCATGTCTTGGTGTTTTCTGTATTTTCCAAATATTTTATAACAGACACCAGAGAGTAAGCTTGGCTTAGAGTATTCACTTTGAGAAGTGGAAGAGTACAACTCTAAATACAAAATACTAAAAATAAGGACTACTGTATACATCAACTGCTAGGATTTTTGCAAGGGGTGTGTGTGTGTGTGTGTGTGTGTGCGCGCGCGCGTGCGTGCGCGCACGCGCGCGTGCGAGCGCATGCACATGCACGCTCACATCCTAATTTCCAAGATAAATAATTATATTATCAATAGATTCTCCATACCTTGCTCATGAATTCCCTCAAAGCAAAATGAAAATCAGTATTATCATCATCATAAGATGTGAGGGTTGACAAAATTGAAATGAATTTTCTTGAACCAGTAACTAGCTTTGCTAAGTTCTAAAACAGCTTCACTGTTGCCTTGAATATCACACCTGCATCACTTACCTGTCCACGTTTGACAGAGTTGGTTTTCAGTGAAGGCAGAGATGCACCAAAGACACAGAGGAAAACAGCCAGCAGCTGTTCAGAAATTCCTAGTCAAAAAGACCAGTTCATTTTCCACTTCGCCCCTAGGAGCAAGCCAGTTAATATTTACACGAAATGCCCCTTTAATCTCATTTTTGAAGTTATTACTGGTAGGGAATGAGTGGACTTGTTATTAAGCTTGACTTTAAGGAAGATGAAAATGCACAGAATTATCTAACTACACTTTTATTTTATTTTTTGTTCTTAATGAGGTTAATGTTGAATACATTCTTATAAAAGAGATTTGCTTTAAAAATGCCAGTGCATTAAAAATCAATGGGTAATAACTTCCTTATTGAGTGAATGTCCGCCCTTTCAACAAGATAGTTTCCACAACAGATATCTAACTAGACATATACAAATCAACTCACTTGTGGGTGACTTGTCATTTACAAAGAAAAAATGGCATGAGACTATCCCAGAACTGGGACTCCAAGGAATAAATCAGTACTTTGGCTTATAACTGCCAGAGTTTTCTAACATTCAATTTCCTACTTTCTAGCAAAGGTGATTATTTGAGTTGCATATTCAATGACGAAGTGCAGCTGCTTGGTTATAAAATAAATAATGTGTATAGTATGAAGCAAGGCTTATTTACAGAACACATTTCTGTTTACATAATAGCTTTACTTTTATTATATATCATCCATAAACATTAAAACCTATAGTGACAGTTACTCTACTCTTTTCCTCTTCTGTATTTATATGCCACAATCACTCCCTAATTTGTACAGTAGAGCTTCTATTGAGATTCTACTTGCATTATGTCCAAATATATGCTTTCTTAAGAAATGAACTTGGAGGGGAGGGGAGTGTAAGAAAAGAACTTGGAGGGGAGGGGAGTGTAGAGTGGTAAACAGGAGAAAATGAGAGAGAAAGTGGCAGTGTTCATAAAGAAACATACTCATTACCTTATTTATGTAATTGTAATCTCACTGTTGATTGCCTTTATAATAATTTTAAATATTCTAGCACTAACCAAAAATGAGAAGACAAATATATTTATATTTTTGCAGGAAAATGGTTTCCAGCCTAAATATAGTAACTTCATACTACCCATGCAACATAAAACAACAATGATGCTAGCTTACATGGTCAATTTAAAAAAGTGAAGTATCAGAGTGAACTTTCTAGACTGTATCAGAGTTCTGTTGAACCCCTACAGTGGACACCTAGTAGGTGCCTTTGTATTGGATGTCTAGAATGAAGGAGGGGTCATTGCTGGGCTTTGTAAATTTCCCTAAAGCAAAGCATAGGAAAACAGGACATGAGAGCACCAGGCAAGATCCTTGAAGGTGATCTTAAGTGAAACTGGAGACTCCTGCAAATTTAGGGGTTTGAAGTATGATTCTATATTCAGAGATAGATGTGCCTCTTGGCAGAACCCTTTTCTTCTTGGGAACTGGAGGATTATGTCTCCATAATTCATGGCCTCATTGGGACTTTCTTAGGTTTTAGCAAAGCTAGTAATTGGTGGAGAAAATCCCATTCAATTTTGTCAATCCGTATTTTTCCTCACATACATGTAATGGCAAGTCTGAAATCCATTTTGCTTTCAGGTCTTTTTTTGAGGAAAGTATGGAGAAATGATAGATAATAAATCATTATTTATCCTGGAGCAGAGACATTAAATCTAAATTTGATTTTCTAGCTTCAGAAGGCTGCCATATGATTAGTAAAAATGCCGCAGTACCCATAGCACACGCCCTTGGCTGAGGCCATTTGTCCTATGGTGTTTCTCAGCATTACACTTATCAAATATTTGTATTCACTACACACAGGGCTGAGAAAGAACAATGGGAAGGTACAGGTAGCTACAATAATGCCCATAACTATCTAGGCTGAAAGGAACAGAATCTACTTCTATTGAATGGTTTTAGTGAGATGCAATTCAAGTATCAAAACATCATCATTTTAAAGTATATAATATACTATAAAGTATACTCAAAGAATACAAAATCACCACTATTATGTAATTCTGAAAGATTTTTGATTATGCTTCAAATAAACATTACATCCTCAAGGATTTGCCTACCACTCCTCTTTTTCTACCCATTTTTCCTCTAGCTTTTTGTGTTTTTTTTCCCTTCTTTGTGCTGATATCTTTGCCTCACTTAACATAAGAAACATTTATGTCTAAAAAGCTCTTTAAGTTCTAGCTCTTAAAGATAAGTCTAGCCTGACATGGTGATACATGCCTGCAATCCCAGCTATTTAGGAAAGGGAAACATACACATTTCAAGTTGTAGACAAGACTTAAAAAAATAGTAATATTTGGTTTCAAAATAAAAACTATCTAGGATTGTATTTCAGTGATGGAGCATTTAATAGCATTAGTGAGACTGTGAGGTCATTCCTTATTTAGTCAAATTGTGTATGTTTGTGAGTTAAGGGATTCAGTTTCATGTTATTTGGGTATCAACTTGTCCAGTTGCCATTTTTTGAAAAGTTCATTGTTCTCCAACTTAATTGCCCTGGTGTTTATTCTCTTCTCAAGAGATTTTGATTTCTTCTCATTTCTAAATGTAATTTCCATTTTCATTTACTAAAACTCTGATGGTTCCTAAAGATTTTACTTCCTAAATTTGAACTTATCACCCGTGCCCACCTTCTGGGGCTTGAAATCAGGGCCTGGGTGTTGTGGTTAAGCTTTTGATCTGAAGGCTAGCACTCTACCACTTGAACAACAGCTCTCCTTCTGGATTTTTGCTCCTTGATTGGAAGTAAGAGTCTCACATACTTTCCGACTCAGGCTGGCTTTTAAAACTTAATTCTCAAAACTTACTCTCCTGAGTTTCTAGGATTACAGGCATGAGACACCAGTGCCTGGACATTTTCTGTTTTTGTTGTTGTTGCTTATTTGTTTTGTTTTCTGTCTACAATATTGTCTGAAACTCAAAACTTTCTTTCTGGTTAGGTTTCTTCACTGGCACCTTAATATAATTCCTGGGCATACCTCCAAGTGAAATTCAACCATACTACACCATTCTGTTTCTCCCTTTGCCAGATCCTCCTTTTTAAATTACAACACCTTCAGTCTAATCCTAAGTATTGTCCCTCCCTTGTACAATCTTGTGTACTGTGCTAGAACTATAGCTCTCATAATACATCCATAAATAAATATATATACATATATACATACATATATATTACATAAATTCAGTATCTCTTGATTTCCAAGTTTGTTCTATTTTAAAGTAGATTTTCCTAAAATCTATTCCCTTGGTTTGATGTTCCTTAGATGCAAATATCTTTATGGACAGGAAGTACTTTTAATATGCTCTCAGACATCAAACATGTATAAGTTATCCTTTGTGCTTTATGATTTTGTGATAGGACTTCTTGAAGTTTTATTTCACGCACATTAGTTGAGTAACTACCGAAATCATTTAAATCTCATGATGCCCATCACATCTTTCTTGTAGTTCTTTGCTACCACAAACTAGAAAATATGACTTTCTCTTTACCTCATGTAAGATATTGTACTTAATATTTTTCTGTGCCTTGCTTCATTGTGGATATGTCAATAATAAGAGAAATAGTAAGTTTTTCATTTCTTAAGGTGGTAAGGAAAGTGATAACAGAACATAAAATTATGAATCATGAAGAATTTTCTAAGCCAATTACTGGTTTTCAAAAGAGACACATAAATCAGGAAACTGAAAAACTAACAGGAATGAAAAAAATAAATTACATAGCTCATTGTGAATTTACTATTATTCTCACTATTTATCACTGCTAATTAAAACTATTAAGAATTAGATGGGGCCCATTATCTATCTGAAAAAAAAGAACAAATTCTTCCCTAAGGAGCAAAGAGAAATATAAGGATAGCACAGATTTCAGTTCTTTGTACAAATGAAAATATAAAAAAAGGAACAGTAAAAACAAAAATAAAACATTGTAAAATACCCAGCCTAATACTTCTGAGTTCTTTTTTTATTTCAGTAATATTTATTTTTTAATTAAATTTTATTGATAAGGTGATGTTCATAGAAGGTATAGCTACATAATAAGGTAGTGAGTACATTTCTTGTCATATTTGTTACACCCTCGTTCATTTTTCTTTCCCTTCCCCAGTTCAGATAAGCATATATACAATATCCAGTGTACCAGAATCATATACAGTGACCACAGGGGTACGTCAAAGGAAATTCACCTAGTACATTAAACATAATGACAACTGTAAAATCCTCCTGTTTCCATCTCTTGGAGTTCATTTTGCTTAGCCTCATCTGATATAATCATGTATGTAGCTGTTGAGCTATTGTGCTCCTGTTAGCTCTATCCTAGACCTTTTTATGTTTATTTAGTAATTGTTTGTTTTTAGAGATATGATGTAAAGTCACTGACCAGAACATGTAGAAATACCACTTGAAAAGAAATTTGTTATTTTGTAGACATAATCTCTACTGTTCTCCCTCCCCCTCCAACAAACACATATCAGGGAGACCATGCACCTTTGTCCTCTGTGCCCTACGCTTGTCTCGCTCAACATTATTCATTCAAGATCTGACCATTTCCCTGTGAATGACATTATTTTATCATTTCTTTTTTTGCCATTAAGATTACCTTTATTTTAAGTACACATTAAACAAGACATTGATTATCTAAAATTAAATGTAACACTTTTGAAAGAGACATATTCTAAAATAACTGATTTCAATGACAAATTAAAAATTTACTGAGTAGTCTGATTTCTAAGTTTATCTGAGTTCTTTTAATTTGTACTATCTTTATTAAATGGCTTGGTCCTGTTGACTTTCCCACATCCTTGATACATCATTCATAGTTCATATGAATAATAAGCTGTAATTGAGTTCTCCAGTGAGAACAAAAAAGCAGAGGGTCTTTTTCATTCTATACATTATTTTTTCTGGGAACAGTCTTACATCCTCCTCTTCACTGAAAACACCATGTATCCCTTACCCATGGTTTATTCACTTGAAGAAAGAAACATGCAAATAAAAATAAAGTCTTTATAGATTTACTAATTAATTATAATTTGCATAGTATTCTTTATTACCCTATCGACAAATTCAGGGAATACACTGTAAAGCTGATTCTTCTGTTGGAGAACAATTATACTGAGGATGCCCCAAAATATTGAATATTCACTGGGTCCCTTAATAACTGGAACAAATCTTGTGAATGAGCAGAAAAATGTCAAATATATATTTTAGGCCTTTCTAAATTGTTCTAATATTTTCATATTTCCCAGCGTGCTCTCTCTCTCTCTCTTTCTCTCTCTCTCTCTCAAAAGAAGTTCTACTGCAGGAGAAAAATCCAATATTCACCAGAGTAAGTGCATGCTAAAGCATCTCTGCAAAGTATCTAGTGAATATTAGGCACACAGTAAGATTATTAGACACATGAGATCATGAAATGTATTCATATTAAAAGGGACAGTTAATATAAACAAAATAAAGATTGTGAAATGAGCAGACAATAACTTCAGTGAAACGAAAACTACCAAGTAGAGATAGGTATGTGATTTTGAAAATAAGAAACACAATAACAAAATTTAAATGCAGCTTAAATATAAATGACTCAGAATTAGAATAGTTCAGGCTATATAAGCAAAAATAGTTTTCTGTGAAATAAATAGGAAACTAGAAAATACATGGACAAGAATTCAATGAACTGGTGCCATCATTAAACTTGAATAGTAAACCCATGTTTTTAATTCTCAGGACTAAGAAAAATTAGGGTATACAATTATATACTTTAAAATTGACAAGACACCAACATTTTCTTGTTTCCCCTAACTCTGCTCGTACTGTACCATGTGAGTCATGCCTATAGCCTTTCTGTTTGTTTGTTTGTTTATTGTCATTGTTGTTTTCAGAAAAATGGAGAGACAGTGTCACATTCTTTTCTTCCTTTGCTGGCTTTGAATCTAGATTCTTCAAGTTTCAGCCTCATGGGGAACTAGGATGATAGGTGGCCGTGAACAGTACCTATCCAGCTAATTGAACACTTTTTTGAAAAGTGTATTCAGCGTCAGCCATGTTATATAAAATATTGAGTATATTATCATTATAAGTATATTTATTTTAAGACATAGTGACTCCAGTATATGTTGTCTGACCAACATTAAATTGAAAATTCAAAATCACTCTTTCCATATAATTTAAGCCGTGGATTAAAAAAGAAAATTAAACAAAAAATTACAAGTATTTTGTTAAATGATAATGCACCAATGAATAAATAATCTTCATCAAATACATATCAATCATCAAATAAATCTTTATAAGAATTTCTATAAAAGGAGCAAATAAAACTGCATAGAAAGAAATAATATGAATACTATTAGAAATTGATTATGTAAAAATAGTTCCAAAGAAAGGAAATAAATATGGCCAAAATTTACCCCACTAAAAATTAATAATATTATTAAATCTCTAGCAATTTTTGATAGTACTGGGGTTTGAATAATCTGTAACGATTTTAAGAATAAAAGAATAAAGGAAATATATTCTACTAATAATATGAATGAGAGGTATATAATAAATACAACTCAAAATATAAAATGGTAACAAAAGCATATTACTCCAATTTAATAAATAATATAGACTTTTACAAGAAAAATTAGAAAACACAATTAGTCTTCCCAAGTTGAATTAAAAATCTAAGTGAAAAATTCTGGATAATTTAATGATGAATTCTACCAAAGGTTGAATGATACTAATGTGCATTATGGAAGTTATTGAAGATATCATTACAAAATATTTGTCATATAATAATTCACTAGGAATAGAGGAAAAAGGAACTGTCAAATTTAAATAAATTCAAGTGCTGCTTGGTCTTATAGCATAAAATGAAAAATCCTTTATAAAGTATTACAAAACTTAAGATATTATCTCCAAGTGCGATTTTTTGCAACCATTCTATTTTTGCATTTTAGTGAAAAATTCATCAAGATTTTACTACTATCACAAAATCTCATTTTATAGAGCACATTTATGTAAAAACAATTGTCACTTCTAAACTCGACTAAGTGAGCATGGTATTATGAGTGTGGGAAATAAGCAATGACATACACAGAAACATAAAAGAACCAAGCATATGGCAAAACCAAACAAAACAACAGCAACAAAAAGAAACTAGGACTGAGTAAGCAAGTATTCCTTGGAGAGAATATTAAAGCTTAACATGAGAAAAAGGTATAAATGATAATTCAAAACTTAAGACCATTTTTCTTTTTTAAGAAGCCACTGAGAATATAAAAATAAATCAAGCATATTGGGAAAAAATACTTTCAACCTAGTTTTGACAACTGACACTGAGTGAAGGTAATGGATATCAAAAGACAATAGGATAAAAAGCTTGGCAGAAGACCTGAAAAGTCACTTCCCAAAGATGGCATTAGAATATCTACAGAAGACAAATAATGTGCTTAAAAAAACTAGTCATCTGAGAAATGCAAAGTAAGCCAATAGTGAGAGATACTGCCAAAAAAGGGAAAATGTACAGGAAGAGCTAAAATGAACATCTATCAACATTTAATATTGCCAGGAAGATTGTACAATTTACATTTGTATATACTTTCCTTAGATTATAATAGTTTCATAAAAAGTAAGATTTTTTTGTAAAATATTTCGCAAAAATGGGCATGCATGGCAGGAAAAATTCTCAAGCCTAATCCTGGCTACTGGGTGATGATAATTGGGTGACTGTTCATTGAGATACCATCCCAATGAATGATTGGGCAAAATGGCACTCACCTGTTATCTCTGCTACAGTGCAAGCAGAATGGATGGCTATAGAGACGCTTGTCTGACAATGTGAAAAAGCAAAGGTAGGAGGAATGCAGCACAGGCTGCTTGAAACAAAAAGTGAGATGCCCAAGAAAACAAAACCAAAAAATTTAAAAACAATAAATAAGAATGAATAATAATAAATAATAAATAAATAAGATTATTTAATGAAAGGTTATAATTGCATTTCACAGGAGGATTTGTGTGAAAAATGTATAGAAACTCTCTTTATACAACCTCCAAAATAGCTGTAATGGCAAGCATCTGCCAGGAAGATAATGCATAAAATTTTTCAGTGTTCTCTTTTTCCCTAGAGTTAAAAATAATCACTATTACATGAAAGTCCTTCAAACTTCAAAGAAAGTATTAAGCAAAAAAAAGTCAGACATAAAAATTATGTGCCATTTATTCATTTTTCATGAAGTTCAGTAACATAGGAAAAGCTATTCTGTGGTAATGAAAATAAGAACAGTGGCTGCTAATGGAGAATGTTTATTGAATGGAATTGAATAGAAAAGAATTTGGGGGGAGCTTATGAAATGGGTCTATATCCTAATTAGCGTGTTGACTACTAGCAAGTTAAACATGACAAAAATCATTTAATTTTTAAGTTACTGATTTTATTGCTTTACTGTGGCCTAAGTCATAAAATTTGTAGTTATATATAACCACTTACCTAAATTTTACTCACAAAAATGAAATAAATATTTGTTTCTAATAAAATACTGGGTAGAATGATTCTCATACATCAGTCTATTAATCCAGCTATTAATTAAACTATTAACTTGGCCCATAATTAATGAAAACACCCTATTCCATTTTGCCCATCAATCATGATGGGCAAATAGGGTTTCAGGTGGGAATTCAAGTGATGTAATTGTGAAGATATAAAACACGTTCAGAAATATTGTAAAAACATCAGTGGTTTATGGCTCTACAACTAGCTATTCAGGATGCTGAGTTCTGAGGATCACTGATAAAACGCAGAACAAACAGACAAATCTGAGACAGTCTTGTATCCAATTAAGCACCGAAAAGAAGGAAGTGTGGAGGTGGAGGTGTAGCCCAAATTGTAGAAAGCTGGCCTGTCCTGAGAGAAAACAGCAGAGCTTAAGGAGCAGAGTTCAAGCCCCAGCGCACACACGCACACACACACACACACACACACACACACACACACACACACACACACACACACACACACAGAGATGCTATGAAAGGGTAAGCAAAATATAATGTTGAGCTTTTTAAATTTTTTTCTTAGTGTCCTCACCCACAAGGTATATAGCTCATCTTCAACAGAGTATGCAGTGATAACCACTGCTGCATTTTTTTCACCCTTTATTCCATCCTTTCTGTGCACCCCCATTTATGTTCCCAAAGACAGATTAACAAATGAGATAAAAGGTATAGAACACCAAAACAGCAACAAAGAAAAAAAATCTCTTGATTCCATATCTTGGAGTTCATTTCAATAAATACTATTTTATAGGATCAATATTCATAGCTACTGTGCTTTTATAATCCTCTCCTAAGAATATTCTCCATTGGTCGCTGTTTGAATGTCTGGAGACCTGTATTGTTTATCATATCCTGGTGCATATTTTTTACTTTTACCACCTACTGCATTTATTTACTTGTAGATTTTTTTTACTTGTTTATTTACTTGTTACTATTTACTTGTACATTTATAGACACATCCTAGTTACCACAAATGAGGTAAACTGAAAATCTGTTTCTTTGGGTCTTGCTTACTTTGCTTCAGATATTTTTTTTCAAATCTTGGGCCCATTTACTTTGGAATGGTACAAAATCATTCTTTCTGAAGTAAACATAGATTTCCATTGTGTATATATACCATATTTTCTTCATCCATTCACCCACTGAGGTGTATCTGGGTTGATTCCATATCTTGGCTAATGTAAAAAATGCTGCTAGGTGTGCTTGTGACTCTCATGTGGTCTTTTTTGTGGTCTATTGGATAAGGATAACTACTCAAGAATGGAATTGCTGAACTGTAGGAGAGCTCTGTTTACCTTCTAAGGAAGCTCCATATTGCTTTCCAGAGTGGCTGAACACGTTTACATTCCCACCAACAGTATAGTAGCATTCTCTTCTAGCAACTTCCCTGCCAGCACATGATATTGGTAATTTTCTTGATAATAACCATTCTAATAGGAGCAAGGTGAAATTTCAGTGTTGTTTGGATTTGCATTACTATTATAGCCAGAGATGTTGGACATTTCTTCATATGTCTACTGGCCATTTGTATGCCTATATTGTGCATTTTAAAAGTGCAAAAAAAGAAAATGAGACTCATTTGCTAATTACTTTGCCAGGACAGATAACACTTATGATCGAGAAGTCCTAGGTTCCATTCAATGTTTTAATGTTATGCAATGTTTCTCAAAACAAATTCATTAATATTCTGAACTATTCTTTGGAATATGATATTTGCCTTCAGTGAATAAACACAAAATAGGAGATCAGGAAATCTGCATGACCTATTCACAGTTAAAAAGATTTAAGCATGCATTTCAGTTCAATTTGCCTATAGTACTTTAGAGATAGGAATGTTGAGAACACATAATTATCCCCAAATCAATAGTTAACAAAAATCAAAAATTGAGTTCAGATTTTCTCATTTGGAATATAGTGAGTTTCCATTCTTGCTGAAGTAATTTTCCTTAACTTATAATTTTCTTCAATTTAATATGAACACTTGATTGAAAATGTAACATTATGTAAGTACAATAAACACATAACACCAATATTTATTTTTAGAATATTTTTAATTTATTTAAAAATATAAAACACTTCAGGAATTTACGTGTCATACTTGCGCAGGGGGCCATGTTAATCTTCTCTGTATCATTCCAATTTTAGTATATGTGCTGCTGAAGTGAGAACTAGAATATTTTAAATCACATTAATGTTACCCAAATATATTAATTCTCAGACATTAAAGCTTAATACTAGTTTTTACCCATTAATAGAAATTAGATACTTAAACTTGCCAAAATTTGTATTTTCTAGTAAAAAAAAAATGTTCACACAGATTTGTATGGTGAAATTTTTGTCTATTTCTATTTTATTTAGAGGCACTATTTTATTTTTCTTTTGGGAAAATATAAGCTAACTGTTAAGAAAATATATAGCATGAAACACCATTGAAGAAGTAATTTATGTACATTATTTTATTTTCCCATTACTAAGAAATTTTGACTAGCCTTTCTCCTTAGATTTCCTGATTTTTTTCCAAATAAAATCCAAAAATAAACTCTTTGACTTTGCCATTGATTTTGGTATTTAGCCCCAGTATCTAGACCAAGAAAGGAAGTAGTTTTCATTCACACTGAAAAATATTGTCATCTTGTCAAATGATGTAGACAATTATTTTCACAGCATGTGAAATTATGCCTTTTTATTTTGGTTTTCTTCACCATGCTTTTACCCATGATGCCACTGTAACTGAGTTTGGTACCTTGAGTATTATATGTATGTTAATCAGAACAAGGGAAGGGAAGGGAAATATTAAAATGGAGAGACAACAGGTAAATGGAGAACTAATGCAACAGCAACACTTTCAAGACAATATGCTATAAACCAGCTGTACCTTTCGGGGAAGGGGTGGGAATTGGGGAGGGAGATTGTGGGAGAAAAATGAGGGAAGAGTTAACAAGTTTGATAACATATGTATTTACTGCCTTACATAGGAAACTGTAACCCCTCTGTACATCACTTTGAGAACAAATAAATGAAATTTTTAAAAATAAGATAGAAAAAATTTCTCCCTACATGTTATTGAAAGGATGTATCATATTAATACACAGCTACATGTAAAAAAATAAGAATGCCAAATATATTTTTATTCCAAAGAATTTTCTGTGTAGGAAAATACCAAATGATTTTATAATACTTATCACTACACAGCACACATATACTACTTAAAAATACATATATTAGTGTATATATATAAATTTATATGTAAAATTTGAAATCTTGTTTCCTATCAGTGGAATTTGCAAGTACTTTTTTGGCTATGTCTTTTGATTTTTGTCTCACTGCCATAATAGGCATTGATTTTTGCTTTTCTTTGAGAAAACACCTCTCTTTGTAAACTATGTTATGAAAAGGGATGAAATCAAATCTTTCTTGGAAAAGGAGGTATACACCTTGACCACACCCTGACCCTAATCTTCAAGGAATCTGAAGAGAAAGGGTTGCCCCTAAAGACTGGTTAACATATATATATGTGTATATATATATGCACATACATACATATATATGAGTATATATGTATGTATACATATACATATGAGTGTACTCATATAAATGTATATGTTTACATACATATATACATATATATTTATGTCTTATTTTTGTAACAAATATGGGCTTAAGTTTGGGTTTATTTCATGTACAACAAGATCACCTATAAAAATAAATAACAGTCCAACCCATATCAAAATATCCTGTTTATTAAAATTTCCAGGCCATATTAAACTCTAGTTTTTCTTAGTAGATATGGCTTCTGAGAAACTCAGAAGAGATGGCTAATGCCAATTTCATACTATCTTCCCTCCATTAGTAACTAGTTGTGACATATCTTTGTGGAAAGATCTTGTTTATGTTCTTCTTTAATCTTTCTTAAAATATATTTCTCATTGTACTTCCCCATGTCTTCATTGATTTTTTTCTCAACTTCTTTTGTGGCTAGAAATGTAAATTTTTTTCTGATATTTATGCATTGCTTCCTTAGAATTATCTGAGGTGTGTTTTCCTTTATTGTATTTTAGCACTTCAACTCTGAAATGTGACAGCAACTGTAAAATCCATAAAATGTGTATTTAGTTCAAGTCTCTATTTTTGTTTGCAGTTCATACATTAACTTTAGCACATATCCTCTGTACTTTATTTTTATGGTGTGTGTGAAAATCAGGTTGTATATTACCAAAGTATATAGATTTATGTTAAGATCATAGTCATTCACTAAAATAAAATCAATCAGATTCAAATGCAGAATATACCTCTTTGAAACAAAATGATTGCATAGGTTTTGGTTACAATTGCATAAAAATGTAATTGGTTAATAAAGCTTAGTCTTTACAGCTCTCTCAGACTCTCCAAGTACATAGCAAATAAAAGCAAGCAGTGCTATTAAAACAGACATAAAAATAGCCTGAAGATATAGGGGCATCCAAGGTCACTCTGGACACTAATAAATAACCTGAGATTTCAGAGCAGAACAAAGATGACCAGTTTCTTGTTCTAGTTACCAGCACTATTCTCCAACCATTTTCGTACTGAGCCAGTGAGGCTAGGAATGTTGTTAGGCAATATGATCATTGCAAGGGTTATTAATACACAGCATCTCACTGAAAGAGCTGGTTGTTTGTTTTCTTTTCCCATTTTAATGTGTGCTGAGCACCATATCCAAACTTAAATTTGCCTAAGTAGTCAACAAATCTATATTTATCCATTATTTCAATTTCAACAATACTATGCTACCTCTATCTATGTTTTTCTCAAGGTGAAAATAAGAGCTCTTGAAACATGATAGGAGGTACATATCATGTCAAGTTGAGGTTCATTGTAGATAAATTTCAGTATTGTACTCTGAGGGAAGGTAAAGATATGGTTTCTGCTTGTGAATATCATTCTTGAATTATATCTTGGGTATGAAATCAAAATATAGTTGTAGGCAACATCAAGTATTTAGAAAAATATTGATTTATTCATTTATTAGAGTATTCTATTAATTTTAAATTTAAAAACAAATGTGAACTGGGAGTCGAGACTAAAGCCTCATTGTTTCTGGGAAAATGTTCTAAAACTGAACTACATTCCCATCCCTGTAGAAAAGTATATTTTTGTTTTTGCTGTTAAGTTGATTGAAGGTCAGTTGATCTTAAAGATCAATTTTATTGATCTGAGAAATCACTTAGTAGTTGCAAGATAGAAAGAGTTTTGTCCTGAAGAGGTAAAACTCAAATCAATTTTTTTGAGGTGTGTGGAATGAAAATATATTCCATTTGTTGAATAGTTTCTCTGTGCAGACAGCATTTAACTTTCTCTATTTATTCTATTTGACCATTCTGGTATATAATTAGGTGGTTGTGATGAATCTGTGAACTTGCAAAGAAATTAAGACTCTTCTCAAACTCATTCAGGATTGGAACTTAAGTTTTAGGATGTGGTACATGATCAGTCAGTTCATAAATAGTATTTCTCTCATCTTGACAAATATTCTCAACTTGATTGACTGTAAATGAGGAATAAAACTAATATCCACCTTCTAAAATTCCCAGAACAACCAGGCACTAGTGGATTATGCCTGTAATCCTAGCTACTCAAGAGGCTGATATGTGACAAATTAAGTTTGAAATTAGCCTGGGCAAGAAAGTTGGTAAGACTCTAATCTCCAATTAACCATCAGAAAAACCAGAAGCAGAATTGTGACTCAAGTATTAGAACAATATCCTTGATGGGAACAAAAAAAAAAAAGAAAAAGAAAAGCCCTTGGACAGTTCCAAGTTCCTGAGTTTATGCCTAAATACATCAAACATACACATACACTACACACACACACACACACACACACACACACACACACAGACTTAATGAGATGGTACATGTAAATATGTTAGAAAATATCTGTTGTAGGATGCACACCTGATAAATGCTGCTAATTATAGCAGATACATACTTTGTTCAGCACTCCTCCTAAAGGCCCACATATCCTCCTGTTTGTTGGAAATACCAGTTAAAAATGACTCATAAATGCTTCCTTCAAAGATAGTTGTTCTGCACTGCAGAGAACTGCTTTGTCCCCCAAATACTCCACAAATCAAAGGATATATCTTCTATTCACTGCTAAGTTCCTGTGCGTATTCAAAGACTCAGTACCACTGCTTACTTTTGGGAAACTCTTGATGCTATCTCTCACTAGTAAAACTTCCAAAACTTATTGAATCTTTAGTATTGGTAACTTTCAGGTTGTCTTTTATCCTACTCAATGCATCTTCCTTTGCTTACTTGCATTCAGTTATCTTTTCCAGACTATTCTTTCCAATTAACAGGCATGCAATCTTATCTCCTGTTTTGTAGCAATCTTATCTTCTGTCCTTTGGAAAAATAGTCTAAGACAGTTTGCTAATTATAAAATTGTGTGTATATGTGGTGTGTGTGTGTGTGTGTGTGTGAGAGAGAGAGAGAGAGAGAGAGAGAGAGAGAGAGAGAGAGAAAGAAAGAAACAGGCAGATGGAGACAGAGCACAGGGAGAAAGACCAGGGAGAGACAGAGTATTTATATTCTCCCTCAGGCTGTACAGATGGGATTAAATAAACAGTATTAGAAAACATCCTGTTCACAATTAAAGCAAACCACAAATATATGTCACTGTTTGTTCCTCTATAGAAGAGAAAAATCATTTCCTAATATATGAAATATTTCAGATTGTTTTTAGAATACTAAGAAGTACTCTGCTTTCATTCAATAAAAGCAACAATAGTTTTGCTAAGCTTCAATGTTTTTTATTCAAACAATGAGACAGTTATGCTCCTAAGACTTATGGCAGTTGAAAGATTCAATAAAATTTAAGAAGCATTTTTAAAACACCACAAAATAAAATAAACAAACAAAAAACAAATAAAAAAACAGAAAGTGTATGCTTCCCTAGATCTATGTGTGAAAGAGGATGGTACTAAGCTAGAAACTCACCTTTTAATTTGGGACCTGTCAAATGAAGGTGAAATTCTGGTTACAGGTTGATAATTGTATAAAGGATCTCATGTACCATACAGTAAAGTGAAAAATAAATGAAAATAAATTAACTATTATCATGTGTTCCTTTTGCTCACAATTAAAAATACGTTTGGTCTTATATGAGTCATCAAATACTTCTGAACTCCAATATTTTGTCATCTGATTCAGCCATAGGTTGTAAGATGAATAGATGATAGGACTATTCCTGAGATGATATTGTAAAACTTGTAGAATTCCTTAAACAAGAATGATACATGAACAAAATTGATTACTTACTACCATTACCAGTGATTTGCATAAAATTGCTTCTCAGTCAAAACAGTTTAATGATCTAAAGTAAAATCAAGGTAATTTATTATTTCCCCAGACCTTGAATGAGGAACACAATCCTATACCCTCCCTACAAGTTTCAAAGTTGACCTTTTCTAAGAATATATGCCAGGTATAGATTTATAAAGACAAACTCATACAATAAAGATAGCTTTTCTGCAGACTACTTTGTGATTTTCTGTTGATGCAGAGCTACAAATAAAGACACAGAGCAGATTTGAATCTCTATTTTTACAATATGTTAGTTATATAATTAGGAACCTTTAAATTATTCCCTTCTCTTTCTCATCTGTAAATGAAGAACTCAATCCATTAAATTTTATAGATTTGCGATGGTTAAATTGCATACTACAATTATGTCATATGTAAGAAAGACTCACTATTGATTGGCCACTCTTATTATATTTAGTCTATTAAACTCTTAATTCATAAAGGTCAAGCAGTCTTGGATAAGTAGCACAATATGTTTAAGAAAGAAGTTTGCACAATATTGTGAAAGGATCTACGTTCAGAACTATGAAAGTCATTACCAGCTTCTATTGTGGAAAGCTTGCCAAAAATGAGTGCTGGAAGCCCATAGTTAAAGAAAGAACCATGATGTCAATGGACATAATTCAATCAGTAGCTTAGGTTTAGACTGCAAGGATTTTCTGTACCCAGTATCAGTATGTAACGGTTTTCATGCATTCATGTGACTTCTGCTTAAAGGTAATTTAAATATACTGCTGAGTTTATAACAATACTAGAGCTTGTCAAGGCAAGAATGAAAATCTTTCTGATGTACAATAATTACTGTCTTTCAGGGAAAAGACATAAATTACAAATAGGAAATTGTATTAGAATATTGGGGAAATGCCAGCAGCAAATGGTAAATACTCCCTAAACCCTTCTATGAATTTAGCTTTGCTTCTATAAAAAGCAATAGCAGTAAGCCATTACTTTCTAATGCCCAAACATTAAATTGCTCACATGCAAATATGACATAAAATAAGTTACATCAACATTTGAATACATTCCCATAAACAAAGAAATTAAAATGGAAATGGAATGGGTTTTATCACACTGAATTACCTTTGAGGCCAAATAGAATGACACCATTGTTTAATTTTACCCAAGTATGTGAGAGAGAACATCAGATTATAATATTCAGGCATTTGTGAAGATGACCTATATAATTAAAAAATTCTGTAAGCCATGAATACGTATACAGTGGGATAATTTGAGCTCTAAATTTCTGGTGATAACTTATCGATATAGTCCTTATTCAGTGTTCATTAGAAAGGTTCTACACTACATGAGCCACATGTTAAACTACTATAGCAAATGACATGTAAATACATACTGAGAGATGGAAATGAACACATGAAAGACTCTCTAAAGAGCACATCTAGGCTAACAATGATAGCACAGACCTGTAATCACACCTAATTCTTAGATAGATATGAAGAAGAGTTAAAGTCTAGCCAAGGTAAATATATGGTGTGACATCCCTGTCTTCATAAGTGAACAAAGCACTGTAGTTCAAGTCTTTAATCTTAACAGAAGGAAATATAGATAGGAGGTTGTTTTCTGAAATCAGCTGAAATCCAGACAAAAAGTGTAAGTTTCTACACAAAAATAACTAAAAAATATGTCAAGGGCTTGGCTCAAGTGGTAGAGTGCCTGCCTAGAAAATTGTGAAACTTTGAGTTCAAACACAAGGACTGCCAAGAATTACCAGAATATATTCAGAATTAATGAAAGAAAAGATATGTAGGTTGTCTCCAGTATGGGAAGAAGTGGATGTGCCATGTTATTTAGGGAACCAGTGGGAAATTCTGCTGACACAGCTTTCTAGAGCCTTCTTTCCCCCATTTTTATTTTATTTAATTTTTAATTGTTGGGATAAGAAGGTCCAGTGTTGTTAACTCTACATCAAGGCTATCACATGCAAGGTACCTGAGAAAGAGAACTTGATCTTGAGCATAATCCTAGGAGATAACACAATTCCCAATGGGGATGACATGTGAGGGATGCCATCCATGATCTCTTTCAAAAACTAGAATAATATACCTTTGTTCTGTTTAACTAATATGAACATGACAGAGACCAATACCATGATTTTATTAACAAATACAGACTTAGAATTTACTTTTTCTTGGATCTGGCCATTGATGCCGAAAATATACCAATGAACAAAATGTATGTACACTCCTGGTAATTGTGCAGGTGAATAACACAAAATACAAATCAACAAATATATGTTTCATACATCATTTCTTTTTTGCATTTCTTTTTTTTTTTTTTTTTTTTTTTTTTGGCCAGTCCTGGGCCTTGGACTCAGGGCCTGAGCACCATCCCTGGCTTCTTCCCGCTCAAGGCTAGCACTCTGCCACCTGAACCACAGCGCCCCTTCTGTCCGTTTTCCATATATGTGGTGCTGGGGAATCGAACTGAGAGCTTCATGTGTAGGAGGCAAGGGCTCTTGCCACTAGGCCATATTCCCAGCCCTTTTTTTTTTTTTTTTTGCATTTCTTAAGTAAATAATCTAACACTTGAGCAACACCCATGTGCTTTTAAATTTAAATATTTTTTCAAGTAAGGTATCTTGCTTTTATTTTGCACCAGTATCACATCACAATCTCTCATCTGTACTTCTTATGTTCTACAGACTTTTTTTAAATGTAATAACATAATTGTTTTACTATCATACAGTGAAACAAGATGAGAAACATTAGAATGTGGGAAAAACGAGAGAAACTTTATATGCACTAGCCAAATCTAGTCAGTAATGAATCATATACTAAAGATTCTAAGTAGTAATTGTTCTTTCTCTCTCTCTTTCTCTCTTTCTCTGTCTCTCTCCCTCTCTTTCTCTCTCTCTCTCTCACACACACACACACACACACACACACACACACACACACTTTCACAAACCACAAACCCATGAGGATTGAGTTTGGTAACCAAGAGCCCAATTGAAACACTTGAAACATTCCCCAGTCTCTTTTTGTACTCAATTTATTTTTCACATGAAGTCTACTATTTTTTTGCCCAAACTGACCTTGAACCTCAATCTCTACTTCTCATATAGAAGGATTGCAAGATTCATTATCACATCTATTACACACTTACTAGTGCACACACATATGCATATAAATATCACCGAAATATAGCTAATATTTTATTATTATCTTTAAGTAGTGGTACAAAGGGTATATCCATTCAACATATGAATTTCTGAATTTTATATAGGTAAAAGTTAACTGGGTAACTGGAGGGGATAGTTGGATTTAAGATGAGGGAAGAATGACATTGATTAAGGCGCATTGTGCTTGTACATTGAGCTTGTTAAGTTGTTTTCTTTTTGTGGGGGGCGGGGGTCAGTCATGGAGCTTGAACTCTGGACCTGGGCACTGTCCGTGAGCTCTTGAGCTCAAGGTTAGGACTCTATCACTAGAGCCACAGCAACACACCAATTTTTTTTTTCCCCTAAGAAGATATTGGATATCAGAAATGGGAATCACAAATATAGTCATTTTTCAGTAGAGTCTCATTAAAAATAGATTTACTTAGACAGAAACCCCAAAACACAGAAAAATACACGTTAACTTATACAATTGAGTTTTCTCATGAATTATCAGCAATTTCACCATTCCCTTAAAGAAGAACCAAGGCTTTTGATAGCATTAATCCGTTTACCACCAGAATGCATGTGGAGATTGAAAAGATGCAAACATTTTTTCTCATCAAAAATGGATAGTCAGAAAAAGACTCTCCTGTAATAATGTTCTAAGCTTCTGTAGGCAGCAGGAAAGAAAAAAAAATTACCAATGAATTTTAAAAATCAGCACCAGATTTTAATTTCCATGTTTTAAATATGTTCTTAAGAAAAATAGACAAATGCTTTGAAACCATTCTTGGAAATGCTTGTTTACAAATCAGTTTCTCTACTTTAAAAAAATACATAAATATAGACATATAGGGCATGGAATATAACAGATGCTCGAGTGGTATAGTCATTTTATTATCACTAACAGCAAAGCCTTAACACCATCTAAACCTGCCTGCAAAAGCTTTGCCTTTATATAGCACACAATATATTTGAAAAACATATTACCATTGCTGAAGGAAATTACCATCTTAAATCTTCTCATTTTGCAAATGAATAATATATTGTCACACTAAAAGTCCCATGTCACTGGATTTTAGATGGAGAGATTTGAATGTTTTAGCCACCCCAACGAAGAGGAGATGAGTAGGCTCTTGAGTAGACACTCGATCTGCTCAAGGCCATAGTGCCATTCGATGCCAAGATTTAACATGAAGCAGTGCTAGCTTTAATGGCTAGCTCAGAGTTTTTAAATTATCCTTAGCATTATGTACATGTAGTGTAGATGTTAAGCACCCATTGAATTATAGATTCTGCAAAGCTCAACAAACAAAATGCAATCTAAAAGAAGTCTTAAATAAATGTATTTCACTCTTTGTTTTCTTTTATCCACACCTCCTTAATTTTGTCCATTGCTTCAGAAAGGTCAGGCTTGCATAACAGAATACCTTGTTCATCTTTAAATTCTCTCTTTCATTGTTGGATACCATAAAGAAACCACACACACAAAAACATTTCCAATACTGGTAATTCTGAACTACCAGACAAAGAAGAAAGATTGTTCTCTAATCAGGGTGGTATGTGAGAATGAATCCTTAGGCATGGGACCTTACATTTGTTTCTCAACTAAAGAGATGAATGGGGGAAAGTTTTAAAATTAATAAAAGATGTGTGAGGTGACCAGGCAGGAAATTCATATGGTATAGTAGACAGAGAGAACACTATAAAAGGCCTATCAGTGTGGGCACTGGTGGCTCATAGCTGCAATCTTAGCTACTCATGAGTCTGAGATCTGAGAATTGTGGTTGAAAGTCAGCCTGGGCAGAAAAGTCTGTGAGACTATTATTTCCAATTAATCAACAAAAATTCAAAAGCAAGCTGAAGCTCAAGGGGTAGAATACTAGCCTTGAGCAAAAAGCTCAGGGACAGTGCAATAATTATAATAATAATAATAATAATAATAATAATAATAATAATAGCTCTATCACACATATACAGGCAATAGCAGCAATGAGCTCATGTTGCACAAGTACTCTAAGAATTTTGGGTCACAGAATAACTCAATACATTCAAAAATCATTGAATGAACCTTACCTAAACAATACATATGATATTAGAAATTAGTATCAATAAAGTTTTGAAAGGTCATATGTGGAAGTTAAGTAGATGACTCATGAACAAGCAATGCATTGAAATAGAGGACTAAAATGTGTTGTAAGATAATGAAAACAAGAACACACATAGCAAAATTTCTGAAATATAGCAAAATTTGTTCTAAGAATGAAGTTCATGACAATGAATACCTATAGAAAGTTAAAAGAAAGATCACAAATAAACAATCTAATTTCACACCTAAAAAAATTACATAAAGAAGGGAAAACTGATCTCAACATTTTCAGAAGGAATGCATTAATAAAATTAGATAAGAAATAAGTGCAACAAAATCTAGATTGACAAAGCAAAGATCACAATAGAAAGAAAATTAGCTTTAAAAAATAAATGAGCTACACAGATTCACTAAAAAAGAAAAAAAGAGAGGAAGTTTTCAAATAAATGAATTAACAAATGTGAGAGACATTGCAACTCATACCAGTGATTGAAATAATCATAAAAAGCCAGTGCCTGTGTCTCATCCTGTAATCCTAGCTATTTAGGAGGCTGAGATCTGAAGATTATAATTTGAAGCCAATCCAAGCAGGAAACTATGTGAGACTCTTATCTCCAGTAAGCTATTAAAAAAGGGCAGAAAAGTCTAAAAAGATATTATTTTTGGTGTTTGATGAAGATAGTCTTGCTCATTCTATTCAACAGAGTGCTGGAAGTTTAATTAAGTTATTGAGACAATAAAAGAAAGTACTTCTCACAGGCAAAGGAAAACCAACCTACCTTTGCATATAGATACCATAGTTTTTGATATATCCAGACCAAGAAATTCACCTTTATTCCTAGCTAAAGAGGCTGAGCCATCCCAAGTAAATGAAAAGCAGCTTGACCTAGAGCTGCTTGACCCTTGCAAAATAAAGGGAGAGATCAAGCATCAACGTATTTGACCATAAAAAAAATACAAATCAAAACAACATTGAGTTGCCACCCCAGCTAGAATGGCTATTATCAAGAAAACTAATAATAACAGATGCTGGCAGGGATGGAGCCAAAAAAACAATCAAACAAAAAAAAACCCACTACTACAGTGTTGGTAGGAGTATTAACTTGTTCAGCTACTCTGGAAAGCAGTATGGAGGTTCCTCAAATGGCTAAACATAGAGCTTTGCTATAACCCAGCAATCCCACTTCTGGGCATTTACCTAAAAGATCACAAACAAGGCCATACAAAAGCTAATACTATAAACATGTTCATTGCAACACTATTTACTGTAGCTAAAATATGGAACGAACCCTGATGCCCCTCAGTAGATGAATGGATCAAGAAAATGTTGCATATATACACAATGGAATTATGTGCTTTCATCAGAAAGAATGGCATTGCCCTAGTCATTAAGAAATGTAAAGACTTGGAAAAGAAATCATATTAAGTAAAGTGAACCAGGCGTAAAGAACTCTATAGAAAAACAATAACAAAATATAAAGTTAGGGCTGGGTGTGTGGCTTAGTGGTAGAGTGCTTGCCTAGTATGCACAAAGCCCTGGGTTTGATTCCTCAGTACCACAAAAACAGAAAAAGGCAGAAAAGTAATTGTGACTGAAGTGGTAGAGTGCTAGCCTTGCACAAAAAAGAAGCTTAGGGATAGTGCCCAGGCCCCCTGAGTTCAAGCCCCAGGACTGGACAAAACAAAAAGTTAGGAAACATCAACTTTTCAAATTTCAAAGTACTGTATACTAGGAAATTAAGAGTAAACAAAACAGTATGTTACTGGCAATTACCAGGCACAGAGACCAAACAGACCATTATGGAGAGATGAGACAAAAACTCATAGATATGTAGATTTTTGGCAAGAGCAAAA
The DNA here is from genome assembly GCF_023159225.1 of Perognathus longimembris pacificus. Classification (NCBI taxonomy): domain Eukaryota; kingdom Metazoa; phylum Chordata; class Mammalia; order Rodentia; family Heteromyidae; genus Perognathus; species Perognathus longimembris. The sequence continues at coordinate 29,972,013 of NC_063173.1, read as the reverse complement.
GCAATATACCTAGGAAACTGGGTAATCTCAATGGAAAAAAAAATGATTTCAAAAATAAAATATCAGGAGACAAAAAAGTTAGCTCTATGCTTGTGTGCTATGCGTATAACTGTAGCTATTCAGTTGGCTGAGATCTGAGGATTGTGGTTCAAAGCCAGCCTAGGCAGGAAAGTCTGAAACTCTTACTTATTCCAATTAATCACCAAAAGGTGAAAACAGAGCTGTGGTTCAAATTGTAGAGCATTATCCTTGAGTAAAAATGTTCTTAGGTAACACCCAGGCCTGGAGATTAAATACAAAGACAGACCAGCACACACACACACACACACACACACACACACACACACACACACACACACACACACACCAAGGAAGGAAGGAAGAGAAGGAAAGAAGGAAGGAAGGAAGGAAAGACGGAAGGAAGGGAGGAAGGAAGGAAGGAAGGAAGGAAGGAAGGAAGGAAGGAAGGAAGGTAGACTATTGTCATCTACTAAAACTGAAAAGAAATTAAACATTTAAATGTAAAACTAGAAAACAAAAGAGTAAAAAGCTCTGACATTGTTAGCTTCAATGCCTGTTTGGTAATGATGCCAAAACCACAGATAATAATGGCAAAAATAAACAGGTGAGACTATAGTCAACTGAAATGATTGTATATAACAAAGATTTTTTTCCATATAAAGCAACAATATTTGGGATTAAGGTAATGATTTTTAAGCAAAAGTTCAAAATAAATGAGCAAATTAAAAATCAAAACAGCAAAACTCTGTTTAAAAAGAATGACTTGGAAAAAAATTATATTAAGTGAAGTGAGCCAGACCCAAAGAAACATGGACTCTATGGTCTCCCTTATTGGGTATAATTAGTATAGGTATAGGCAAGTCACAGCAGAGGATCACAAGAGCTATACCCTTATGATCACATAAGATGATGCTAAGTGAAATGAACTCCATGTTATGGAAACGATTGTTATAACACAGTTGTAACTACTTTCAACGTCCATGTGTATCTGTAGCTACTATTATTGACGATGTTCTTGTATCACCTTCCCGTGGTTGTACCTACACTATCTCTGTAATCCTATCTGAGTAAATTGGAAACCATGTATACTGGTATTAGAACTAGGAAATTGAAAGGGAATACCAAAATTGAGAGACACAGGGTAAAAAAAAGAAAAACAACTACAAAAGCAATACTTGCAAAACTGTTTGGTGTAAGTGAACTGAACACCTCATGGGGGGAAAGAGAAAGGGGGAGGAGGATGGGGGAGTACGAGGGACGAGGTAACAAACAGTACAAGTAATGTATCCAATGCCTAACATATGAAACTGTAACTTCTCTGTACATCAGTTTGATAATAAAAATTTGAAAAAAAAAACAAAAAGAATTTAGTGTAACCTGGAGATGCAGTGTAAGTGACTATAATCATAGATAATTATTTAGAAATTGCAGATGGAAGGATCATGGTTTTAGGAAAATCCTGAGCAAAAATTTAGTAAAACACTTTCTCAAAATAATCTGCATATGGCCAGCCCTCCCTATAATCCCAACTACATAGAAGGTAGAATTAGGGGGATCATAATGTGACTTCAGCCAGGGAAAAAAGCAAGACTATATGTAAAAAACAAACTGAAAACAAAAGGATAGAAATGAAAAAAAAAAACAAACAGAAAAAGCATCATTATTGAAGACGTAATGATTGGATGGATATTTACAAAGAAAATAAAATTATCCAAAAGAGATATATGAAAAGGAGCTTGATAGCACTAATTTTTCAGGGAAATATAAGAAAGAATCTGTAATGGTACAGCATTTCGTACCTCACAAAATGTGTAAAAGAAGGCAAATAATAAATGTTAGTGTGGTCTGAAGAAAGAGAATTCTGTATACTTGCTTAAGAATGTAAGACACTATGCCAATTATAGAAGCACCATGCTATTTCCTTAAAAACAAAGCAATATGTGGTGCTAACAAACAGTACAAGAAAGGTATCCAATGCCTAACGTATGAAACTGTAACCTCTCTGTACATCAGTTTGATAATAAAAATTTGAAAAAAATTAATAAAAGTAACAAATAAAAGAAAAAAATCCCAAAGCAATGATTATCATGTGATTCAGCAATCCCACTAGTTGATATGTTTCTAAGAAAGTAACTTGCTATTGTTTGCCAGAATCTCTTAGGGCTCTGGAAGATATGTACACAATTATTCCAATCATGTCTTTGCTATCAGTGTACATCATCTTACCAACATATGTGTTCAAATTCTCCCTCTGCTTCTTCACCCTCTGCTTATTTCTCTAAATCTAATACTTCAGAGCTCATCAGTAATACCACTTTATACTCTCATCTTTGCTGTCTTTCGCTAATTATTTAGGTTATTGTCTAGTAATTTGCTTTGCCTGCCTTTAGTTTTTGTTTATAGTTTTAAGATCCTAATTTTAAATTTCCATTTAATTCCTCACATCACTTTGCATGGTATTATCCAAAGTAGCTAAACAATAAAAATTTGATAGTTCAATCATGTCTAATTTTTGAATTTAAAATAAATACTAATAAGAAGATTTGGAGTTGAGATAATGATTTTTTGTTATTTTTTTCTGTGGTTTTAGGTGTTTGAATTTAAGAATTTTCATTTGCTAGGATAACACTTGAGCCAAACCTCCAACCTTGTTTTTGGCTGGTTATTTTTAAGATGGATTCTTGAGTAGTCTAATGCTTGTACTGTCTTCAAATTATCATTTTGGGGAACACTACTTCCTGCATAGCTATGATAATGGTGTGAGCCACTAGCATGTATCATTCTTGGCATAATATACAACAGGATAGGGGCTGGGGATATAGCCTAGTGGCAAGAGTGCCTGCCTCGGATACACGAGGCCCTAGGTTCGATTCCCCAGCACCACATATACAGAAAATGGCCAGAAGCGGCGCTGTGGCTCAAGTGGCAGAGTGCTAGCCTTGAGCGGGAAGAAGCCAGGGACAGTGCTCAGGCCCTGAGTCCAAGGCCCAGGACTGGCCAAAAAAAAATATATATATATACAACAGGATAGGAATGCTCATTGCACCTCACATTGTTACTGACTCTCAAGAGCTACTTAACTAATATTTTGCAAATGAATGAAGGAGTATTTGTATAAAAAGAGCAATTCCCCTTGGGAATGTTCTCATCTAATTTTGTTACCCAAACTCCCACATCATAAAGACATTTATTCTATATCACATTCCTTATGTATAGTCAGAAATAGCACCAATAGACAGAGTAGAAAAATTCTAAATCATTCAAAGTTTACAGTGAAAGGCTTAACAATATCAGGAAGAAATAAACCTAGGTTCAAGTGAAATTATTCAAGAAGGCAACACATTATTGAACCTAAGAGATAAGAATTTGGATTAATTGACCATTAGGACAAGGACATATTAGGCTGAGATATTCACTTAATTATGGTATGCTAAGCATGTGCATAGAACGGTCATTATTTTAGTAATCATTGGATCACTCCATCTGTTGTGAGAAGCTTGTTTAGAAAGGGTAGTAGTTTAGAAGGTACAAATGAATATAATTAATTGTACCAGTGCATATGTGTACCCCCCAAACTTGGTAACACTTACATATAAAGATAAAAATTTACAACTATGAAGTTTTCTCCCTAATGTTCCTTTGCTTTCTGGGTGCAGCCTTTGATGTAATACAGTAGCTGGAGATATTTGATATAATCCTAGTGCTCTAGATTGACTTTCTCATCGACCTCTGACAGGAAATCCGTGATAAGAAAGAACAAATGACTTCTGAGTTGTCATCGAGGAAACTCACTCTGCCCGTTAGCTTATTTGAGAGCACAGAAGAGTTGTGGCCCTGACCTGTCAAGTTATTTGTGAAGCAGCAGTGTGCATTAGACAGCAGCACAGCTAAAACCATCATGCAAAGTATGACCTGCTATTTGGAAGTAAATGTAGGGTTCTCATTAAGCCTGACTTCAGGGCCAGAGTGCAGGGAAAGCCTACAGCTGGAATAAAAGTGAGAGCAATTCTGTGCCTGTCCACACTATGCTAGTCCATCTGTCCCCTTTGGGAACTAGCCTATGATTTCAGGACTCCAAATGGCTATTATAATATTTATTATAGCCTAGTTTGCAGTAATTTTATTTGGCCTGCAGAAACAGAGTTATGGGCACTCATACCTTCCATCAGTAAAAACTTAATGAGGATAAAATTGATTTCATCAATTCCCTGTCACAACTCAGCATACTGTACTCCAAACCTGTTGTTTATATAACTTTCCTTTCCTGGTAAGGAGAATCACAATGGCTGTTTGTCCTTGTTTTTGGTTTTTGAGGAGAACTGACAGATAACAACCACTAGTGAATGAGCAAAATGACATTGCCTGGATCAGTGGCAAACATTTAACATGAACAATTGTTAAAATATTATAAAATTTAGCCAGGGATGACTGTTACCTTCCTTTCTTCTTAATAAGCAAACTCTCATTTTTCACTGTAAACTTTGTTATGCCACTAGATTATCATATTTATTTTATAACCTTGGCATCACACCCAGGGGCTGGCCTATAGGAAGGGGGAAAAGAGACATGAAACTTACAATTAATTATTTCCATAATTGTGTAAATGTTTTCAAAGCAATAATACTACTGACATTGCTTTTAGCAATAGCAGAAAGCAATATGAATATAAGTATCAAAGGAACATAAAAATTGACTAAGAAAAACAAAAACAATTACCACAGGGGATAAATCACAGTAAACAAAAACAAAAAAAAGAAACAATTTCACATAGTACATTAAAAATAACAGCAATGACAAAGCTCCTGTTTCCATGACTTAGAGTTCATCAACCCTGGGTATTGAATATATGTTATCTCAATTAAGGAAGGGAAGGCGAACATCAAAATGAATAAGGGGGTAACAAATCAGAAAAGAAATGTACTCACTACCTTACATATGTAACAGTAGCTCCTCTGTATGGTCATCTTGCCAAAAATCTAAACTTAAAAACAGGAAAGACAATTTTTCATACATGATTAGAAAGCACCTCTGAGCAATTGATATTCTAGGTTCACCTTAATGGACATTCCCATCTTACCTAAGACTTCCAAAATCTTGTTGTCTATGATTTCCCAATATCTTACACCCAAATAGAAATTTTCCCTCATATTTTGAGCAGTAGTGCTTGTGGGGAAAAAATGCCAATTCTTGCCAATATCAGTAGTTACTTGTAGCAGCATCTTATCTATGAATGCTTATAAAGATAAATTCTAAATGTCTAAAGGTCCTTCCAAGCACACTTGGTGCAACAACTTAAGATGAGTCAGAGGCCTTTTTCTGTAAATATTCCATAGCTCTAAAATAGCTGCAAAGCAGCAGCATTTAAAGTAGACTGAACAGTCCAATTCACTGACTATCTCTCTTCTCACTGTGCTTCCAAGTTATGGATACTTTGTGATGTATTGTTATCTAGCAGCCATTCCCAGATGTGCCCAATTTAGTACTACATTGTTTTCTTTGTTTTGTTTTGTGTTGTTTTGCCAGACCTGGGGTTTGAACTCTGGGTCTGGGTACTATCCTTGACCATTTATGCTCAAGAGTAGCACTATACCTCTTAAATCATAGCTGCACTCCCACAATATTTTTTGTCCTTGTTGTTTTAATTGTTGATAAAAGTCTCCCCAGATTTCTTGCCTGAGCTGTCTTTGAACCACAATCTTCAGCCTCCTAAGTCACTAGGATGACAGGCATGAACCACGAACCTCCCTCTGACTCTTTGTTAGTATTTTATGACATCCCTGAATGGGGAGAAGTGAAAGAAAAGAATTTTTTTTCCTTCAGTTAGTGTTCTGTTTATAGCTCTGCCTGTCATCTGTTGTCAGTATAAGATTGAGAAAAGAGAACTAAAAACAAAGGAAAGAAAACCAAAGCAATGTGAATTGGGAAATGCTATAAAATATATTTTCATAATGTTAAAGAATGTGCTAGGCGTGATAGTGCATGCCTGTCATACTAGTCTTTGGGAGTTTAAGGCAGGAGAATTGTGAACTTGCAGCCAGCCCAGTCTACATAGCAAGATACTGTCTGAAACAAACAAACAACAATAAGAAAAACCCAAAAGTACCCTCAAATTGTATATGCTGATTTTTTAATTATTTGATGACAAAATAAAGGACAGATATGTTTCAGGTGGAAGAGGGATGAAATGAGGCGCAGGGCAACTGAAGCAGAAACCTCTTACTATGAAATACATCCTGTACAAGCCTTTCTTCTCTAAACCTGTCACCCAGCTTTTGCTTTCATTTGCTCAGCCCTCATTTTTTTTCCCTCTAGCTACCCTCAGACAACATGGAAGATTACAGTTACACTCAGTTTTGTAGTTTTCTTTTGGTGATAAGAAATGATAGCCATTTCTCCACATTTCCCAATCAGTATATGCAAACCTTTTCATTCATAATCTTCACATATTCAGAGCCTGGCCTCTGTCCCTGAGCTTTTCTGCTATATATGGCTAGTGTTCTACCACTTGTGGCACAACACCACTCCAGCTTTTGTGCTGTTTCATCAAAGTGAAGAGTTTCATGGATATTCCTGCCTCGCTTCAAACCACAATGGTCAGAGTTCAGCTTCCTGAGTAATCACAGGTGAATACCCAAATACCCATCATTTTGCTTAAATCTATTAAGGATTGAATGTGAATGCTCTAGGTTGGATCTCTCATCTTCTTACTGTCCATACAATTCTGTTTGGTATGACTACAAAGGACTTTCTTTAAGAGTCCCCAACAGGCAAGACAAGACAATGGAAACCAACAGACCATCAATCACAGTTGTACACTCAGGTTTTCTGGTATAAGCACCTGCTCTAACAATGCTGCCTAACATGTATTTGGAAGGGAGGCCATAGCTATAATTTGAAACAGCATTAAATGATACTGGGAGAAAAATAAGTAATTCTTTCCAGTATTTCTACCAGTAAGTGCAACTAAAATACCTATCCTTTATATAAAAACTGTACAACTCATGAGGTGGGGAGGTGCAGGGAAATTGGGGAGGAGGTAACAAGTTGAATAAGAAATGTACTCACTGCCTTACACATGAAATTGTAACCCCTCTAAACTTCACTTTGACAACAAAGAAAAAAAAAAGAAATATAAGAATATTATGAGCTCGAAACTGATGGTTCAAGCCTGTAATCCTAGTTACTTAGGAGGCTGAAATTTGAGGATTATGAGTCAAAGACTGCCCAGACATGGAAGTCCATGAGACTATTATCTCCCATCAACCACCAGAAAACCAGGGGTGGAGCTGTGGCTGAAAGTGGTAGAGCACTAGCCTTGAACAGAAGAGCTCAGGGACAGTGTGTAGGCACTGAATTCAAGCCCCAAAACTGACTAAAAAAAAAAAAAAGAATATTCTATATAAGGTAAAGTACACATGGTAGTTTGGGGTTTGTATCACTTTTTATCTCTGTGATAAAAAACCTGAAAAGAGCACTCTAAAGACTTTTTTAAAAATCTATCTTGATAATCCCTGTCTAAATATCAAATGTAGCTTTTTAACTTTGCATCATTTGGATTGTTTTTTATCTTTACTGACTATTTTCATCAAGGAGTAGGTAGCACTCTCATATTGAGTCTTCCATAGGGGAGGACTGAAACAGAGGGGTTTAGTGAGTGTAAGGTCTTTATAACTAATGCCAGTATTGTGAGAAAATCACAAGTGTACAGAGAAGACAGTAGATAAAGTGAACTGGTAATTTTCAACAATCTACCACACATTATGATAAACACTAAAACCAAATTTTTATTTCAGTTTGTCAAGAAAATTTCTGAGATCATTATTTTTACAGATCTTCTACATTGAAGAGAGAGAGAAGAAAAGCAAGAGAGAGAAACAGAAGAGATAAATTTATAGGAACAAATAAATGTAGTTTCACTCTCTACTCCGGAAGCTAAGATTAGAATTTACATGTTTAAATTACAAGATGATATTTTCTGTATGCGCTGATGAATTTTTCTCTGCTCTAACTGTAAACAAAAGGAAAGTAACCCAATGTGTCATCTATTGAGTATTTGAATATTTATTATATATAATGTACTTCTGTGTGTCTGTGTGTGCATGTGTGAACAGCTGTATTGTTTCCTTTCTTGCAAAACTTCTTCTGTTCCTCATAAAGTACTATAGACACACAAATCCAAAATCTTTCTTAGTATAATTTTAAATTATATATATATGTATATATACATATATATATACATACGTTTATGTTAGGATTCATATTGGCAATGTAGAAACAAGAAATTCTCCTCCCTAGCTATCTATCCAAATGCTGAAATTAGAGAGCCATCTCTCTTAAATTATGAGGACTTTTATCCGTTAGAAACACAAAACCAACACACATATCCTGAGGAAACTCCTTTAGAAGAAGCACATTTGGTTCAAAAATCCTATTTCCCAACATCTCTGTAAGCCCTACATAGAGATTTTATATGATTAGAGTAGTTTTCACATGTCAATCAATGCAGTACTTCTTTTATTTCTATTTTGTTTTCTTTGTGTAATGTCCAGTTGTTTGGTTTATTTCATTTGAAGATTTATCAGGGAATCCTCCCCTTTGTTGCTTCATTTGGTCTTGAATCTAAATATGTAGTAAGATTTCTATTATTCTTTCTCAATTTTTAATCTTGTAGGATATACTCACTAGATTTTGGTTTAAAATAATTAATGTGGATATTTACATTGGATAAAAACTCAAAAATATACAAATCAAAATTTAAAGTTAAATTGTTAAATTACAGAGAAAGACCAATAAATATGAAAGAAAGAGAATTGTAAGATTAAATTGTATTAAAATTAAGTACTAAGCAAATAGCTTCATCTGAGAAGTAAAAAAAAAAGTGCTATGAGAAACTGTAAAGCAGCAAATCCTTTTCAATGCAGCTACATAAACAATAATAAAGTCCACCATCAAATACATATTACTACATATGATGAACAGCAGGCAAGGGACAATTGTGAATTCAGGCAATAGAAAAGTCTTCAATTTTAAACCTCAAAGATCCTCTAAATTTCTAAGCTGAAATATAAAGAACTAAGATTCCAGAGAAAGATGTATCCACAGAAATCAACTGACCTTTGAAAAAGACTTTCCTCCGGGGCAAATTTCTTTATTTAGGGTTGGAGAGCAGGCAGAGAATCCAGAAATTATCTGTGCAGGAAAAAGACTAATAGAATAGCCTTTTGTTTTCAAGAGAGGAAAATTGACTGGCTTTTCACATGACTAGATATGAAATATAATCTTTCTTATAGTTCTTACAGTAAAATCCTATCATAATAAGTTGGCAGCTTCTCAGAAGCAGTTTGTGGCTATCAAGAGACAAGTTACAAATTAAAAGGATTATACATTTATTGAAAACAAGGTTCATGTAGAAAGCAAATCATATTTTGTGTATTAGCAGTAAATAGATATTATGAAGTATAGAAAACTGTAATATAGTTTTTAATGTGGTGGTGTCACTAAAACATGAAACACCTGTTAGTGATATCCAGTAAATTCAATATAAATATGGGAAATTACTGCACACCAAGGGATGCAGAAAGCTGACCTTCAATGAGACCATATCCTATTACCATTAATCAGACTTCTGTACTCTAAGAATTCAACAGGTTTCTTATGGTTTTGAAGATAGAAGGAGAATAGGAGCTTCAGAAAAGATGAAGACATATTCTCTGTAGGTGGGGCCAGCATATAATCTAGGCCTGCTGATAACTTGATGAGTCCAGTAATACCAGTGCAGTGTTAAGTTATCAAATTATTGTCTGTTTTAATTGTTAAATTACTGGTTATTACAACAGTCACAGAGAATTAATACAATTTTGTAAAAAAAAAAAAAAAAAAAAAAAAGTAGATGATAACTCCAAGCCTCACTCCCAGATTTGGATGATTTTTCAATACAAGAGAGAATATCTTCAATATTTTGGTGTAGATAAAAATGTTATAAGGAATTAAAAGGCTAGTAGCAGAAGAATAAATAAAGCAAATAGGATTGTATCAACATGTCATTCCATGTCTAAAATGCCCTTTTAAAATAAAAGCAAGTTGAGCATGTGGTTCACACCTGTAATGCTAGAATTTAGGAAGCAAATGGAAAAGGATTTTGAGATGAACTGGAGATCAAACTGATACATAGTAAGAGTGTCTATACAAACAAGTAAACTAAACAAAGAAAAAGCAAACCATGGGCTAGTTGAACAAATGTTGTAGCACATTTTTCCATCAAAAAATCTGACATAAAATGTATAATCAAAATTAATATGATGGTGAAATTTTAATAGAAAGTAATTAAAGTCTTGGAAAGTCTCTTTACAAATAATGATGAGAAACTTGCCAATATCTCTTAGATTTTCTTAGTCATTATCTAAGTATGAATTGAAATAACAGTATAAAATAATAGAAAGGTTACTTAGACAGATATATGATAATAATCTATAATATCTATCATCACTAGATAGTAACTTTTGTGAAAAGAGAAAGCACTTAAACTTTCATATTTGGCTGACAGTATGAAGTACAAACACTTTGGAAACCTATTTAGCAGTATCCATCGAAGCTGAACATATGAATACTTTATATTGTAACAATCCCATCCTTAGATGGGTGTTCTCTGTAATTGCATACGTGTTCTTTATGAAGTAAGTACATGTATAATCACAACACTAGGATTCATTTAAAAAAAACTAGAAAGACACTAAGGGACATTGCAAGTAGTACTGTACCAACAATATAGCAACTATAATACATAAAGATATTTATATATAATGAATATTATCTGAGCAAAAATTGGCAAAGCAAAAGTTTACTTTGATATTTTCTTATTTACACAAAGTAGACATTGTTGAGCTACTACATAAGCATAGTCTTTCTTGATTATTTAACTTGTATGGCAAACTTTTCTTCACTCTCACTCTTTCTTTTCTCACTTCCTTCTTTCCTCCCGCCTTCCCTCCCTTCCTTTCTTCTGTCATTCCTTCCTTTTCCTTAGAATGGAAAAGCAAAAGTTTTTGGAACTCAGGTGTTTATTGAATATTATCATTTTAGTGTTTATCATTTTAGCCAAAGAGAGAATTGCTTTAGTATCTATATCTATGTCATATAACAAAAGTCTAAAATTCCATATAGAGTTGTGAGAGGGAACTGATTAAAACAGGGATGCAAAGATAAAGTTCTTCAAACATAAATATTTATTGCTCCTGATTTCAATACGAAAGTTCATCAGACACAAATAGAGGAGATAAACAATTAGTAAAATAGTTTTTTGTTCTTCTAGGTAGGAAATAAAAGACTTAAGGGCAAGTATACAAAAGCAAATAATAAAAGTGATTCCACTGTTTATGGTGAATGGACACAATGAATTATGGGGATACAGTACAAGCCAGGATCACGTCCTGTTAGAATTAAAGGAAGGTAAGAACTTGCTTTAAAAGGGCACTTGAACATCTCTGGATTATAAAGCACCAGTGGATGGAACAAGGTGAGCTTTAAGGCTACTCAGCTGTATGTTGGTCTCTCAGAAGGAATTAATGTACCTTCAGGTCAAAGAAAAGGATTCAGCAGAATTTGACAGAATTGTAGGGCCTTTCCTATCTACCTCACTTCTCTTTTATTTTATTCATCTAAGGCAAACAGATTTAACACAATGATTATGAAAATCTACATATATGTTTGTATATACATATTGATAAATTTATGCTCAAGTAAGCCAGAAAATATGAGCAGTGTTTACATAAGCATTCATTCACTTAGACACCCAAATAATTTACAAACGTATACTCATGAAATGAACAATTTTTTTTTTAAGTAGCACTAAGGAAAAGCTTGCTTTTGTGTTTGGATTTAATAGCAGAATGGCTCCATATTTGACTTCATGTTTCAGTGGGTGAAAACACCCAACATCCTAGTACACCTCACTCATTTTCTTCCAGCCAATTCTCAGTAGAGTCCCTTGGTACTGAATTTGGAGCCAGAGTGTTTCTTTTAGTACTAACCTCTTCAAAAGAGAAGCTTTGTGCTAATGGAAATGCTAGGAAGCAAGGATTACCCTAAGCCCCACTCATTAAAATAACAATACTGTCATTTCTATTGCCTGAGGTCTTAGCAGAAACTGAAAAGGAAATCTTTTCACTGATGTTTTCTTGTTTGGGTAGCTAATATAATTTACTTCTTGGATATAATGGGTGCAATTATCCAGTTTGAGTTTTAAGTAAAGGTTAAAGTAAAGTTGAGCCCTCAAAAAGCCTTAGAAATGTGCCATACATCTGAAAGGAATTGCAGAAAGAAAAATCTCATATAGTAACCCTTGCTTGCCAAGCTTGCCAACATTCAGCTTGTATAATCAAGCTAGATCAGAGAGTCTGTCTGTCACAAGTCAAACATTATTTTTCCTTTGTCAAAAGTTTGCACACAAAAACACATTCATTAGTGGCTTCTGATATTGCCCCACAATTAATTTACAAATTAATCACATATTAAATACAGTAAGTCTAAAGGAGGACCAGTGGCTTTCTTTAATATTTTACTCTCTTTACATTGCTTGGAGGAAATAACATCAGCATCAAAAAATAAACAATGACACATCACATTAGATATGAATTTATATCTATTGACTTTGCGCAAATGCACTATCATGCTCTGAAATGAATCTTGAGGAGGAAAGGATCTCAGATATAGATCTTAATCATTTCTGACGTGCTTCACTATTCTTTAGGTTGGTCTTTGTGTACAGACACAGGCAATATGCAAGAAAGCCTTCTCAGAATGGAAAAGCACTTTCCCAGTTTATGCTTGCTGATAAATGTAGCTAGGCTAATGATGGCAAAGCAAATGTGGTATATTCGTGAAGAACTCTTGACATAGGGGTTCAAGGAATGCAGTATTTGATGAGCACTTCTGGAGGCTTCTTGGCTTGTCATATCTTTCTGTTGAAAAACTGGAACACTAAGTTCCAAAAATGACACACACACACACACACACACACACACATTCATATGTAAATTTGACATGTATAAGTTGTATAAGACATGTATAAGTTATGTATGTTATGTATATGACACTTATAAGTTATATATGATGTGCATGGTATATATATATCATACATGCCAAAGATTTCACATAGGCCATATATATTACATGTCCTGTGTGCAATATCTCAGAGGCCATTGAGTGAACAGAATGGAAAATTCATGAATGAGACCTCTAAGTAAACATGATTAGTTGTTGAAACTGAGTATCACTAATAAATTATTTAATGGCAAGATATTTTTCTTTCTGTACCTGGGAATTAACAAAATAAGAGGAATTTTTATAGCATAAGAGTTATATAGGAGTAAGATTTCAGCATATCACTTCTCTAAGGGAAATTCATGGACTCCAGAAAATTCTAAACTTTTCCTTTCATCTTCATTGAAAGCTTAAATTTAACCACACCCATCATAAAAATGTGTGAATATTGCCAATCCTCATGAGAAAAAATGTCAAAACAATTTGTATGGCAGTTTTAGCACATATTCAAGAAACAAATAGCTAGCTGGGACTGGTGGCTCATGCCACCAGCGTGCCACCCAGGATGCTGAGATCTGAGGATCTCGGTTCAAACCAGCCCAGGCAGGAAAGTCCCTGTTACTCTTCTCCATTAATCACCAGAAAACAGAAATAGAGTTGTAGCTCAAAATGGTAGTGCACTAGCTTTGAGTATAAGACCTTGGGGACAGTAGCCAGACCCTGAGTTCAAGTCCCATGAACAACTAATGAACCAAATAAGTAAACAAACAAACAAATAAATAAACCCAGATAATATGTGTTGTGTAGTCAAGGAAATTTTTTAAAAGGGAGTATTTAACAAAACTGGTAGAACACATATCAAAACTATGAAGATTTTGAGCAAGGATGGTAAAGAAAATTATTTTTAGTAGAACTGAAAAATTCCTAACAAAATCTCACTAGGTCATATACCACTATACAGATATGGATAAATATCTTCTATGTATATACATAGTGATGTATATGCATGTGCATGCACATATACAAACATTTTGATAGCACTTTATCAATGGCTTTAACTGTCAGTCTAATGGGCTTTCTTAAACATTATTAGTGGCAATATAAATGATATGGATTCTATGAAAGAGAACATGAGATTACATGTTTTAATTCCAAATACACAACCTGATAAATCAGTATTTTTCCTTTCCTGCAAATACTTTTCCATGCTAATTATGCATGTAAAAGCATACTCAGTACAGTATAATTTGTGATAAACAAAAGACTAAAACAAACTCAGCCAAAGAACAGTCAACCAAATTATAACATGGCAGTATAAGGAAATTGTAATGTTCTTAAATTGAATAAAAGAGAGTTTAGATGTATTAGTTTGAAAAATATCTACTGCATATCATTAACTGAAAGAAACTGTATTAAAGTGAACATCACAAAATATCTTGTGAACATACATACAACTAGATAGTTTGAAATATATAGACTATCTATAAAAATGAAATAGTAGACAATGTTTCCTGGAGATGGATGGTTAACCAGGTGATTTTTTTAAAATTTCTGCTTTATTTATTTATTGATACATTTACTGGTTTTTGAATTCAGGGTCTTGCCACTCTTGGTTTTTGTTTGTTTGTTCTTTAAAAAAAAATATGGTACTCTACCATTTGAGTCACACTTCCACTTCTGTTTGCTGGTGAACTACATATAAAACTCCCTTGTACTTTCTCCCAGGGCTGGCTTCAAACTTTGATTCTTGGATCTCAGCCTCCTGATCAGTTAAGATTACAAGCATGAGCTACCAGCTTTGGCCTCATTCTTATTTCCTTTTCTTTCAGTGTGCTGACATGTGGGCCATTGTAGACATTGAAATGAATTCCTCTACGAGGTTAGCCAGTTCCTGGAGACCGTCAATAACTTTTATGAATAGCACAATTCTCATAATAAAAGCAACCAGTTATCAGCCATAACACAAGCACAAATTTTATCAGGTTCTTTATAATAGCACCACTCAATCAGAATTACATAAATATCAGGTACCAGAAAACTAGAAACAATCCTCATTCCTACAAGTCCCTTGAAATTATTCAGTCTTATGTTTTTCACAGAAAGGATCAGGGTAAATGGCTTTAAGTTTTGCTAGACTGAATAATTTCCATGCTTCACCTCACTCATTTCTATAGTCTAAAAATTGCCTAACGTTTTCCTCACAAAGCTAATGCTCTATCACTTAAGCCATGTCTCCCGTTCTGACTTTTTGTTGGTTAAACAAGGGTACTTTTATCCTGTTTTATCCTCCTGGATTTATCTGGCTAGGCAGACTCTGAACTGAAATCCTCAGATCTTAATATAATGAGCAGTTAGGATTGTAGTCCCATTAGCCTCTAAGTAGTGTTGACCTTACATGGCCTACCAAAGTCCACATGTTAAACATGTCTTAATGCTCAGCTTGGCACTACTGGCAAAAGGAGAAAGCTTTAGAAGGTACAGCCTTAGTGGGAGATCTTGGATCACTAGGGAAGAACTTTCAAAGACTTCATACTTGTTCTACATCAAACTTGAAAGAAATGGTTTTCTTCCACATATGTCCTAATATAATTTTTATGTCTCCCAGAGGCCAAAAAAGAGCCCAGGCCCATATGGATGGACTGCATTCTCCAAAACTATGTTCTTAATACAGTTTTATGCAGGTTGACCATCTCAGGTATTTGCCATAATAATGAAGGCCAGTTGACATTCAGTCTGCGTCCTCAATTACTGTGATATTTTTCCATGTAGTAATGTGGGTCATAGTATGAACCTCGTTCTTGAGATATCTAGAAAAGATTTAAAAAAAAACAAAAACATAGTTCCATATCAGATGCTCTAGTCGTGGGCCTCATCATAACAAAACGGTAATAGTTTGTGAAACAGTATTCCGGAGAAACATTTTTATTGAATGTTCTTTAATTTTATTAATCTTTCTCCATTTGTAAATGACATATATTTGAAATAAATACTATATAAAAATAAGCGCTGTGTCATTATACAATCTCAACAATGTTTATTAACAGTAGAGCCAAAAAAATCTCAAGAAAAGAAATAATACTGTTACTAAAAACTGAAAATTTTAATGTTTTGATATTATTGGCAATGATGTATTAAATTCTGTGCTGAATTATTTCCAATATAAACACAAAGCTCTTTAGTGAAAAAAAGGTATAAAATATGAGAGGAAATGTAAGTTTTGAATAAGTGGAACATTATAATGTGTGGTTGCTTATCATATAAGGAAACTAATTTAGTCCAGGGTATCAGTAATTCAATATAATGTCAATTTTTTTTAGCTTGTTTGCTTATAGAATTCATAAAGTTTAAGGGGCTATGAATACCCAGGCCAGTTTCCAAAAAGACTAAATATGAGTTAGTGTTCATTATTGAGAATTATTATAAAGCCAGAGTAGTTAAAATGGTGTAGACAGGCAAAAGCATAGATTAATTAAATGATGAAACTGAAGAAAGAGCTCAGAAAAAAAGGCCTGGAAGTACAAGGAAATATGGAGTTGATATTATCAGTAGCCAGGAGGAAAGAAAGCACTCTGGTCGAGAGCTTACTCAGGGACAGCAGCAAGAATCTTTCACCTGTCAGGAATTCTTTAGTGGACTTATATGAGTCTGAAATGTAAATAGAACTTGTAGACTTCAATGATAAAGAGATAAATGTCACAATGTTGATATTGAAGTGGCTTGAACAAATAGGAAAGATGGCACAGATGTCAACAGGTGCAATTCCAGTTACTTCAGAAGCAGCAATGAAAGGATTGAAGTTAGAGGTCAGCTTGGGTGAAAGCTGGAGAGCTCTTTTCAATAAGTATGCTAGCATGGTGCACCTAGATTCTCAGTTAAATGGGAAGGTATGCAAAGGACAACTAAGCCTGTGGTCAGCCCTCTGCAAAAAGCATGAGAGCCTCTCTGAAAAATAACTATAGCACACTAAGACTGACTCTATGTACTTTCTTCACCCACATCCAAATATAAATATTATGAAGACTTTTTGGACTCAGAAGAACAAAACCATGTTAACACACAGCCTTCATTACTGCCAAGACACTTTTAATTTGCACACACTGAAATGGGGAAAAGAAATAGCAAAATACCCTTGTTTTTATATGTATATTAGTGAGTAGGCTTAGGAAAAAAAGACTGAGGCATTTTACTGCTCCATAGCATCATGTTGTGAATCTCACAATCACACATAATAAAACTTACAATTTTTTACAAAATGAAATTAGTAGTATATGTTCAACCCAAATGAATGAAATGAGTGGAAAAAATCAGGGTCCAATACAACAATTATTGCAAATATAATTAATATTGAAGTTTTATTATTATTATTATTATTATTATTACATGGCACTGCAATAATTGTCTCTGGAATTTTTTTAATTTTATTTTTTTAAATAAGGAAATTAATTGAAAAAAAAATCATATCATCTGCTTTTGCAGGTTTGAAATGAAACATGAATATTGAAAACTTCACTCAACACTGAAGAATTTCAAATAGGTGTTTAAATCACCATTAGAGTCTCCTCACTTCATTTGTAAGAGATGCCTGTGCACACAAAAAACCTTCACAAACCACTCTCATTTATGATAATATAAGTAGGACTTGGATGGATCCTGGCTTCAGTGAAGCTGCAAATTGTCTTCCTTATGTCAGTATCTTTCCACTTTTAAAAAAGAACGGCAAGAGGGTAGCACAAATCATTGTAACTAAAGTATCCAGAGGCTGCAGCTTTTAAAAATGGCTTCAAAGAACCTCTACAGCCTTTGTATTGATTTTCCTTGTGGATAAGACAGGCAGATTTCAGCCCAGGAGTGACTTCATCACAAATAACTTTAAGCAAGCAGAACAATGTTGTGCAAAGCATTTTCCTATCAGATTGGAATCATTCTGACCTTAGCCAATCCCTCAATTAACAATGAATTGGAATATTTATGTTAAAGAACTCAGTTAAGTATAGGAAAGAAAAACCAAAGAAAAATGAGATAATTTCACATATTTATTAAAAATAACAACAATGAAAAACTTCTTGTTTTCTATCTTGGAGTTCACTTTGAGTAACATTATCTTATATAATCATATTCACACAGCTATTGAGCTATTGTGATCTTCTGCTAGAACTATAGCTGACATACACTAACTTTTACTAAGGAGGCAAACCATGCAATCTATGTTTCTTTGGGTCTGGCTCACTTCATTTAATATGAATTTTTCCCCAAGTCTTTCCATTTCTTATGAATGGGGCAAAACCATTATTTCTTTCTTTCCTACAGTTTAACCCCTGTTTTCATGTTATCACTGAATTTGATTTCTGTACCCTGGGAAATATGTATGTATATATATATACATATTTATGTATATATATGTATATATGTGTGTGTTTGTGTGTGGGTATATATGTATGTATATGTATTTATATGTTTATATATGTATATATATATTTATATGTTTATCTGAATTAGGGAAGAAAAAAAGAACAAGAAAATGGTGAGAAAAAGGACAAAGGGTAAGCCAATGCAACAGTGATACTCTAAAGACAATATGTTGGAAATTAACTGTACAACTTAGAGGTGGGACTGGGAATGAGGGAAAGTGGGAGAAAAATGAGGGAGAGGTAACAAGTTTGAGAAGAAATGTACTCACTATGTAATGTTCATAACTGGAACCTCTCTGTACATTACCATGACAATACAATTAAATTTAAAAGGCCTCATTTATAAATTAGATAATGCTTCTGTATGGAGAAATATTTATAACTTTTAAAATATCCCATAGAATAGAATAAACAGAGAATTTCTATATATTAAAGAAAAGGACAATAAAGTAAAAATATAACCAGCTGTTTGTAGTCATATACTTTTCTTCAAAATTTTTAGCACAAGCATACACTGTTGTTTCCATTCTTGCAAACTGAAACTAAATCTTTTAATATTATCAGTGTAGAAATGTGTGGTATTCTTATCCCGGCACTAGAAGAGGATTTATGTATTACATAAAATTTCAACAAAAACTTTGTGATACAGTTTTTATTGTTTCTCATTTGAAGACAGTCAACATAATAGCAGGTGGATAATGAATGTTCCCAATTCACACAGTAAGATTGAGGGCTGAGATTCAACCGTATTCTTTATGACTTAATGACAACAATCATGACAATAGAAGTATTCTCATCTATACAATTTTGTACCTTTTATTATGTCTCTGATATACTAAAGCACTGAATATTAAGAAGGCAAAATATTTCTTCATAGTTGCAAGTTCCTGTGTATTCAGTATCTTAATATTTGTGCATTGTTTTTGAGGAGTGTAAAGTGCTTTTTCTTCTATATCGTAGGGGCTTCAGCACGTGGACTCCACCACCTGCTTTCATCATGTCTCTGAGTAATTAAGAACTATGAAAGTTCTGAGAACAGCCTGTTTGCATCAAGCTAATGCTCAGTAATCGGCAGTGCAGTATTGTTAGATATAAGATAGATAGTGAGAGACAGACATGAGCTTTCTTAATAATTGTACCTACTCAGTTTGCCTTTAGTTGGTGGTTTTGTCTTCGGGAAACCAAGTTTATTTATTTATTTATTTATTTATTTATTTATTTATTTATCTGGAATATCGTTGTTTCTATGTTGTACAACCTTGTCTTTATACATTGGAGTGGATTTTTTTATCCCTGTCAGTATAGAGGTTTGAACTTAGAATGACTTCCTTGCATATCAATTCCTCTATTACCGGAGTTACACCTCCAGCTCTGAAACTGATCCTTGAAAGGAAGAAGGTAAATTTATGGTTATCCTTCATGCATCCTTAAAATAAGGAACCTTTAAAACAGGAGACATTTTATTGGAAGAAAAGGAAATAGAAGCATAGATCTAATTATAATATACTATGTAATATATTATGAAAGTTTTCATATACATCAGACACCTGAGGAAGGAATTACACATGTACACACACACACACACACACACACACACACACACACACACACACACACATTGAGCCATGGGAAATAAGAAATTACCAGATAGATAACTTTTTTAAGTTAACTGTGTACCTTTAAAAAAAAAAAGTAAAGTAAAATTTCAAGCGATCTTGAAAGGGTCTCTAGATCACTGAGGGGAATTTGTGCGAAGCCAAATAAATGGCAGATAAAGGCTGCTTAGTGAAGCTTATTAGTACAGATTGCTGGAGTCTACTTTAACCTCCAGAGCAAAATGGCTATAAAGCTGTCTTCAGTGATTACCCTTTGTTCTCCCCAATGAAAAGAGAGATGGAATCACTGCTGTCTCTCAATCTATTTTCAGTTTTTAGGCAAAGAGTGAAGGACAAGGAGATTTCCTTTTATTCACACTCTTCCCACTTGGGCTGGCATTCTCTGCTGTCATTGCCCCCAGTTCTAAAAGAGTAGATAAGTTAACATATGTAGTTGTAAAATATAATGTTACAGGGCTATTTACTTTCTAAAGATTAAATATTATCTACTCATCCATATGCTATGTCCCCTAAAGTATAAAAATATAAACATACAATATGTAGCAAATAAATAGAAATCATGTAAATATTAACACTTTTTACATCACATAGATTAATTTATGTGTAACACCTGTCTGCACATATTTATTCATAATTTCATATAGCTTACATGTATACACCGACATGGAGATCTCATTTATTTGAGATTTTATGACTCTTTTGTTAAAGATTATTTAAGCTTTGTACCATCATGTCCATTGAGATAATTATTATTCAACTTCTGAGCTAAATATTTATTTACAAGGGTATTTCTTTTTCCTTTTGTGAGTTTTATTTGTGATCTAGAATTTAGAAATTAAGGGAAGTAGAAAGACAAAAGGAAGAGGTAAAGAAATTCTCAAACCATTTCATTGAATCCATTTTAAATGGGCTCATTTTATGCAAGTTTCTGTAACTTTCTTAAAACTTAAAGTTTTAGTAAAATAGGAATGTTTCTAATATGAAGTGTTTGCTGGATACAATGATTTGAATTCTTGAACCTTCATTAAGGCGCTTGGGAAAAAGTAAACTTCCTCTTACAATAAAATATGTTTATTGTATTTTATCTTACTGCTTCAGTTTCTAAGTCCTTCTAATTTCAAGTTCTGTCATTGAAAATTGTTTGAATGGAATTGCTTTCATTATTAAAAATATGAAGCTACACTATTACAAATAATTCTACAAAATTATATCTGCAAACTTAGACAACATTTTTAATAATGGTTATCCTATTTAATTCCCACCATAGGTATATATAGGATCCTTTTCCTGAGCTCCTCATTACCATTTGATATTGCCTGGGTTTTTGTTGATTGTAATTGTGATTGGTTGAAATTTGCATAAAGCTCTTAAGAACTCTTAGGAAGCTCAGGAACACATATATGAATATTTGTATGTACAGATTATTGGATTTCTCCATGGCGTTTAGATATAATCCTATGCTGTTCTTGCTGAAAGCCATGCTTCTTCTGACCATTCCTCTTACCTACATGCCCAGCATGCTTACTTTAAAATGAGGAACTCAAATGGTAAAAGAGTTTTCTATAATGCTACTCACTGACCAATGGAGACATTTTATTGGTTGATTGATTGATTGATGATTGTTATTGTAACGGTGCCATACAGAGAGGTTACATTTACATGAGACAGGTAATGAGCACAATTCTTTTTGAAACATGTATCTCCTTCCCCTCTCTCTCCCAGTTTTTTCCTCCTGTTCCCACCTACAAGATATACAGTTCATTTTCCACATAGTGTTTAGTGAGTATCATTGTTGCATTTTTTCACCCTGTTCCTCCTTTTCTATGTTTTCCCCTTGGCCCCAAATACAAATAAACTAACAAATAAGACTAAAGGAAAAGAAACCAAAAACAACAATGGCAATT
Source organism: Perognathus longimembris pacificus (assembly GCF_023159225.1). Lineage (NCBI taxonomy): Eukaryota > Metazoa > Chordata > Mammalia > Rodentia > Heteromyidae > Perognathus > Perognathus longimembris. Next base: position 29,950,026 of record NC_063173.1, on the reverse strand, counting down.
TAAAAACGTCTTTTGTTTCCTTATCATGGAGTTCATTTCACTCTGTAGGTATGTGCAAATGATCATGAGTTTTAATAAACTATGTCTACAAGGAGCTAAATATCTTAACAAGCATTTTTGTATGCATTATTTGTATGTGGTCAACAACAACTTTTCACCTTTCCTCACTTTTTCCAGAAAGCAAAATAGTGTAGGAAATGTAATCCCAGCTCCAGAGACAGACACGCATTTACCTTCTCAATTAGCAAAGCCCTGCCTCTCTAACTTGAGTGTTTGGGGGCAGTTCTAAGAGCTCAGGTCTTGGTCTGTTCACTGTCACAAAAATATCTAAAGGAATCTCTGATAGAATGCTTCCAAGGCCGACCAAAGGCTTCCATTTCTTGGGTAAGAATTATATCTCACCATGTTTCTGAATTAGAAGGGACATGTTGTTTCCGAAGGTAGTGCCAACTGTCCTCGGTAGCACAGCACAGGATGAGCACAAAGAATGAAACTGGTCCTTGGATGTAGCAAACTGGGACTTTTGATTCACACTGATGATAGCATCACCAGACATCTGCATACCATGTGCTCAATGCCTTCATTGTGGAAGCCATGTTATATTGCATTTCCTTTTACTGATTAAAGACAAATGATTTCGAACATCATGTTATCACCATAATTTTAATTTTAGTTTTACAAAAAAATGCTCACTCTTGTTCATAAAGCAATTAGAAACTGTCAGAATGTTTTTAATTTATACAGAGATGTTTGATCTTGTTTAATTGACTTCACTTTAACAGTGCACCTCATTATTGGTTTTTGTGACTCTCATTTTTTGCATGCATAGACTTCTTTCTCCAGTGAGATTTTTATTTGTAGATGTTGATGAGATTCCCCATGGCTTCTTCTGCTCTGATGAAAGAATAGAGGTGACACTGAGTTTCCACCAGTCACTCCCACAGATCCCAAATGAAGCCAACCTTTGTCTCAGGGATGATGGTCAATCTAAAAATTACTATTAAAATCTGAGAGTCATTGTCTGCATTAATGACAAAATGTTTGATCCAGGACAGTGAAATACATTGGGGTCACATTGAGAAGAAAATCCAAGACTGTTTTTTTTTTGGACTAAATTCAAAATAAATAAATGAAGTAGACAACTGACCTACTGTGCAGGTTAAGGGGAGAAAAATAAGGAATGACTTGCATTTGAAGTACAGATCCTCCACCTATCATTGTAAATCTGTGACCAAAAAGACTTCAGCATGTACATTATAGGAATGAAAATGAAAAGAGTATAAGCTCAAAGAATCAAGAAAAATTACATTTAAGAAATTATCATCAAGAATAAGACTAGAATCTGAACAAAAGTGATGGATAAGTCCCTGCAGAGTAAGGTTTGGGAAGTTTGGAAGTTTCATCCTTGAGCCCCAAGGACTCTAGTCCTCAAAGATCCAAGATGAATCTCCCATGAAGGAAATAAGTGAAACCACATTTTCTTTGTTTCTAAGTCTTTCATAGTAGTCTAATATCTAAAGTGAAGGTGTCATTTGTCCTTTCACATTTAAGCCAATGTTACATTAATTTGGAAGAGGATGGAAGTGATGGAAGAAATGTGGATTGGTGTATCATGCTATTACCTCCACACACATTTGCACAGTATTTTTTTCAGTTGTTTGACATTCTTCATGCGGCTCAGCTTTCTGAGTTTACCTTACTATTCTTTGATCTTAGATAAATGTATATTGGTATGAGCTCTCAGCAAAAGATTAAGTACATGTAGTGCTTTCCCCTTTTTTTTTTGGCCAGTCCTGGGCCTTGGACTCAGGGCCTGAGCACTGTCCCTGGTTTCTTCCCGCTCAAGGCTAGCACTCTGCCACTTGAGCCACAGCGCCGCTTCTGGCCGTTTTCTGCATATGTGGTGCTGGGGAATCGAACCTAGGGCCTCGTGTATCCGAGGCAGGCACTCTTGCCACTAGGCTATACCCCCAGCCCTGCTTTCCCCTTTTCTGCCTGTCCACATCTAACAATGTACATCTCATCATTTTGCTCTTCCATTTTTTTTTTCAATCCGACTTCTTAAATTTAGGGGAGAGTATTTGACATCTGTCTATACATTAGAATTCAAGGGTAGACTACTGGTTATTACAGATAGTCTAAATATAAGCAATATTTGATTGTTCTGATGAGTAATATTTTCTTTATTCTCTAACAGAATGCTTAGCTTTGGATCTGGGTGAGGATGACTAGAACTCTGCCATGTATCCATACTCATTCATGCTTTGTGCAAACATATTCTCTTCTATCATAAATATGCCTCCAAGTCTTATTTGCTTACAAATATGGCAAGCATATGCCTAATTGCCTTAGAGACTTTCAGCCCATTTTTCTGGAGAGCTGTTACATACTCACTCTCAACACCACTGCGGAGGAATGTCTAAATGCAGTGGCTCTGACAGTACATATTTTTCTCTTTTCTTTAGGTAGACAGTTACCATTCTTATAAGTAAGTGGAATAAAAATGATATAACAGTGTTTATGAATCTACCTTCCATTATATATCTTATTTGATAAGAAACCTCAGGTCATCTAATGAGTGCTTTCCTTCATGATGTGTAATATTTTGTATGTTATTTTTTCTCACTCCTTTTCTTAATGAACTGAGTCTATCACATTTGTCAAACAGGCACTGTACTTCATGAGAAATGTCTTTGCATTTTTTCCTTTCTCTGTTTTCACCAACTTTATTAATATATAGAAGTGTTTTGTGTGTGTAAGTGTGATTATCCTCTCTTGATTAACAGAACTTCTAGAATCTCTAAAGAAGTTAACCCTGGTCAAAATATAATGTATGCACAATCTGAACTATTATGTAGAAATCCTTTGGTGCAACAACTACACACAAAAATTTAAATGAATGGCAGGAATGAAAAACAGGCTTAGTTTGGCATTCAGTGAGTGTCCCTGAACGAGGAAGATTCGTGAAGATGCATAAGCTCCAAGTAGCTTATTTGCATATATGTATATAGAATAATGAAATATTTTAAAATCATTTTAGAAGGGGACTAGGCAAGAAATGAAAAGAGTGTAATATAGGGGATGAATTTGATTTCAGAACATTGAATATATTATAAAACTGCCAAAATGACACTCCTTTTATAACTAATGCACAAGGAATACATGTTAATAAAATTGTAGAGGAAATATACATCAATATTACTAAGGCAAGGAAGAATGAGAATATGGTGTTCAATATACATGGTGTGAATAAATAACTATCCAAACAACACTCTCTTATATAACACAACTATACTTTCCCCAAAGTAACATAAAATTGATAAGACTGGGAAAGTGGTTTAGGGAAGCGTTCTTACCTAGCATGCATGAAGCCCTGGGTTCAATTCCTCAGCACTAAATAAACAGAAAAAGCTGGACGCAGAGCTGTAGCTCAAGGGGTAGAGTGCTAGCCTAGAGCAAAAAGAACCCAGGGACAATGCTCAGGCCCTGGTCCAAGCCCCAGGACTGGCAAAAAAAAAAAAAAAAGTAGGAAGACAATGATCTGAGACATATAAATTTAAACGGTTCTTTAAACATATATTTTAGTATATCAATTGCTGAAAATAATATTTATCAGAAGTGGCAGATAGCATAGATGACAAATGTCTAAGTTATAATTTTGTTGTAATTGACGTGTGTATTAATTAGAAACATTAGGTTTAGAAGTAAAGCAAATTCAAGTACAGACATGTTCCTGGATGATAGTAAAGATATGAGGATAATAATAAATCTATTAATATTTTCTTCTGGCAGACAGTATCCCAATTAACTAAAAAAATTTCTTCAGTGCTTGTTTAAATATAAATTTATGAAGATCACGAATGCCATATAGTTTATGATTTTCTTCCACTGAAGTAGAACCCTAACAAATCTCATATGATGATATTTCTCAATCCTGTCTCTCAGGACCAGAAAAACTAGTAATCACATTCAAAATTTAAAGGTGAGCCAAAATTTAAAGGTTAGACCCAAAGAAACATGGACTCTATGGTCTCCCTGATTGGGAATAATTAGCACAGGTTTAGGCAAGTCACAGCAGAGGATCACAAGAGCCCAATAGCTATACCCTTATGATCACATAAGATGATGCTAAGTGAAATGAACTCCATGTTATGGAAACGATTGTTATAACACAGTTGTGACTACTTTCAACGTCCCATGTGTATCTGTAGCTTCTACTATTGATGATGTTCTTGTATCACCTTCTTGTGGTTGTATCTACACTATCTTTGTAATCTTATCTGAGTATATTGGAAACCGTCTATACTGGTATTAGAACTAGGACATTGAAAGGGAATACCAAAATTGAGAGACACAGGGTAAAAAAAGACAACTACAAAAGCAATACTTGCAAAACTGTTTGGTGTAAGTGAACTGAACACCTCATGGGGAGAAAGGGGAAGGGGGGAAGGGGGAATGAGGGACGAGGTAACAAACAGTACAAGAAATGTATCCAATGCCTAACGTATGAAACTGTAACCTCTCTGTACATCAGTTTGATAATAAAAATTTGAAAAAAAAATTAAAGGTGTAGATCTGTGAACTGAATATGTATGTGTATGTGTGTATATATCTATTACATATATGTATGTATATATTACATTAACATACATACACACACACAACTTATGTCTCAACTTTCTTGCTGGTTTAAAAAGAAATTTAAGAAAAAATAGTTTATTAGTGAAATTATTGTTTGGAAACCTATGCAACTGAAATATATATATGTACATACACATATACATATATATAAAGTTTTGATTTTTTAGCTAATTCAAGTGTACTCTACTACCTTATGATTGAAAGTCTTCCTAATGCTCATTAATAAATTAGATGATTTTCTAATGGAAAGCATGTATGTTCTGCCTATAAATAATGAAATAACTAAGGGTGGTGTGTGTGTGTGCATTTGTGTGTGTGTATGTGTGTGTGTGTTTTCCCTTTTATTTATTTTTTGCCAGTTCCAGAGTTTGAATTCAGAGCTCTTTATAGTTGGTGGGTTTGGTTGTTCTGTGAATGAACTACCATTTGAGCCATAATTCTCATCCAGCTTTGTGGAGATATAGTCTTACTAACTTTTCTTCGAGGACTGACCTGGCATTATTGTTCTCCAAATCTCAACCTCCAGAGTATCTAGAATTACAAACTATATCCAGTTTATTTTTAAACAAGCCCGTGTGTGTGTGTGTGTGTGTGTGTGTGTGTGTGTGTGTGTGTGTTTGAGCCTTGAGCCACAGCTGCACTTCTAGCTTTTGTGGTAATTAATAAAGAAAAAAGTGTCACAGACTTTTCTTGCCTGGGCTGGCTTTGAACTTCAATCCTCAGATTTCAATCTGTTTAGCAGCTAGTATTACTGGTGGGGGCCCCTGGCTCTGGCTAAAACATTTCTAAGTAGTCATAAAAATACAAGACAATATTGAAAAAATATGCTAAATACTAATTTAATCAAACAATCTTTTTTTTTGTTTTTATATAAAAGTTGAATCAGATAAAGTAAGTTTGACCTGATTATTTTAATGTCTGTTTTGAGGCACAATTAGTATTTAAGACAACACATTCTACCGTCCTTGAAAGCTATCCACATTCTAACATTGTCTGTGACTTTGGTAAAGTACTTTGTAAAATGAACATTATGAAACTGATTGAGTTCAATATCATAGTATGGGCTACAGAGATTCGGGATAGGTGGATCCATTGTACCCACAGGTTTTATGAGCAAAGGGAAAGGACTAGGAATGAGTATGCACAACTATACCCCAAACTACTTGGGGGCCAGAAACCAAGATTATTGAAGTTTGAAGATAGATCATGAAACAAAAAGGGAAAGCTAGGATCATTTCTTTTCTTTTTTTCTATTCTTTTTTTTTTTTTTTTGGCCAGTCCTGGGCCTTGGACTCAGGGCCTGAGCAGCACTGTCCCTGGCCTCTTCTTGGTCAAGGCTAGCACTCTGCCACTTGAGCCACAGCGCCCCCTCTGGTCGTTTTCCATTTATGTGGTACTGGGGAATCGAACTGAAAGCTTCATGTGTAGAAGGCAAGCACTCTTGCCACTAGGCCATACTCCCAGCCCTAGGATCATTTCTTAATCATTAACCATGTGAAATGTCTTTTCTCTCTTATCCCAGCTAAGCAGGAAACATTGGTTGCACGATTCTGGTCCAAGGCTGACCTTGGACAAAAACACAAGAGTCCAAAACATAAATAAATCAAAGTGGCTGAGCATGCGCATGGAAGTGCAAAGTTCTGAATTCAAACTTGACACTGCCTACAACCAAAACAACAAAAGAAGGAAGTCAGGAAAAGCCAAGTCCATAAAAGTGCATGGTAACAGAAGAGTAGTCCAATCAAGAGACAATGGAAGAATCTACACTATTGATGTGAACACAAAAGAGAAAAAAAGATCAACAATCAAGAGCCAAGGAATAATGCAACTTCTAGAAACTTTAAAGGGTAAAGAAATATTTGTTTTTCCAAATAAAATGCATTCCTGCTTATTACTTGAGTTTTAGCCCATTGAGATTGATTTCGACTTTTCATGTAAAGAACTACAGCATAACAGATTTGCCTCCCTTTGGCTGTGTCAAACTGTCAACTGTACAAGGAAATTTACAGCATCAAGCTGATGTAAATCTGTTTCATTCTCATTGAATTTCTCCTCATTTTGTTCTATTTAATACCCAGGCTTCTATTTCTTCCAACAGTTTACCAATCATCCAAATGTTCTTTATTCAAAGAATAAAATGTGTTAACCATTGTGCAATATTAAAATCTCATCTACTGATGGTCACAATCATTGTACTGAATAAATTATCTGGTGGAAAAAAATATGAGTCTTTATTTTTGTCAGTTCTTCTTTTCTACTGCTATTGTTTTCAAACAGTGTCTCACTATGTAGCCTGGTATTGGCCTCAGATTTTAATGCTCCCACAACCTTCCAAGTACTGGGATTACAGGCATGTGCCACCATGCCAAGTTCATTGTGTCAATTCTTTCATTATGGGATGGACCTTTCCTAGACGAAGGCCTCTGAGATTAATTGGCTAATAGAGTATGATACAATTCATTCTAGAGTAGTTTGTGGGCCAAGATTCCAGGAAAGGGGTAATTTCTACGCCTCTTGTTTTAGGGCAATCTGTCTTGGAACTTGCCCACTATTTTACAAAGTGTCAAACCAGAGAGAGAAAAACCAATGGAAAGAAATCAACAGGCCGTACCAGTTTGCCAGCCCATGAAAGAATCAACTTGGAAGTAGAACTGCCTCAGAGAAGCCAGTTGGACAGCCCCAAACTAAGCAATTTGGAGTTCAGATGCATAGTCACCAGGAAACACAGGCCAACTCCAGATTCAAGAAGAAATGTGATTAATATCCTGGTTTTATTTTTCAAATTTTTATTATCAGACTGATATACAGAGAGGTTACAGTTTCATACGTTAGGCATTGGATACATTTCTTGTACTGTTTGTTACCCTGTCCCTCATACCCCCCTCCATCCTAATCCTGTTATTTTTTGAAGGTAGATTTTTAATGTGGCAACAGATAACTGGCATAAGTCATAAGCATTTTCATTTATATATTTTTTCTAAATAATTACTTATTTATTGTCAAAGTGATGTACAGAGGGGTTACAGTTTCATATGTAAGGCAGTGGGTACTTTTCTTGTACAATTTGTTACCTCCTCCCTCATTATCCCCCCTCCCCCCTCCTCTTTCCCTTCTTCCCCCGTGAGTTGTTCAGGTGGTTTACACCAAATGGTTTTTTAAGTATGACTCTTGGAGTTGTTTTTTTTTTTTTTTATCCTTTGTCTCTCTCGATTTTGATATTCCCTTTCCCTTCCCTAGTTATAATAGCAGTGTACATAGTATCCAGTGTACTCAGATGAGATACAGTGATAGCATGGGAACAACCACAGGAAGGGGATACAAGAACATCATCAACAACAAAAAATGCTACTGTTTCACATGGCATGTTGAAAGTAATTACAACAGTTACATAACACTCATTTCCATAACATGTAGTTCATTTCACTTAGCATCATCTTATGTGTTCATAGGGCATAGGCATTGGGCTCTTGTGATCCTCGGCTGTGATTAGCCTAAACCTGTGCTTATTATTCCCTATGAGGGAAACCATAGAGTTCAGATTTCTTTGGGACTGGCTCACTTCACTAAGTATAATTTTTTTCCAAGTCCTTCCATTTCCTTACGAATGGGGCAATGCCATTCTTTCTGATAGAGGCATAAAATTCCATTGTGTATATGTACCACATTTTCCTGATCCATTCGTCTACTGAGGGGAATCTTGGTTGGTTCCATGTTTTAGCAATGACAAATTGTGCTGTGAGGAACATTGTTGTGCTAGTGGTTTTAGTGTGTTCTTGTGTGTAATCTTTTGGGTAGATGCCCAAGAGGGGTTTCTGGGTCATAGGGGAGCTCTATGTTTAGCCTTCTGAGGAATCTCCATACTGCTCTCCAGAGTGGCTGAACACGTTTACATTCCCACTAACAATAAAGTAGCCTTTTGGGGTCTTTTGACCACATTCCCTCCAACATTTGTTATTATTCTATAAATTCAATATTTCAAAAACATCAGTCTTAAACTTTTTCGTTCACTCAGATGCAGCTAAAACAAAAACACATTCCAAGTGGCATCATTCACATGGGCAGAAAAATATTAATTTACATGAAAATAAAGAAGACTCTGAATAACCAAACAAAGAGCAAACTAGAGGTGTCACAATACCTGACTTCAGCTGTAGAACAATAGTAAAAGAAACGGTATAATACTGATACAAAATGATGTATGGAGTAATAGAACAACATAAAGAGCTGAGAAATAATCCCATGAGGCTACACTCAAAAATATAAAGGTAGACAAGCACAAATTGGAAAACAAACAAAAATTAATCCCGGCTACTTAGCAAGTGACGCTGGGAAGCTGAATGGCCTCATATAGACTGTACATAGATCCATGTCTCTTATAATACACACAGATCAGCTCAGTGTGGATCAAGACTTGAGCAAAATACCTGAAAACACAAAGAAAGCACCTCACAGGTATAGGCACAGGCAGAATTTTCTAAATAGAATTCGAATAGCACAATGAATAATAGAAATTGGTGAATGAAATTGCATCCAATTAAAACACTTCTGCTTTCTTATTCATTGTATAGGAGGCACAGTGTGAAATGCCAGCAGTAACATGGGAAAAATATTTTCTACTTATTCATCTAACAGGACATTGATATCCAGGATAATTAAACACCAAATGATAATAACCCAACAATAAGTGGCAACTGAAGTCAACACTTTAGAATCTATCAGTAAAAGCATCCAGTAACTACATCAAAACATTATTGAGATTCCGTCTCATACCATTCAGAATGGCAATCAAGTAAAGGGCTCATAAACTAATTTATTGGATAGCAATCCTTTCATACAACTACTCAAAGGTTATATATGCTTTAAAAACAGCAAATGTTGGTAGGGAAGTGGGAGGAAGAAATCCTCAATAAGGAAGCTAGAGATATGAAGTAATGCAGACATTGTAGAAATCAGGGTAAGGTTCCTCAAAAAAGCAAAAATCAAACCTACTATATAATGTAACACTCTATTCAAATAATCAATTTTCTCATATGCTATTGCTGCACTATATACAATAGGAAAGCTATGGATTCAGCCTACTTATTCATTATAAAAATAGGGAAAGAGTGACATCATGGACTAAACCAAAAGGAAATAAAGAAAATGATATTTTTAACACCATTTGTTGCATAAACAGATTTAATAATCTACAAATCACATGAGGTTGAAAAATAGTGTGCCAAGTATAATTTTCTGTCAAGAAAGAGAATTTTGGTATTTTATTTCCTAAGAAAGTAGAATGAAAGTCCAAGAAGACTAAGTGAGGTGCAAGAACTAAACTCCAATTGTTTAAACTTAGCCTTTTTCTTCTTCTGTCTCTTTCATGTACTTCCTTTCAACACAAATTTAAGACAAAGAAAGAGTAATCATTCAAATATATATTCCTGTAGCTTCTGATTAAAGGAATGATTTCCAAATGCTGTATCTGTTCCCCTATCACTAAACCTTAATATCTGTCTACATATTGTACTTTAATTTCAGGGATAAAAAGGAACATCTTGCTTAAATATTGCAATGTGAAATTGATATGAGAGAATAAAATAGAAACTAACTTTTATTGTCATCCTTTTTTCTTCCTATTATTATTTGTCTTTAGAATCCTGGATATGATGATCTGCTTTTGGAAGCAGAATGGGTTGTGATTCTGTATCACAGTGTACAATACTTATATTGCCAGATAACTGATGTCTATTAACATTTTTGTTCCTTCTGACCTCCACAGATCAATGACATAATACATTTCTCCTGCAGTTCTTTGAAATAGTCTTGTCTATGTTATCCAGATGCATGTGAACACCATGCCTTGGCTTTGACCTATAATTTCTAGGTTTGTGCCTTGTAAAATCAGGACAATTCCCAAACAATATTAAGGACATAGTCAAGTATTTTTATCGTGAAATTTCTTCTACAGAAAATTTTGTAATTGTGAAAAGATTAAAGTAAAAACTAAACACAGATTAAAAAATCTGGATGCTTGAATTCCAGATTGATAAAATATTTCTTTCTGTAAAGTCAAGTATTGTGATTTTTTGTTAACATTACAGCAGCAAATGGGTAGATTTATGGCTCCAGCAAAGGAAAAGCAACAGCAAGGGGCAGTGTAATGTATTTTTCACTATTTCACTTACATTGCTAGAAAGGCCATTGGTAAGGAAAGGAAAGTTAACAAATGTATAACAATAATTTAAATTGTTTGTTTATTCATTCTAGTCACTTGCTTAACATACTTTGTAAAAACGTTCCTGAGTATTGGCCATATCTATCACATTTTTACAAATGTGTATATAATTCAATTTGTCAATGTAGACCCATAGAAAGATTTCAAAGTTTCGCTAAATGAGAGTTTTAGAGGCATGGCAGATACATAGTAAACCGTGAATGCTTTAAAATATTTGATGCCGGTGTCCCAATGTTAACAACCTAGCTGTTAGAAACAAAACTATCTGTTAAATGCAAAGCCAAAGTCATCTGTCAAAAAAGTAAAATTGTTATTTTTTTCCAAGCTTGGGAAATAAAGGAGGAATAAGTATGATTTGTCTTTAACTATGATGATGTTCAGAGCTTTCGTGTTTAGAAAGGAGGTTCCGCCAACAGGCAAAATTGGAAGGTTATTTTTCTTGTAATGGCAAGTAAATGAGAAGGAATTGCCAAGAAAGATCAGTATTAAGGAATACAAACTTGATCCCAAGATGTCAGATTTTTCTCAGTCCCTTGTATTCATTTGAAATGGCTAACTCTATCCAGAAAGTAGGATTAGTGCAGCAAAAATGAAAACAAACTTGTAACAGCACCATAAAAAATGCTTCTCATTTTTAAGTAAAACATTGCATTTATATAATAAGCATTTCTTACAAAGAAAGAAATGCAATGAGCACTGAGAAATGATGGACTATTATTCATTCATTCAAATCTCCACAAGAGTTAATCTATGATCACTTTAGCTATTGGCTTACAAGAATTTCTGAGAGAACTCTTTGAGCCTCCACTTTGGCTTTGTCTCTCTGGTTTAAGAGCACACATCTGCCTGCCTTTGTACTGCCAGCAACATTGGTTCCATACTATTTGATTTTCTCATTCACTTCTAAGTATACCAAAACCAGGGAACAGAAAGAAGCAGTGAGTTCATCATTTGGGCTCTTATGCCTAGGGTAATGATGAACCCTCACTAGGTATCCATTAAATATGATCTGCCAATAATGAGTGCGATTTTAAAATAAATCCAATAGGAAATTCTCCCCGTGAGAGTCTCTAAGGGGAGATTTTATTTGCTGAAAGGCAAACAAAGACCCATCTTTGGAAAAGGATGATAAGTTTCATCATAGTATAATTTTGGATTCCAAGCAGCATAGTGTGGCTGACATGATATAGAGAAGCCTGGTTGATCCTATTAGTTTTTGGAAGTATTCACCTAAGGATTTTCCATTTATATCTTTGTGCTGATATGGAGGTATTGAACAATTATGGCCAAGAGATTAGCAGGGAAGGTTTTTAAAACAAGGATAAAATGATTTGAAGTTAATTTAAGGCTAAAAGAGGAATAATTATTGCTCCTGTATAGAATCTCCAAAAAGAAAGTCTGCCAGACTTGGTGAATAGCATACTCAGGCCAAATTTCTCTCTCTCTCTCTCTCTCTCTCTCTCTCTCTCTTTGTTACGATATAAGCCAAAAGTAGAGATAAGAATATTAATGATTATCCTGAAGTTCAAAAGTGTTCCAGAATTCTTTGATACTTCATCTAGAGAGCTAGTCTATCCAAAAATTTGTACTACTTCACATCTCAAATGTACATTGAAACTCCTACCATTTTAGATCAGCGAGATGAGAATCTAGATGGTTCTATTTTGTATCACCTTCCTGTGAGATTTTCACAGAGTTATTACAAATAATGATTCAAAAATATTGAATAAAATCCTCAGTAAGTGCTGTTTTATTTGAGGGAGTTTTAAGGTACTCATACTTGCATTCAAAGCCTAGAACATATTCAGCAAGATCGTGTATGTCTGGTTAACACATGAGCTTTTTGGGGGGAAGTTGGAGATGGAATTTTCCAGATTTCTCTGCCTGTGATATCTTTAAGCAATTATTTCCAAGATCTTATCCTCCTATATAACTAGGATTATAGGCAAAAGACAATAGCACCCAGCATTTGTTTTTACTAAACAAGAAGGTATATAGTAACATAGGTATCATGATTTCCCTCATTTGTGGTAGGTAGAATGTGCCTGTATATTTACAACTAAATACACTGGGTGGTACAAACACAAGATAATTCTTCAAAAAGACTCAGTACAAAAGGCATGTACTCATTACCTTATTTATCTAACTCTAACCCATCTGTACATTACCTTTACAATGAAATAAAATTTTTTAAATCCAAATGAATTAGGTATCTGTTTTTTCTAAAGGGCTGAGTCAAATCACATCAAAATAAGTAGCAGGAAATGGGTACTTGTAAAAGAGTAGGATGGAGCCAAAGTGAGAGGTGTTTAAGAATGAAAAGGTAAGTGAAGAGAATGCAAGGCAAGATTCCATAATATATATGACAGAAATGATAAATATAAGGGAAGAGACAGATTGAAGAGGGGGTGAAGATTTTGAAGCGATGACACAGATCAAGATGCACTGTACACATAAACTACTTTGTTAAATGGCAAAAATTCAATACTTAATGTAAACTAAGACAAGTAATAGGAGGAGTGGGCTGGGAGTGTGATTGAGAATGTTGAAAGGGGTGACATTGATCAAGATGCATTGTATTCATAAGCATCTTTTTGAATGGTGGTCCTTTGTGGAACTCCTTATACAACTACTTAGAGACCAAAAATATTAAAGAAATATCATTGCTTTAATACATACATGTATAAAACATCTATCTATCTCTATATATGTGTGTGTGTCTATGTATATATATATGTCTATATGGGCATATATATATATGCAGTGTGTGTGTGTGCATTCTGTGATTTTCATAGCAAAATCACATTCTTAAATAAAGATTACCATTTTTTCTTGGATTCCATATGTGAAAAATAAGAACATACATTCATTGAAATTTTTTGTAACATGTTGAAATCAAGTCAACTTCACACTTAATTTGGTAAAGAGACTGTCTGATTTGAAAGAATGGTGGCATCATAGTGTTAAAGTAGCTATGTATATATGATCATATAAGAGGATGCTAAGCAAAATGAGCTTCATATATGGAAACAAGAGGTTTTGCATTGCTGTTGTTCTATTTAATGTACTATGTGAAATTAGTTACTTTTCTTTCTTTTTCTTCCCTATGATTTATCCTCTTATCAGTGTATTTTATTTTGTTACCCTGAGTATTGTATATATGTTCATCTGAGTTAGGGAAGAGAAGAGGGACATCAAAATGGTGAGATAAATGATAAAGTATGAACAAATGCAACAGTGATACTCACTAAACAATATGATATAACAACTCTGGGGTTGGTGGTGATATGGGTGAGCAGGGAAGGTGGAAAAAAATGAGGGAAGGGGTAACAAGTTTGACAAATATGTACTCACTGCCTTACCTATGTAACTGTAACTCCTCCCCTCTGTATGTCACCTTGAAAATAAAATAAAATTATAAAAAATCTATTTCAGATCTATTTGAGATTTACAGTGTTTTCTGATACACACAAGTCTACATTGAAATGTTGCAGTCACAGTGAAGAAAATTGAATAGTGTGGATCACCAGGTAGAAACTATACCAGGTTCACAGCATCAGCAACATATCATCAAGCAAAGACTTAACTAAGAAGATGTCAATGACATCACTGAGAGAAGAAAGCAAATGCCATATATAAGGCTACACATTGTGTGTGTGTGTGTGTGTGTGTGTGTGTGTGTTTCTGTGAATGTAAGGGTGTGTGTATGCTTGTGTGTGTGAGAGAGAGAGAGACAGCTCGTTTGATAATGACAGAGTACTTTGAATTTGTCAGTGTAAATCACAAAATATAAACCTGAAGCTTTATTACATTCAAGTAATGCAAAATTTTGAATGCTTTGCTTCAAGTTAATTTTAGAAATATTTATTTAGCATGCATGTATAAAATAACAGATAGCATTTGGGATGAATTTTGATAATATGTATTTTAATATAAGTAGATATGGGTAGGGGTAGAAATAAAAATGAACCTGAAGGGTAGCCTGAATTAATAGTGGTGTTTTAATTTAGAACCTTTGGAAATAGATTCACAGACAAGAAGGCACAAGTTAATAATAAAAATTAGAGCCCATTGAGTTATACCAGTCTTTCTCCAGATTCCTTAGTCAATTCTGTTGAAAAGTCTTGATTTTAATTGACCAAATGACCTGACATGGAAAATTAACAAGCTTTGAAAACAGATCTATGTCATTAGACTTACTATAATTTATGACTAAATAAAAAATACCCAAACAAGTAAATCATTGTGGGAAAAATTTGTGTCAGAATCAACCGATACCTTGCCTTAAGAATCATCAATATCTGTTTGTTAAAATGGATCATATCTCTAACACAAGCCACATGAGAGACAATGATTATAAAAATGGGGTTCTTGAATAAAAATTTAGGGACATTCCATCGCACTAACAATGGGGCATTGTTTTTCCTAGCTGAGTCCAGCTATGTGGGATACACTGGTAGAAGGAATTTGGTTTGAGACAAGCTACAGTCAAACATTCAGGACCCCAATTGAACAGTAACTAAAACAAAAAATGATGGAAAAAGGGTGTGGAAAACTTCATCTCCTAGTACTCAAGAAAAGAGAAGAGAGGGGAAGGGAGAGGAGGGAATGAAAGAAAAGAAGATAAAAGAAAGTACAAAGAAAGTACAATATAAATCTAGAATGTTCATTGTATTTCCAGATTGGAAGGAAGCTCAGATACATCTCTTGTTCTTTGTTAGTCTTCTTTCTGGCTTTTTGACTTCTGCCTTTAGGCTTCATAAAATTTACAGCCAGAAAAATGCATATCATTTTCTGAATAAATATTTGTGAGGAAAAAGTAGTCAGTGGCTGAATTTAATATGTTTGTACAGAAACTTTTTGCAAACTGTAGTAAGCTTTGAACATTCTGAAGTCTAGAAACCTACAATTATGTTAACTACTTTAAGAAATGCATGACCATTTTAGTTAGTATTAAACTTAAAATCACAAAAGTTATTTCAAAATTCCTGCTTAAATCCAGACACTGGTGACTTACTCCTCTAATCCTACATTCTCAGTGGGCTGAGATCTGAGGATTGTGGTTTGAAGCCAGCCTGTACAGGAAAATCTGTGACACTCTTATCTTCAATTAATTAACCAGCAAAATGTCATAAGTAGAACTGTGGCTCAAATGGGAGAGTACTAGCCTTATGGAGTAAAGGTCAAGGACATTGCCCAGGCCCTAAATTCAAGCCCAAGATCTGGCTGGCAAACACACACACACACACACACACACACACACACACACACTTAATTTCAAAATATTAAACACTGCATATAATACCAAAAATAGAAGAAATCACAAATATGTACTTATATAAAAACCCACATTTCATATTCCACTTGTCTAACAGTTTTCTCCACAAGTCAACATTTTTTTTATTTTTCTAAATGGCAAACTGTGAGTTGATTATTGGTAGTTAATAAAAAGAACATTGGGCTTAAGGATGTTAGATTTAATTTTAAGCCTTTAGGTCTGAAAACAGGCTTCAGAAAGAAAAGAAAAAATAAAGCTAAGATTTTCTGTTGGTTTCCTGTCTTTGAAAGGAGTAGTTGTATGAGCAAGATTCATCCATCTATAAAATCTTATGCTTCTTGCAAAAAAAAAAAAAAATGTGCCGAGTTGGATATTTAGTCTCTCCAACCCTTTCACTCATATGTGGCATGGTAAGTGAAATTTATCAAAATTTGAGTCCTGCTTCCCAAAGTACACTGCAGATCTATCACTGTAGAGGTTCGAAGTACACAGAGCTCTCCACGCCTTAGTTATATTGATGCAGAAGAATTCGCAAGTCTCTCAGTTGCTGAAGTTCTGCAGTGAGACGTGGCTAGAGCAAAGGTCAGAACACAATTCATGTCTGTGTTTGTTCTGTTCACCTACTCAGCCTGGGGTTTCCCATAGCAACTTCTTTACTTTTATTTGGAATAGGACTATTGTCTGTTCAAAGCAGAGTATCCATGGGATATAGTACATTGCCTTTTGAAGAATGTAAGCTTTGTGTGCAAGTCATCTCTGAGGGGATTTCTACCAAAGTTTTATAATATAGAAATATGTATCACTTTATTATATGTACATGTTTCTGTGTATAAGCACCAAAGATGCAGCTGAGAAGTAGACATGGAATGGTGAAGTGTCTATTTGCATACTCATGAAAACAATAAACTAAGAATGGAAAATATGGTGACAGGCTTTAACAGTGTAATGTAATGGGGTATTTTCTGAGGACTCTGAGTAATTCTTGAGTGACCTCCTTTAATCTGGGAACTGACCCGAGGCCATGGTACTTCCCAGGGAAGCACTCTATCACTTGAGCTATGCCCCAGGTTCTTGGTTTGTTTGTTCTCTGTTGTTCTCAAGATAGGATCTCACTAACTTTGCCTAGGCTGATCTTGAGCTATTGATATTCCTGATTAACTTTCCCAAATCAGTGGGGTTGCCAAGGGAGAACCACATCTGGCTTATAACATTGAATCTGCATCTCAACCCTAAATTCTAAGTCGCATAACTAATGAGGAGAACAGTTTGGGATTCTGAGAATAAATAGATTTTTAAAGTCACATTTATTAGTGATAGCACACCACTCAAATCTGAATCAAAGGCACCTGTTTTATTTCCTATTGTCACTTAGAATAAGAAGTTGGGTTAATTTGCTGTGCAAATATTTTTGTTTAACACCTATATAGGTATTTGGTTACTTAAAAAAGAATGTAGATGCATTCTTGATGGAGCAATTTTCATTTTTGCATTACCTCTTTCCCCAACATGCATTCATTGGATTTTCAGCAAGCTGTGAATTATTGATTTGAAAATTTGAGTAATGTTCCTATTTGTAGCGTGTATAGCCCTCACCTTCAAAGACTTAAGGAGTTGAACATGACTTGAAGTGAAATTAATAAATGTAATAAGAACAGTAACAGTGATATTAGAGCTAGTAAAGAAAATATGTAATCGTTTTGTATAAACATTATCAACACAATTGAAATCCTTAATCTATGTAATTTTCATTTGGGATGATAGGTCTGCATGAAGAAGACAAATCACATCAGGACATTTAATTATTTTTCACTATCTTGGATCACAGCAGGTGATGAAATGGTAGAAGGGGTGATAATGTCCAGAAAGAATTATACTCTTTATAATTTGCATAATATAACTCTCTGTGCATCACCTTTATAATAACAATTTAAATAATTTAAAAATAAATTTAAAGAAGCAAAACAACAACAAAATCAAACTCAAACAAACAAAAAACGGTGCTAGGGTATAAATGTTAAAGGGGTTTATAAAATTGATTGTGAGGTGAGAGGAGAGTTTAACCAGTGGAAGGAAGAAGGGAGAAAAGAGAATATTATATACATATATGTAGATTGTATTATAATCTGTCTATCTATTGATCTATCTATCAAAATGAAGTAATGTAATCTATCAAAACTGGTTATAAAAGAGGTATGAAAAGGGAAAGGGTTAAGAAAGAGCAACAGAGAAAATGAATTTTATTAAAGGACTTTGAATGCATGTTATAAACTACTTTTACGATTAATATATGTTAAGAAACAAAAAAAAATTAATGAAGTAAATAGGCCTTGATTGGAATACCAGCTCCAACTTTCATTAACTGCCTATCACTGAATAACATAAACTTCAGTTTGATTATTTTTACACAGGGTTTCATTGTCATTAATGATAATTCATGTGAGCTAAGGTCCTTAACATAAGGTTAAAAAGAAATGTTCAATATTTTTATTAGCCATTTTACCAAGTCAGGAGAATAAAATGTCAATGAAAGATTTCCTTATGTTTTATTAGGACTGCTACAGTTATACTCTCAAAATATTGATTGCAGCTAACATTTCTGGGTCATTTCACATCGATATTTTCAAAATGTACTTATTCAAGAGGCAAGAAGGCTCAAACCCAAGAATGTATAGTGGAGCAGATAATATGAGGGAATTAAACAAGCATAAAGAAGTTCTTATTACATGGAAATTAGAAACAGTTTCTGTTTAACTATGTTTATTGGCACAAGTAATTAAGTAGAAATTGCTTTATGTATTGGAGTTTATCTGAGGCTTCCTGCACTGTGATTAATAACTTTTAGATATCTATGAAAAAGTCTTCTCTTACTGCAAATCCTTCAAAATTAAGAAGAGCAAGGGAAGGGGTGGGTAGGAGAAGGATGGGTGAGAATATTGAAAGAGGTGACATTGATCAAGATATATTCTATTCATAAACTGCTTTGCTGAATGGCAATTCTTTTGAACAACTTTCTAAAGGATTTTTTAAACCTCTCTTTTAGCAGATTTCTTCACAAGTCATGGGTATTTTTTTATCCTACAGTCAGAATAGTATTCAGTTGGATCACTCTTTCTATTTCTTTAACATTTATCACCCTGGGCTATATCTCCACAGGCTCAGGTCAAAGCAACTCACACAAAGCAAGGTTTACATCTGCCTTTGGCTCATCTACCTCTACCTGCAGTGCTTAGCCCTTCACCTGCCGTGATCCAAGAACCTGAAAAAGAATTAAATGTCCTGATGTGATTTGTCTTCTTCATGTGGACCCCTCAGCTCCACTGCTGCTTCTGTCACCACTGCCTTTACCGTGGCCCAAAGAATATAACTTGCTTTCTGAAATTTTAATGTTACTGGACTTTTCAATCTAGATCTGTGCTTTTGTAATTTTTCAAAAGAAAGTTGCCTTTCTCTGCATTGTCAGAAGGCATGCATCCTATCCAGAAACTCAGAAAAAAATTAGCATTTTGTTTGTTGTTAAAGAAATATAGATTTTCTTTAAGTATTAAGATATCAGTGGCCCAGGTCATTTGTAGTGCTATTTCTGGAAGAGGTGGGCAAACAATGTGATGAAAGGTCATCTAAAGAGATTTTGAGGAATGGTGTCCTTGTTGGGTAAATTGGAGGGTCATACAAAAAGCAGCCCATTTAATTCCAGTCCTCCTTTTTTTGTTGTTGTAATATGAGGTTATAGTAACTGAAGACAACGGAAATACACAGATTCTGAGGAGACATATGCCAGCATTTTTACAGCCAGGAAACATCACTTGTCTTCTGTGGAAGGATATCATATATCTGGGTTATTTGCGAGGCTGTTAAGTTAGTATGGTCTTTACATTTTTTTCCATAGAAAAATTTCTTATTAGTGGGAGTGTCTATTTTTCAGATTCTTTGTAGTTAGACTTTGGTTTCTGGTTTGTGTTAGGTAAAGGACTGATAAATATTTCACAGATCCATAGACATATTTTTATGATGACTTTGTTAAGATCATCAGCTAAACAACTGTTTTTTATCAATAACTGACATGCTTAGAATATATAGAGTTACGTTTCCATTAAGATATGTACTGGTACGGTACACACTGGACAAGGAGATACATATCTGCAATCTCAGTACTCCTGATTTGTTTTGTTTCTTGTTTTTTGCCAGTCCTGGGGCTTGCACTCAGAATCTGAGCACTGTCTATGGCTTCTTTTTGCTCAAGGCTAGCACTCTACCTCTTGAGCCACAGTGCCACTTCCGGTTTTACTATATATGTGGTGCTGAGGAATAGAACCCAGGTTTTCATGTATATGAGGTGAGCACTTTATCACTAGCCCATATTCCAAGCCCCACATGTCTGCAATCTCAGATTCCAGGTTGCAGAGGTAGGAGAATCACAGTATAAGGCCACCCTAGGAAAAAATTGTAATGCATTATTTGAACAATAACAAACACAAAAGTAGCTGGGAGCCATGCTAGAGAGGCTCTGGGCTCAAATTTTATTGGTGAAAATTAGCACAGGAGCTTTTGAGAGAGTCTTCTATGAAATTAGTCTTGATCTCTTGCTGTCTCTCAGGAATTACAATTGCACAGCTTATGAATGTCATATATGTGTGTGTAATATATATATGTATACATATATGTGTATATATACATATATGTATGCAAATGACATTTCCTTTGAGCCAATTTATCCCTTTAAAGGTGATATTGTACATTTCGATTCAGTAGTTATTTCTCTAGCACAATATGAAATAAACATTAATCATTTCTCCTCCAAGGTAAAGTCATGTAGTAATAAAGTTTTGGTTAGCCTTTCCAAAGAAGAGTGTAGAAATAATGCCTCAGAAATGAATTATTATTTATCTGTACATCATTTGTCAAGAGCTCCTGGAATTTCTGAAAGTGTATATCAACTACTGTATCAATAGAGGTTATTAGTTCAGGCAGCAGAAAACAACTCCAATGAACACAAGTTGAATGTTTATTCAAAGGTGATGCAGCAGCCCTCAGAATCTCTGGGAGGGAGGAAGAATGGAGCCAGAGACCTGTGCATAATTGAGCAACATTTCAGATTGAAGAGTAACATGGTGCTTGCACAGACTGCACACTTGACCATCATACATGGACGCTTACTCCATCCCATCCAATAATGTCGATGACTTTGAAATAGCAAGCATCTTGAAACCCCATGTAGTAGGGCCTGCTCACGCCAGCCTCAGAAATAACAGGTCTTCATAGTCCTCTATTCTGATCCTCAATAGTCTATTATTAAAAATTTGGGGTGATTAATGGTGATAAAAAGACACTGAGTTATATTAATCAACCATTACAATAAAAGAAAAGAGAGAGTATCCTATGTGTTGTGTTTTAATTCATAAAGAAAAAATGTCTACTCAATATTAACAAGAAAGAATGTTCAAGAGAAAATTAGTTTATGCAGTAAGTTGCAGAATCTGAATTCCTACCCAAGTATGATTTAAAAACTAATATTGTTCCCATAATTACCTTCTATGGCCAAAAATATTCATTTAAGCTAATTGCTGTGGTGATCTTTTTTCAAGTATAGGTGCAGTATACAACAAATAGGCAATGCACTTATATCCTGATTGTGTCTAGCACTCCTTCATACCGAACACTTGAAGTGGCTTGTGGACAGATATTTGCCTCCTCTGTCTGGCTTCTGGCGTATTTCTAGCAGAACCCTTACCAGACCTTCAGATGCAACTGCCAGTTGTAAGTTCTCTGGAAAGACTAGTCTACAGATGCAAGGTAAAAAACCCTCTCTCTACAGGACTCGGACTTAACCAGCAAGGATATCAATAAAATGATGCCCCTGCAGTAAGATATGGAAGCCTATGAACCAGATCGATATTGGTAACATTCTAGAGGAGGTCAAAAGCCCCAGTCTGACAGAAGCCTGAAACATTTTTAGCCCTGGAGTAATGAGAGTGGCTTTCTCACAAGTGTGTTTCTGTGTATGTCACAGCCTTTGCTTTCCATTCGTTTAGATTTTTATTAGGTCTGTCTAGAGTGAGCTACATCAAACGATATATCAGAGCCCAGGAAGAATGCAAATGCAGGACCACAAATTCGTAGGACAGGAAGAATCTTAATAGTACTAAAAGGTGAAACTCTTATTTACTTAAGTAAACTTTAATTTTAAATGATTTAAATTAATTTTAAAAGAATTTAATTATTAAAATTTTCATGATAGTTCTAGACAAGAATATTTAGCTTGCATATAAATCATTTAAATGGTATGTCTCATATTTACAGCTTCTACATCCATGAACTTCCCAGAATAGAATACTGACACCATCTTGACTTGGTGACTTATTTCTGCCTTTGGATTTCTATAAACCTTACCAATACTCTCCACTTTCAGACTAAGGATTATTCAGTAAATACTGAAGGACAAGTTAACTATGGTTGGCTTATCAATTCCCCTTTCCATGTCACTAATTCTACATCAATAGTGGGCTAATGCAGCAAACTAAAGTGAAAGAAAAAGAGTATATCAAGGTTCCAAGCTCATTCTTTCTTAGAATGGCACTGATTTTGAACAAGTACATAATTTTTAGAACGTATTTATACAATGTGTACATGTTAATATATTTTGTGACTGTGAATGAGAAAGCCTTGATATTGGGGGGAGGAGAGACTTAACAATTGTGTACATAGTTTGCCTACTAAGTCTTTGCAATAACCTATATGGTAGACATTATAATCTCCATTACAAATAAGAAAACCAAGTATGACTGAGATGGATGAATGATTTACACAATTAATATTTAACTAAATATTGTGATTTAACTAATTATTGTGATTTAACACAACTAAATATTGTCATCATCATACTCCCCATTTCTCCATGGTGAAATACACTGAGTATCTTTCCTGAAATTTCTTTCAAATACACTGGTTGTAAATAACTCTATTTTATTTGGTTTCTGACTATCTCTATGGAAGGATAGATGGGGAGAAAACAAACCCATGAATCATTAATAAGTGGTTTTAATATCGCATATTGATGTTTCACTAAATGAAACCAGGTGAACTTCTTTTTTTCTCTCCATGGAGAATAATCGCACATTTTCCAAGTGTGCAAATCAATGTAGAGAACTGATTTTATAGAATCATTGTGCCCTTCTTACTCTGGGTATGAATCTGGAAGTGGATACCCAAAACTATCAGATAAGAATTCAGTTTGACTGAGTTCTCAGGGCTGCCTGATGAAAACAGATGTAGATACATGAAAGACAGTATCTCCCAAGCAGCAACATTCACTCCTGCTACTATTGCCTAGCAGATGTAGACTTCCCTGTAAAGTGGAACACTTCTTCTCTAAATAATGTTTTTGTGGAAAGATTTTTCACTTGGCACATTTTAATTGTGCAAGGAGAGTTTCATGTTAATATTGTGTACAGCATACAAAGTTCCCTCATCAAACTAAGCCCTCTATCACACCACTCAAAACAATTTCAATAGGATTTATGTTTTTATTTTCAGCAATGTGTACTACAATCACATTTGCCCTTCCTTATGGTCTCTGTTGGCTCAGACCTTCCACTTAGTACTGGTTCCTGAGCAGATTCTGCTCTTCTTTCCTGTCATTCACATTGTTTTTGTTTGGTGTATATTAATTACCCAGAGGGGGATCACTGTGTACTTTACATGCATGTCATAACATAGTCCATTTAAATAAACCCTATTAATCTCTTTTCTCTAATTATCTCTAATTAATCTCTTTGCTGTTGTTTAACAACCTGCTTTCATTTATTTAATTTAAGAATTATTTGTCGTTTCAATTCTATTCAAATGCACTTTATTTTTTTTATTTTAAATTTTCAATAAAAATGTCAGGGTTAAGTTTGCAACTCTATACCTCAGTGACATTTATCTTTTGGTATTGAATTTGAAGAGGATGGAAGCAGAATTTCTATGCTTCATCTCTGAGATTTGAATTTGAATATTTTGATGCAATTCACTATATATCAACATTTTAAAAGACTTAAAGGAGTATTTTATATTTATCAATATGGCTTTGGGGTAACTTCATGCCTTCTCTCAAAGAATTTGAGACTCATAACAATGAGTAGATAGTAGTAAGAATATTTATATGAGAGCAGTGATTTTGAGTGGATAGTGTGTGTGTGTTTGTGTGTGTGTGTGTGTGTGTGTACATGTATATATGCAACTTATTGGAGCAGGAGGATGGGGAGAGTAAAAACTGTGAGAAAAGGAAGAAAGAGGTGACATTGTTCAGAAAGATATGTACTCAATATCTCACTTATGTAATTGTAACCCCACTGTATATCATCTTTACAATACCAATAAAAGTAAAAAAGATCAGAAAATTGTCCCCCAATAGATATATAACCATAAAATATTTCGTTAGATTCTTATATAAACCCCCAGATTGTATTATAACCATTTTCCATCTTTCTTGTTTTATTTTTTCTTTTTTTAAAAGTTTTTATTATAAAACTGATGTACAGAGAGGTTACAGTTTCATACGTTAGGCATTGGATACATTTCTTGTACTTTTGTTACCTTGTCCCTCATACCCCCTCCCCCCTCCCCCTTACCCTTTCCCCCCCTGAGGTGTTCAGTTCACTTACACCAAACAGTTTTGCAAGTATTGCTTTTGTTGTTGTTTCTCTTTTTTACCCTGTGTCTCTCAATTTAGTATTCCCTTTCAATTTCCTAGTTCCCGTATACACGGTTTCCAATATACTCAGATAAGATTACATCGATAGTGTAGATACAATCACAAGAAGGTGATACAAGAATATCATCAATAGTAGAAGCTACAGAAACACATGGGATGTTGAAAGTAGTTACAACTGTGATATAACAATCATTTCCACAAAATGGAGTTCATTTCACTTAGCATCATCTTATGTGATCATAAGGATATAGCGATTGGGCTCTTGTGATCCTCTGCTGTGACTTGCCTAAACCTGTGCTAATTATTCCCAATAAGGGAGACCATACAGTCCCTGTTTCTTTGGGTCTGGCTCACTTCACTTAGTATAATTTTTTCCAAGTCCTTCCATTTCCTTACAAATGGGGCAATGTCATTCATTCTGATAGAGGCATAAAATTCCATTGTGTATATGTACCACATTCTCCTGATCCATTCGTCTACGGAGGGGCATCTGGGTTGGTTCCAGATTCTCCATCTTTCTTGTTTTAATTTGGAAATGTCACATATTAAACGTGCAGCACAGCTTTATAAACTATAAACAGATCTTACTTTCAAACAAGAGCCATAATCACATTAAAAATGTCATCCCAATTTTAGAGATGTCCAAATGAGGAAAAGTTACTCTTTTCAAATTAAAGAAATGCATTATCTATTTATCTCCCACATTCTACAGCAAAGTCTTTGTGAGAGGAAACTAATGAGTTGAATTCAGTTTCATTATTTTTCACTTAGTCAGAAAATGGGCAAATTCTAATAGAAGATATATATCCTGGTTTTGTTTTTTAAAATAAAATAGAATTTTTTTGTTTGGTTTGGAGTGTATATTATTTTGTGGCTTTAGTCTTCATTTTTGCAAAATAATTATGTGGATGTGTGAAATTTTTGAAGGCTGACAATAACTGACAGAGCAAATCTAAAGTCTCTCCCTTAACCTCATTGTTCCTGGCTTGTCTTCACTGGCTGTTGTACATCTATGGCCAACCTCATCACTGACTGAGCTCCAAGTGTTCTTATCTGGAATTTCAAAGGACCCCTGCACCCTGAGGCAGATACCTGCATATGTGACAGTGACAGGTTTCAAAGTTCAGATCTCTGTTCTAACTACATAGCTAAGAGTCATCAGCAACAGTAAGAAGGAGATAGCTGGGGGTACTGGTTACTGGATGTGCCAATCAATCTTTGCCTTTTTTATTAGTCAGGGTCTGTATAGCAGAGGAGCTTGTTGTGGAACAACCAACTTAGGTTCCAGGAGAAAGTTTTTAAACCTTACAGATGTAAAAGGCTGATTCAGGTTCTGAATATAATTTTGTCCTTTGTATTGGATAAGAGTTTATTACTGGATAATTGACTGAAAGACAGTAGACAAATTACCCTTCCTTCCTTCCTTCCTTCCTTCCTTCCTTCCTTCCTTCCTTCCTTCCTTCCTTCCTTCCTTCCTCTCTTCTTATTTTCCTTATAAAATATATTTTCATTTATGTAGTTGTATAAAGGAGTTGCCATTCAACAGAGCAGTTTATAAATACAGTGCATTTTGGTCAATGTCACTCCTTTGAACATTCTTACCCACTCCTCCCACCCAACCTCTTCTCTAATTTTTAATTTTTAGGTTATGTATTGAATTTTTTGCCTTTTTTATCTATTGTCAAAGTGATGTACAGAGATGTTACAGTTTCATACCTTAGGCCTTGGGTACATTTCTTGTATTGTTGTTACCTCCTCCCTCATTCCCCCCTCTCCCCTCCCTCTCTCCCTCTCCCCCCATGAGTTGTTCAGTTGAGCCTAATAGCTATGCCCTTATGAATGCATAAGATGATGCTATGTGAAATGAACTCCATGTTATGGAAGCGACTGTTATATCACTGTTGTAATTACTTTCAACATGCCATGTGAAACCATAGCTTCTATTGTTGATGATCCTCTTGTATCCCCATTCTGTGATAGTACCCGCACTATCATTGTATCTTATCTACTCAGATACACTGGAAACTGTATATACTGGTAATAGAACTGGGTAAGTGAAAGGGCATATCAAAATCGAGAGACAAAGGATAAAAAGACAACTCCAAAAGCAATACTTGCAAAACCTTCCTCTCTTCTTTATTTTGCTCACAATTAGCTCTCTACCACTAGAGCTGCACCTCTAGTTTGGCTTTTTTTTAAATCTTTGCTGAATAATTGGAGATAGATATTGCTTCCTTGAGCTGGTAATCCTCATATATTACCCTCCTGACTATTTAGAATTATAGTTATAAGCCATGAATGGCATCCATCCTCTTTTGTTATCCTTTACAGATAATGAAGTATTGAATTAGAAAGATCATTTATCCAACATTTACAACATTATATACTAACACTTACCTTTGAATTCAGGCTCATTGGTTCTTGTTTTTAGCCACTATGCTTTCCAACAATCTAATCATTGTTCTCCATCCTGCCAGAGTAGAGGGGACATCTTAAACGTATTATCTGCTGGCTGTTTGGATAGTCTTCCATATTTTTACTTTAGATTTCCACAAGGGGGCATCCTGAGAACTCCAAGGAAAAAGAGAATACAAGTAACATTAGGTGGAAATTCAGGGTTTCCCCCCTAAACAGCAGGGGGGGGGGGGTGGCAAGAATGGATGGGCGGTTGGGAAAGGACTATTTGCTCTGAACCAACAGTTGAAGCATCAGCTAACATCTTGTTGAAAATGTAAATTCTGGAGTTGCTCATCAGAGCCCATCAAAAAGCATGGTGACTTCTGTTTTCACGTGCTTTTTAGTTGCTTCTAGAATGCTGCTACTGATGAATGGTTTTGAAACAGAGTACTATTGGTGTTCTCATAGTAAGTATGCATTTTCTTGCATCAAAGAATACTAGCTTGTAAAATAAAATTTCTGTAGTTTGATAGTCATAAAACTGCACTGAATTACTATTTGAAAAAAATTATTAATAGATCATATGATATAATAGTAGAAGATCATATAATGTAATTGTAGATATATATCATGGGCCTACATCAAAAGAAGGGAAGAAAATGGCAACGTATATTTAACATTAAGAGAGAGACAGTTTCTTTCTGGAAGTCCATCCTTAGATGGCTAACAATGTAAATAGTATTTATGATACTTTGTGCAATGGTCCAAAGGCAACTACTATAAGATACTTTGAGATACAATCTCAGCAGCAGCCAGCATTACCATGGGAATGGCTGAGTAATGAAATGATTATATTAGTGTAATGTAAGATGATTATTTAAAGAACTAGATTTCTGAGAAATAATGTGACATAGAATCCTGTACTACATGAGAAAGTGGGACAAAGTAAAGCAAAATGGACAAAACCCCTGTTCATTCTGTAGTCCAAAGAGCAGCTCTGTTGCATTATAGAATGAGATCAATGGTCCTTTGACTTCAGAGAAAAATTATTGTCAAACTGTTATCATTGGAAAATATACAAAATACTCTTCTGATGAAAATTTGTCTTACCTTAATATCTTCCCGATGGTAAGCTATATACTGCACCAGTGCCTCACTGTCAAGAGGAATAATTCCCATTACAACAAGCAATAAATGGAAGTTTGTGTTTAGATAAGGAAAATACACTCTCAAAGAAATATCCATGTAGACAGTGAAAACACAGTATCTTAGCAAAAGAAGCTCACTTTGTGCTTACTTTCCCATACACAGTAGAGAAAATGCTCTTCAAGACTTTTTTTTTTTGCATTGCTAGCCTCAGGCAATGACTCTTACCTAGCAATGTGCATGATCTAACACAAGACATGAGATATGACACAAGATTAGACATGCTTTTCAGGAAGAGTTGATGGAATCAGAAGGAAAATCTTTTCATGCAGGCATCTATTTCAATAAAAATCACAAGAAAAACACTTGCTGAAAAATAATGTGTTCCTTGCTCCCTTGAACAAAAAGCTAAAAATATTTATAACCATTATAGTAGCTCAATATAAAACCCATTGGAGTCCAATATTAAGAAACAAAAGAATACTATCTACTGCCATCAATATACACAGTAAATAAAGCTCATTGTAAATTATGAAGCCAAAAAACTGAATGTATCTGAACAATAAATACTTTTTGAAACTGGAAAACTAAACAAATTGGCAGGAATATTTTTTATGTACCAAAAAAACTTTGGACAGAAATAGGCTAAATTCACCAATAAAAAACTATAGAATCAAATGGATAAATATACATTAAAGTATATAAAGCAACTAAGAAGATACTTTCCTGGTAGCAACTGAGTGAATGAAATGGTAGTAGAATGAAAATGAAGGATGGAAAATAGTATGCTATTAATGGTGGAAAAGAGCATTAGATTTATTTATAACATAAAGTTGTTTTGAAGCATAATATTATAAAAGCATGCCTAGAATACATTATAATTATATTGGGATCAAAGAAGAAAGATTGAATTACAATTCTTACTGTTTACTTAATATCAGAGCTTCTATTTTTGTAAAGAAAACTTTACTAAATCTATGAGGAAGCAAATATTTTAATACAACAGAGTTGGAGATTTCAAAATTCCACTTTTATCAATGGACAAGAAATTAGTACAAAATCTTGGAGTTTTATATTATTATAATTCAGATGGACGTGAAAAAGATTTATCAACTTTTTTCTG
Organism: Perognathus longimembris pacificus; assembly: GCF_023159225.1. Lineage (NCBI taxonomy): Eukaryota > Metazoa > Chordata > Mammalia > Rodentia > Heteromyidae > Perognathus > Perognathus longimembris. The sequence goes on along the minus strand of NC_063173.1, from coordinate 29,920,532 downwards.
TAGTTTAAGAATATACTTTCTTCTCAACAGCTCATGACAAATTCTCTAAAGTAAACTGAAATTTGGCCAAAGATATTTTGACAACTTGGAAATACATCGTAATGATATTCAATGCACATAAGTGAAAATGTTACCAGGGAACTGAAGGGGATGAGTGAAGTTTTAATAGAAGAGGGGAGATGATGGAAAGGTAATACTCATCAAGATGTATCATACTCAAGAGCTGACATGTTGAACTGAATCTTTTCCATACAACTATTTAAAGAAAATAAAACATAAAATCATACCAACTCTCTTATCTTTCATATCTATAAGTATTATGGTCTACATTTAATGGATTTAATGGAAACCAAGAAACAGGAGACATATTAATCATGTTGATGTCTTTATGTATACAGTAATTCTTCCTCTTACCTAGATTGCACACATGTTATGTTTATTTCATAGTCATCTTATGCTACATGAATAATTCTGACAGTAGTGATTACACGGAACAATCCTGGAGCCTGGAGGGCCTGTTGAATGGGAAAATAGCTGACATTTTTGAGTATACTAGAAATTTTAAGAGACACTTTATCAACACTGTGTGATTTAATCTTCACATAAACATTTTAACATATGAGTAATTATCTCATGTAATGGAAGACGAAACTGACATTCATGGAGGTTATGAAATTTATCCATGGTTTCAAAATTAATAGGAACCAGCGACACTTAAGAACACTCGAGTTAGATATTTTCCCCACGGCACTTACCCAAAGATGCCTGTTGTCAAGATTCCAATAACTTACAAATTGCTGAAACCACGCTTTTATCCTCATCGTGACATCTCCTAGCAGTTTAAGCACATGTTGATTTCTCATGTCTGTGTTCTATGCTTCTCCAGGCATCACTAGTCACTTGTTTAGGTAATCAAACTGCATTTGCAACTTCTTGGTTTTTTATTTGTTTGTTATTTCCTTGTTTTATGATGTTCAAGTGTTGTAATGGGATGGAGATCGGGGTTGGAACCTCTTTTCTCTCTTCACTTATTCCATTTGAAAAATAAAACACACAAAACACATTTTCATGATATTTTTGGCTTTAAAATGAATTGAAAGTAGCTACCCACTCTCAATCCCAGATTCCATCTCTGAAATAAGGTGGATGTTAGCTAATTGGCAATTTCAAAGTCACATGGACATCGTACTAGATGCTTAGATGCTTATCACATATTTTAGTACATGTTCCCTATATCAATAAATGACATTAACTTCATTTGAGTGTCTCAGTCTTGGGGTTATCCTTGTGTTTTAGCTTTCACTTAATATCTGACACCAACTTATTGTAAATCAATATGATACTTCCTTTCAAACATTAGAGACTATCTGTGGACCATTTCTATTATCCCTTTGATCTATAGTACAATTCTTTTTTTAGTAACTGGAAAAATGAACTGGAAAGAATTTTTCCTCTATTTTTATCATTATTATCTCTACTTATTTCCTGTGTGTGCTAATAAAGACTCATAAATTTGATCATACTTTTCTGGAAACCAGAACTCAAGATGAGTCTCATTAAATTGAAAGCATAACATCAAGGTCCATATTCCTTTCATAGAGTTGGGGTTAATTCTCTGGCATGTAGACACTTAGGTTTCTTGTCTACAGCTCTGTTGTATCTGTTCTTTACCCAGAATTTCATCTTAAATTTTGTTGACTCGGGTTCTCCTGTCTTTCTTCATCTTTCCCTTTTATTTGTTTATTTGTTTTGTTTTTGTTGCCAGTCCTGGAGCATGGACTCAGGGCCTGAGCACTGTCCCTGGCTTCTTTTTGCTCAAGGCTAGCACTCTACCTCTTGAGCCACAGTGCCACTTCCGGCTTTTTTCTATATATGTGGTGCTGAGGAATTGAACCCAGGGCTTCATGTATACGAGGCGAGCACTTTACCACTAGGCCACATTCCCAGCCCATCTTTCCCTTTTAAAGTCTTATGTAAATGGGTTGAACTCACCTCAGTCATTCAGTCATTCATATCCTCCATCATCCTAAACTCAGTGACATCTTCAAACTTCCTTTTTTCTATCTATACAAACATGGAGGGCACTTAATTCTTCCTGCTGTACTTTTCTGCCGTTTCTCACTTAGAAATTGGACTCATATCTAAATTCTCATTCCATCTTTACTGTTTCTTTGCTTTCTTTCCTTCCCTTTTCTTTTTCCCATTCTTTTCCTCATTCCCATTCCCATTCCCTTCCCTTCCCTTCCTTCCTTCCTTCCATCCTTCCTTCCTTCCTTCCTTCCTTCCTTCCTTCCTTCCTTCCTTCCTTCCTTCCCTCCTTTGTTTGTTTCTTTGTTTTTTCTTTCTTCCTATCTCTTTTCCCCTTTCTTTTGTGCTAGTACAGGGGCTTGAACTCCAGGCCTATGCACTGTCCCTTAGTCTTTTCACATCCAGATTTTTTTTGGTTAAGTGGAGATACGAATCTCACTATGATTATAGTCACTGACCACAAACCTTCCATGTTCTTATTGTATTTCTTGGACTCACATCCAAAATCTTCATCATTACTCCTCCCCTTGTTCAGGTCTTTTTCATTCTTGGTTTCATTTTTTTCTTTTTCTTTCATTTCATACTGATGGTACCAGTGGTTGAGCTGTAGGCTTTGTGGGTGCTGTAACACTTGAGCCATAATTCCAACCTTTTTTTGCCTTAGTTATTTGTGGGATAGAGTTATTTTTTCTGTGTCATCTTGGGCTGATTTCCTCCTATCTATAATTCCCATACAACTGAAATGACACATGCACACCTGCCTCACTAAAAGCTGAGATGACAGGCATGAGCCACCATTCTTGGCCCTTGTTTAGACCTTTAATGACAATTTGTGGGATGTCCATTCTTGTTCCCACCTTGGCATATCCTTATAAAATGTCTCCTTTAATTTTGCCAGACCTTAACTCATTTCGTGTGTTTTACCTTTTGTTTTAATGTTCTTTATACAACTTACATGGAGACAAGGGTCGTGAGGACACACATTTTTGAATGTGCATTTTTCACAACTGCTATAGTTTGCATGTGGAAGAGTAGGATTCACATGTTGAAAGGAAAAGAATTCATTGTGTGAGAATGAGAGCTTAGGGATCCTTTACAAGGAAGGGGTTAAACAAGGAACCAAATTATGTCTGTAAATTCTAGCTGCTCAGGAAGCTGAGACCTACTACATCCTCCTACAAACCAGCACAGGTAGAAAAATTCATGATTCTCTTCAATTATCCAGAAAAACAAACAACTGTCATTACTCAAGTGGTGGAGGACCAGCCTAACAGCAAGGTGAGCAAGGTCTTGAAGCTTTGAATTCATACACCTAGTACCAACTTCTCCTCTAAAATAGGTGCAAGCTGGTGGAATGTCTTTAGTTCTTATGGGCTCGGTCTCCTGAAGGCATTCAATTAGCTCTTCTGAGTTTCTAGGGTCACATGAGAGTGAGTTCTTGTAAGAAGGATCCAAACCCGGAATTATTTTGTGGGGTTTTTTTAAGTGTGATTTTTCCTTGAACAAGTGCTTCCAAGGTTGGGACTTCATTTAACACTCAGACTTAAGCAGAGGTACAATCAATCGGACTGCTTAGTCTTGAAACTTCATCCTCCAAAACTATGCATTGAAGGAAGTCCTTTTCTTTAATGTGAGCCTGCCTCATGCAATTGTTTATAGTAACAAAACTAAGACCATTCATGAAACTACTATATCCCTCAATATCAATATGACAGTATATGACTCAAATTTTCTTATTTTAATATAAAAATGTCTTTAAATAAAAAAGCAACCTTATGCCTTTTCCATTGTATAGTGTTTCCATTAGTTCACTCAAAGTGTGTTTAAATGAAGATTCTTTTTTTTTTTTTTTTTTTTTTTTTTTGCCAGTCCTGGGCCTTGGACTCAGGGCCTGAGCACTGTCCCTGGCTTCTTCCCGCTCAAGGCTAGCACTCTGCCACTTGAGCCACAGCGCCGCTTCTGGCCGTTTTCTGTATATGTGGTGCTGGGGAATCGAACCTAGGGCCTCGTGTATCCGAGGCAGGCACTCTTGCCGCTAGGCTATATCCCCAGCCCCTAAATGAAGATTCTTGTGCCTTGCACAGTATACTGGACTTGTAAATACTCAGGATGGACTTTAGGAATATACATTTTAATATAGCTTTGCTTTCTATACACACAGGAATCTTGCATGTGTGACATAATGTACTGAATACTGACTCAATTGAATTTTTCAGGAAAGGGATAATATATTATACTGATTTTCACCTTCTTTGCAACCCAATTTAAATATCAAAGTGTTTGTAGATAAAGTACTAGACAGTATTTTCTTTTCTTCCTTTTATGATCAGAGATTATCACAGAGATTTCAATCATGGAAGAGATACCAGGTTTTTATTTCCCTGTGAAGGAAAGATTAGAAAATATTTTAGGATTTATAGGCAACTAAAATGCTTTTCTATATTCTACTCTGAATGTTTTTCTTTGTCCACCATTAAAGTGTAAAGAAGTCAGCCAGACATTAATGGCTTATACCTGTAATACTAGCTACTCAAGAGGCTAAGATGTGAAGATCACAGTTCAAATCAAGCCTGAAAGGGAAATTGTTTGAGACTCTTATCTTCAATTATACATCAAAACTAGGAAATGGATACGTGGCTCAAGGAGTAAGTACCCAGATCCTGAATTCAAGCACCAGGAATGACATTTAAAAAAAGTATATAGGAAAAACATCATATCCAGTGGAGCAGTAAAGGAACAACAAAGCCATGTGACAAGCTGAATTCTCCCAATGAGTTTTGGTAAATTTATCCCTCATTAACAAACACCTTTAACCATCTTGGGCTTGAGATTTCTGTGGAACAAATATTTTTGTTGTTCTTTTACAATTCTCTCACTTCTGGTTTACTTCTGAAATATTAACTAGAGCAGAAGGCTTCAAAACTGCAGCAGAGAACAATCTATGTATTTTACTTGTTTAGCTGATGTGTTATATAGCTGGCATAAAATCCTCAGAAAGGGCTAATGAAGTTGAACATGTTCTAATGAGATGCCACAGTCAGTCTTCTTGACAGTCAATCACAGTGAAAAAAAATCAATCATGGTTGGAAAAGGCAAAATTTGTACTTTTTCCAACTTCCATTTTTAGTTTGGCATCTTTCTACCATAAGTAGCATTAAAAGTTGGTTGCACAATGAATCTTTTGTCTATGTGCTTATTGATTTCCAGATAGCAATTTCACTGGAAAAATAAAATATGTCCTATGCAAGTATGGGTAGATGTGAGACACACACACACACACACACACACACACACACACACACACAGAGAGAGAAAGAGAGAGAGAGAGAGAGATTATGATCCTTGTATGAGAGTTGCATTCCAATAGTAAGAGAAAATAAGTTTCATTCTTCTCTTTGTGGTGAGAGGGCATTCTCCATTTTTGCCTCCTAACCATGCTAGAATGTCTCATATGACAGCATCACCAGCTTTGAGAATGTGTTATTTCTATCTGTGGCTTAAGTGTCTGCTAACATTCTAGAATATTTTAGTTTGCATGAACACAGAGAACTATGGGAATATACATGTGTAAAATATGTTAGCTAAAGTTAAGAGAATAGATTGTTATTTCATTCCAGAGCAGTAGGGGTAATAGTCAAGGAAGTAGATTCTGGCTTGGAATAAACACAGAAGTGTAAATTTTACTGAGTTCTTAGTGTTTTTCTTTATTAGTTTGTATGGAACTTCAAATGCATTTTCTCCTCTTAAGGATTTTCCCCCTCCTAAATCATAGCTAATTTCTGATTACATTTTCTACTTTGGTCTGTATAAGTGCTTTTTCACAGAGTTTTGTTATAGCATGGTAGCTCTTCTATCACTCAGCTCATAGAATACTTTCCATAGAGTTCAGATAAAAGTGTCTGTATTTCTTTAGATATATGAAATTTTATGCACATAAAGTTTATTGTTGTGTGAAATATATTATTGGTCACATATTGTATAAGAAATAATAAATGTTGTTTAATTGCTTTTATAAACATTATATAATTCTGGCCATGTTTACTCTTTAAAAGCTATTAGGCTGTACATGAATTCCTTGTTAGGACTTTATATTGAAAGCTTATTCAACAATTGACATTTTTGCTAATAGACTTTTTTTTTTCCAGTCATGGGGCCTACCACTTGAGCCACAGTGCCACTTTCTATTTTCTAGTGACTAAGGTAAGAGTCTCACAGCTTTTCCTGCCTAGGCTAGCTTTGAACCACAATCCTCAGATCTCAGCCTCCTGAGTAGCTAGGATTAGAGGTGTGAGCCATAGGTGCCTGATGCTAATAGACTTTTATTATCATATCATTAGTCCAATAAAAAAATTCAGGTTATTAAAATTTATCAATTAGAAAAGTATTGCTTAGTGTGGTAGTAATCACAGTACTTACACTTTTACTCTATTATTCAGGGGATGTTGGCAAAAGGACCAAAAGCTAAAGGTCAGCCAGGGCTACATACACTGTATTTCAAACACACAAGGTTGTTATTCATTACTCAGTAATTTATCATGTCTAAGGCTCAGGGTTTTATCCTTACCTCACAAAAAATAAAATTAAATAAATAAACTTGTGATTCCACCAATAGTAGCCAGGATTAGAAGCATAGGCCTATAACTAGACTGAGCTGACACAAATCCTAATAGGCTGAGTGATTCATTTCAGCAAAGAACACAATCCTGAAGGTACATCACTACTGAAACTCTGGAAATGCTGACCTATCTGTCTATGAAATAACATGTACATGTTGCGTTTTGTTTTTGTGCTACTCCTGAGGCTTTACCTTGGGACCTAGTCGGGTGATTGGATATTGGTTCCTGAACTTTTTCTTTATTTCTTTTTCCTTTCTTTTTTACATCAGTGGTGGGGCTTGAATTCAGGGTCTAAGCTTTTTTGCTTAAGGCTAGCACTCTACCATTTTTTGCCATAGCTCCACTTTCATTTTTCTGGTGGTGGTTTGGAGATAAAGATTCTCATGGACTTTCCTGCTTCAGATAGGAGCTTTCTGAGAAGTTTGGTATACACAGATGAGCTGCTGACAACTGGTTCGGTATTGCTTTCAATGGTTTAAATTGTGATTATAAGCTATAATGATAGTGAAAAATAGACATCCTTGCACGTGAAATCTACATAGTGTTAAGCCATCATGTAATGGCATTCCTACTTTTTAGATGACTTACAGTTTCCTTTGCCCTTGGGTCTTTATGATAATTGTGATGGTTATATTTTATTTATTTATTTTGTCAGAGGTGGCGGTTGCTGGTCCTGAGCTTAAACTCAAGGCCTGGGCACTGTCCCTGAGCTTCTTTTGATCAAGGCTAGCACTCGACCACTTGAGCCATAGCACTACTTCTGGCTGCTTCTCTTTATGTGGTACTAAGGAATCTAAACCAAGGCTACATGCATGTGAGGCAAGCACTCCACCACTAAACCGCATTCCCAGATCCATATTTTATTTTTAACTATAGAAATTGATATGCATTTGTGGTATTTCTTATTTCTGTCTATGGCTAGTTGCTGCTTTACAGTTTTTGTGCTGAAATTAAGGTTATAATGAAATTTGACTATTTATGTATGTAGAAAGAATTCACATTAGTCCAATAGGAACATGTGCTCATCTGGTTGTTGTTACGCACTTTCTATATTTTAATAAATACGTTTGTTAACATAAACATTGAATTTTAAAACTTGCCTGATACTAAAGTAGTTCAGAATATACTATATCTTCTTTACATATATAATTTGAGATATTATCTTACTAACAGTATATAAAAACACAAATGGTTCTAAATGTCTATTTAAATGTAAATTATTGTGTGTTCCTCTTTTGACATAAATTTAATGAATCTCATCTTGTGATCAAAGCTTTTATTTCTGTAGCTTATAATGGGAGAGAATTAGTGAAAGAAATGACACAATTAACTGGGTTAGGTTTTATTTTCGATCTCTTCTTATAATATAGTATTCAAACTGTATTCTTGCTCCATGTTGAATATAATAAGATAAATATAGTCAGAGCAGAATTGCATCTTCTTACCCTACATATGTTTCACAAAGGACCTTAAAAGGGTCTCTGTTTAATAACCCTTGAATCTTCTTATGCACATTTATAAGTGAATCCAGGAATGTAGAAGAATATTGGGAGTGAGACTTACTCACAGAGATGTTTCTTTCTTTAGTGTCTTACATAGATAAATGCAAGGGCTGGGAATATGGCCTAGTGGCAAGAGTGCTTGCCTCATATACATGAAGCCCTGGGTTAGAGTCCTCAGCACCACATATATAGAAAAGGGCAGAAGTGGCGCTGTGGCTGAAATGGCTGTGTGCTAGCCTTGAGCAAAAAGAAGCCAGGGACAGTGCTCAGGTATAGCAAAACAACACCAACACCAAGACCAACAAAATTCAAGATCCCACAGTTAATTAGAAGAAATCTACCTGATCAGATTGGAAGTGAGTTTGAGCCTTCAGTAATACCCATAATGAACTAATCATTGACACCTGAGAAAATAAAGATGCTATCAGAGTGAATCTATTTACAGCCCTGAGAAACCTGAAGGGCAAAATTTTGCTTACAATTTTATATCAGATCATGGAGAGCTTGGATTTCTTGTTCTGCATGCATTGTGAGATCCAGATCCAGCAGATTCTGAACCAGCCTTATGGGTTTTGTTGTATATGTTATTGTTTTATTGTTTTAAGATAGTGCTTCACCACGTAGCCCAGGCTGGCCTTGAACTCAAGAATGAGGGAGGGGGTAACACAGCTGGAGAAGAAACATACCCATAAACTTACTTATGTAACTATAACCCCTTTGTACAGCACCTTTATAATAAAAGAAAAATAAAGAGTTAGTATTCAGCATGCTGGCCTGGACTGCCTTTTGCAGAACTGAGTGTGAAACAATAGTTACATCATAGAATGACTAAAATACGTTATGTAAATTACTAGTCAAGATAACATAGTCAGTCATTTAAACTAAATCAGAATGATTGCCATGATTTTAGTAGCAAGTATCCTAGTAGAGGGAAACATATTAAACCAGAGGTAGATTGAACTACAAAGAAAATGTTTAGAGAACATTATAGGTATTTTACAAGATCTCTATGATTCGGAAATTTTGTAATCTTAGGGTTACTTTTCCTCCATCACCTCTAAAATGTAGATATGTATATACATATATATATATATATATATATATATATCTTTTTTTTTACAGGTTGCAATATCGGAACTTAAATCTAGAGCCTTAATAGCACAATCTATGATGATATTTTAACACTTGAAACACATTTCCACTTCCAACTTTTTGAATTGGAGATAAGTGTGTTTCATGGACTTTTCTGTCTTGGCTGGCTTCAAATCACTGCCTTCAGATATTAGCCTCCTGAGTAAGTAAGATTACAGGCATAATAGATCAATGGCTGATTCTTCATATTTAGATATTTAATTCATATAAAAATGAATGATTTACTAAACGTAAAATTCAACAATAAAATTTGATACCACTTAAATGTTCTACAAATACTATTTGGGGTATGTATTAGTAAACATGTTATGAGAGGTATGTATTAGTAAATATGTCATGAGATATTAAGACTCATTCCAGGACACACAGAAGACTACAAGCAAAATAATAATAGGATAACAAGTAATAATTTACAAACATGAAGTTTTAAAGAAATTTACTTTCTATTCCTTAATCTTGGGACAATATTTACCTCAAAGCTGTTGTAGATTTTTAGTTGGTATGTTGAAATGAGAAATCATGGAAAACTCTAGTTCACATTGCTGAATGTGATTATGTAAAAATTTTAAAGTAGCCAATCAAATCCAGAGATGATTTCCCAACGTATTATCTAAAGTTGTAATGCCCAACAAGACTATGTTGGTATTTCCTGTGTGTATGGGTCATTGTGAAAACATAAGTTGTCAGCTCTTGGAAAGAGAACAATTGTGGCATATTTGTTTCCTCCCTGGTATGTAACAACTTGCACTCACATAGAATCTAGACTCAAGTTCAACCACAGACAATATTTACTCATACAAAGAGAAGGCAGTAATATTAAAGACATGATATTCGGTATTAATTATATGAACAACAAAAGTAGAATTGATAGCCATAGCAAAGAAAAGATTTCTGACCTCTGTTTCTTTGGCCATCTATGTCTATTTATACATTTCCATTCCCCATGAATAGATTTTTCAAGCTTTCTGTGTTTCCCTCTTAGGTTATTTCTCTTGGGAGAGTAAGATTTAACAGATCAATAGGCTCAAAGTTTTATGGGAAGACTGAGAACAATTTTAGAAGTTATTTTTTGACAAAAATAGAAGAAGAAATATGACATTATTATTTTCTTTTCTCCTTAAAGATTTATACAGTCCATTAAAATGTGGCCAACAATATGGAATATTTTACACTAGAAGAGAAGCTAATATTGACCACCACATTTCAAAAAAAATGAGCCATTGATAGTCACTTACTTAATTTAATCCCTTTTAAAATTTTTGAATGAAACTAACACATTTCTCAACTCCTCTGTTCAGTATGCAATGATGAGAAGTGCGAAATGAGTCAAATTGTTAGATTCAACAAAACAATCATTTTGGAAAGCTTATACTTTTCTAATATTTCTGGCATTGTGTGATCACAGCTTAAAACATGATACAATACAAATATGGATGTTTTCAGAAATCCATGCTAAAATTCTACAGCCATCTGTTTTCCAAAAAATTTCTTTGAAAACAGAATGTAGTTTTCTAGTAGATTACATGTGTATTTTTTTTTCTTTCACCAGTGTTTTCATAATATACAACTGAAAACAACTTATTATCTGCCATTTAAAAATGTCTTTTCTGGGGACTTATACACAATCATGAACAATAGTAATTTTTCCTGTTTTCTCTGCAGATAATTGCTGTACATGTTGCTCTGAGGATTATCTCCTTCCTATATGTTTTTAGTACCAAATGACACTGAATATATATTGTCCAATATTATTAAATTTTGTGAATTTTTCTGAGAAGTTACACTATGAATTACATATATTCTCTTTTGTCATATAGGGTGTAAAGGATTTCAGGAAACAGGTGTTCCTCTATGTCAATGAAATTTGTCTAACTAGCAACTTGAACTGGAATTTGGAATAGCAGCTTGTCAAAGAAATTGACATCTTGGGAATAAAAGTTGCAATTTGTTTATAATATCCTGTTTGGTGTCTCCCAACAGGATTGGGATGTTTTAAGACAGCTAGCTAAATTTGAGTGAGGACTGTCAGTTTTTCTTTCTTACAGTAAAGAATATCTAGTAAACAGAAATTAAAATTTTTCATATAATAAACACTTTAATGAGATGCAAGTTATTCCTCACTTTTTTTCTAAATATACAATGCAACTAATGCAACTCTATTGATGGTATAGTGTTTTTTCATTATTTTTTATCATCATATTTAAGTAGTTGCACAATGGAGCTTCCATTTAACAAAGCATCTTACAAATACAAGGCATCATGATTAATGTCACCCCTTTTTTATTAATTAAATATTATTGACAAAGTGTTGTACAAAGGGAGTATAGTTACATAATGAGGTAGTGAATACATTTCTAGTGATATCTGTCACACCCTCACTTTTCTTTCCCTTCCCTAGATCAGGTAGACATATATACAATATCCTCTGTAACAAAAGCATATACAGTAACCACGTAGGGTATGACAAAGGAAATTCACCTAGAACATTAAATGTAACGTCAACAATAGAATCCTCCTGTGTCCTTTTCTTGGAGTTGTTTTTGCTTATCATCATCTTATATAATCATGTGTACACAGCTGTTGAGCTATTGTGATCCTCTGGTAGGTCTATCCTAGATATTTTTATGTTTGTTTAGTAGCTGTTTGGTTTTAGACACATAATGTAAAGTTGATGACCCAAACATGTAGAAATACCATTTGAAAAGAAGTTTGTTATTTTGCAGACCAGTTCTCTATTGCCCCCTCCCCACCCCAACAGACATATATCAAGGAGACCATGCCCCTCTGTTCTCTGTGTTCTAGGCTTGTCTCTCTCAACATTATTTGTTCAAACTCTGACCATTTCCCTGCCAATAACAGTATTTTATCATTTGTAATTGCTATGTAGTATTCCATTGTGTGTAGGTACATTTTTCGGATCCATTCATCTGTAGTGAGGCATCTGGGTTGTTTCCATATTTTGGCTATTGTGAATTGTGCAGTGATAAACATGGATGTGCAGATGTCTTTATGGCCTCCTGAGACCTGTTGTTCAGGATAGATTCCTAGGAGTGGTATGGCTTGGTCATAGGGTATGTCTATGTTGAGCTCTTTGAGGAACCTCCAAAAAGTTCTCCAAATTGTTTGTACTAATTTGCACTCCCACCAACAGTGGAGACGGGTTCCTCTTTCCCCACATCCCCTCCAGCATTCGTTGTTGCCTGAGTTCAGAGTATAGGCCATTCTAACTGGAGTGAGGTGGTATCTCACGGTGTTTATTATTTGCATTTCCTTTACTGCCAGGGATGTTGAACATTTCCTCAGATGTTTCTTTGACATTTTTATTTGTTCTCCTGTGAAGTCTCTCTTTAGCTCCTTTTCCCATTTAATAATTGGTTTACGAGGTTGGAAGGGGGTTACTTTTTGAGTTGAGATGACAGATATTAGTCCTTTGCCTGTTGCTGTGCTGGTGAAGATCCTTTCCCATATAGCTGGCTGTCTTTCTAGTTAAGTGTCTATGTCTTTAGCTGTGCAGAAACTTTTTATTTTGTAGTAGTCCCATTTGTCAAGTCTCTCCCCTATCTATTGTGCCCCTGGGATGCTGTTCAGGAAGTTGCTACCTGTGCCTATAAGTTCTAGTGTCTGTACTACTCTGTTCTTCAGTAGTTTCAAGGTTTCAGGTTTCATATTGAGGTCCTTAATTCATTTTGACTTGATCTTGGTGCATGGTGATAGGCTAGGCTCCACATTGAGTTTTCTACATGTGACTGCCCAGTTTTCCCAGCACCAGTAGTTGAAGAAGCTATATTTGTTCCATTATATGTTTTTAGCTCCTTTGTCAAATATCAGCTGACTGTAAGAATGCGGCTTTATTTCTTGGTCTTCTATCCTATTCCATTGGTCTTCAGGTCTGTTTTTATGCCAGTACCAGGCTGTTTTTGTTATGATGGTTCTATAATAGAGCTTGAAATTTGGTATTGTGATTCCTCCTGTGCTGCTTGTTTTGCCTAGAATTGCTTTGGCTATTCTAGGTCTTTTGCTGTTCCATATGAATTTATGGATTGTTTTCTCTGTTTCAGTGAAGAATGTAGCTTGGACCTTGGAGGGGGATTGCATTGAATTTGTATAATATTTTGGTCAATACGGCCATTTTCACTATATTGATTCTTCCTACCCATGAGCATGGGACGTCTTTCCAATCTCCTGCTGTCCTCTTTGATTTCCCTTTTTAGATTTTTATAGTTCTCATTAAATAGGTCATTCACATCTTTAGTTAGGTTAATAACTAGTTAATTTATTCTTTTTTAGCTATTGTAAATGGTATTATTTCCATAATTTCTTTTTCTACTTGCACATTGCTGGTGTACAGAAAAGCTGCTGATTTTTGTGGGTTGATTTTGTATCCTGCTACTTTGCCAAAATGGTTTATTAGTTGTAGGAGTTTGGGAACTGAGTTTTTTTGGGTCCTTCAGATACAAGATCATGTCATCTGTGAATAGGGATAGCTTGATTTCTTCTTTACCAGTGAGGATCCCTTTAATGCCCTCCTCTTGCCTTATTGCTAACTAAGGATTCCAGCACTGTGTTGAATAGTAGTGGGGAAAGTGGGCATCCTTGTCTTGTGCCTGAGTTCAGGGGATATGGTTTTAGTTTCTCCCTGTTTAATATGTTATTAGCAGTTGGTCTGTTGTATATGGCTTTTATTGTTTTAAAGAATGTTCCCTCTATTCCTCTTCTCTCCAAGGCTTTTAACATGGATGGGTGTTGTATTTTGTCAAAGGCTTTTTGGGCATCGACTGAGATAAAAATGTGATTCTTGAAGTGGTGAATTACATTTATTGATTGGCGGATGTTGAACCAGCCTTGCATCTGTGGGATGACGCCTACTTCATCATGATGTCTAATTTTCTTGATCAGTTTCTGGATCCTGTTAGCTAATATTTTGTTGAGGATCTTTGCATCTGTGTTCATTAGTGATACTGGCCTGTAATTCCTTTTTTTGTTGGGTATTTGCCTGGTTGGGGGATGAGTATGATATTAGCCTCACAGAAAGAGTTTGGGATTTCTCCGTCTGTTTCTATTTCACCAAAGAATTTGAGGAGTATTAGCTCTTCACTGAAGGTTTTATAGAAATCATTTGTGAATCCATCTGGGCCTGGGCTTTTCTTTCTTGGAAGGCTCTTGATTACTTCCTGTATCTCGCTATAGGTTATTGGTTTATTTAGTTGATTTATTTCTTCTTGATTCAGCTTGGACAGTTTATACTACTCTAAGTATTGATCCATTTATGTAAAATTTTTGTTCATTAGTGAGTAGAGTTTCTGGAAATAGTTCCTTATAATTGTTTGAACAGCCTGTGTATTTGTTGTAATTTTTCCGGTGGAGTCCCTGATCTTACAAATATGAGTCTATTCTCTTCTTTTTTTGCTAAGTCTTGCAAGGGGTCTGTCAATTTGATTTATTTGTCAAAGAACCAGTTTTTTGTTTTATTTATTTGTTGATTGGTCTTTCTATTCTCAATCAGATTTATCTCTCCTTTAATCTTTGTGATCTCTCTCCTCCTAGTCGTTTTAGAATCAATTTTTCTTTTGCTCCAGTCTTTTTAACTGCATCATGAGGTTAGTCACCTATTCTGATTCCATTTTTTAATGTGTGCGCTGAGAGCAATGATCTTGCTCCTCAGCATTGCCTTTGCTGTATCTCATAGGTTTCTTTGTGATATATTTTCATTGTCGTTGTGGCTTATGAATTTACTAATTTTATCCTTAATTTGCTCTGTGACACAAATGTTAGATAACAGTGAGGAGTTCAGTCTCCAAGTATTTGTGTAGTTTCTGTAGTATCCTTTGTTATTGAGGGCTATCTGATTCCCCTATGAAGAGTTAGAATACATGGGATAATGTCAATAATCTTGGATTTGCTGAGACTCTTTGTGTGAACTATGGTATGATCTATTTTGGTGTATGTTCCATGGGCTGCCAAGAAGTATGTGTATTGAGTCTCTGTACAGTGAAAAACAATATACAGATCTGTCAGATCCATGTGGGATATACTGTTACTAAGGTCCTCAGCTCCCTTGATAATCCTCTGTGTTTTGGATCTATCTCTTGGAGAGAGTGGAGTATTCAAATCTCCACTATTATTTGGGTCTATCTTGTTCTGTAGTTCTGAAAGAATTTGTTTGACATATTTAGGGCCTCTTTTGTTCGGTGAGTATAAATTTATCATGATGATGTCTTGTTTTTGGATTTTTCCCTGTATTAATATGTAGAGTCCTTCTTTATCTTTTTGAACTGATTTTAATGAGAAGTCTAGCTTGTCTGAAATCAGGATTGCTCTCCCTGCCCTTTTGATAGGTGCATTTTCTTGGAAGATCTTGCTCCATCCTTTCATTTGGGGCCTATTTTGGTCCTTTGTAGTAAGGTGGGTCTCCTGAAAACAACAGATGGCTATGTTTTGTCTGTGAATCCACTCTGCCAATCTTTTCCTTTTTTTCAGAGAGTTTATCCCACTTACATTTATAGAGATCATGGATAGATGTGGGTTTTTCCCTTCCATTTTCTTGTTGGGTTCTGTTTGTTTTTTTCCTTTCCTTTTTTTCTTGTCTTTATTGAGGTGTTTACCTATTGGGCTCTGGCTATTGTAGTTTATTTCTGTTTCTGTTTGGAGGTCCTGTACATTTTCTTTTGGATGGGTTTGTCCTCTTAGTATTCTCTGTAAGGCTGTTTTTTTTTTTGTTTGTTTGTTTTTGTTCACATATTCCTTTAGCTTCTCTTTACTATAGAAATATTAGTCTTTTCCCTGGAAAGTAAATTCTAATTCTGCTGGGTATCTAAATCTGGATTAGCAGTTGTTGGCCTTCGTGCATTGTAAGTTTGTGTGTAGAGGTCTGCCGTGATTTTGATCTTTTTTCCACTGTAGTATGTATAGTTCTTCCTTTATTTTGACTGCATTCCTTTTTGTTGAAATCTGAGGCCTTGACTATGATGTGTCTCATGGTGTTTCTTCTAGGGTCTAGTCTGCTAGGTTATCTATATGCTTCTGTCATTTGGGTGAGGTTTTCCCTTTTGTGATTAGGGAAAGTCTCTGTAATAATTCTATTGAATATGTGTTGTACAACACATATTCTGATACTGCTCTGATACTCCTTTCCTTCCTCTATTCTGATTATATGTAAATTATATCTTTTCTCCCCATCCACTATCTCCTGGATTAGTCTGCCCTGGAGTTTGACAGTTTCTTGGAGTGCGATAATCTTCTGGCCCTTATCAGCTGAATCATCATCCAAAAGAGAGACACAAGATTCAAGAGGATCAATTCTTTGTGATGTAGCTTTGAGTGTGGTTTGCACTGAGGCAAGTGTGTTGTTTATGGTTGCCAGAGCAGCGCTCAGTGTGGTAATTTCTTGTTTTAATGAATTGTATTTTGATTCCATTTTTCATGCATTTTGTTTCTCAGGATGGTAAGGGCTTCTTTAAATAAGGAGTGGAATGTATCTATTTTTACTTCCATTTCTTTCTTGAGTTCCTGAAGATCCTTCAAGAATTCCATTCTAAATTCCTGGAATTGTTTTTTGAATTCATTCTTGAGGCTTTTGATCATTTCTGCTATCTTAGCTTCAAGTGTTTTCTTTGTTCTTCATATCCTCTTCAGTCGTACTGTTATTTGGAGCTAAAAGGTTGGCTTGACCTTTCATAAAAGTTGTAATATTTCTTTGTGATTTATGCATTTGGGATGAAGGAGTTATGGATTCTTGATCCCCCCCCTTACATTTCCTTTCCTGGGCCTGTAGGTGGCGTGCTTGGCTTAGCTTTGTGCAGGTTCCCAAAGGTCTGCCACTGGGGACTTGTTTGTATCCTGAGTTCTGCTGTTGAACCTTGCTGCCCTATGTGTGAGTGTGACCCTCTTGGTTGTTGCCAACACTGTTGCCCTCGCTGCAGTTAGGGGTAGGTAGGTTCTGTGACTTCCTCTGCTGGTCTGCGCTCTGCTGCCATGCTGTGCTGACCCTTGTGGGCCCCTGTTGGGGGTACGCTGGTGGCTGATATGGCACGGCATGGAGACTTTTCTCTTTTTTGTTTCTTTCCCCACTAGTTGCTGTGGGTCAGGAGTGCTGGCCTCTCAGAGTGAGTGCTGCTGCTGAGGGGCAGCTCACCCAATGGTGCAGAGTGCACCTACCAGAGTATTTGCCATTGAAGGACTACATGCCCACCAGTGCTGAGTGGGCCTATCAGAGCGGGTGTTGCCATTGAGGGGTGGCTTGCCCACCTGTGCGCTCCAGTGGAGGAGTGAGTGTGAGTCCTTCCTGCTGGAGGGCTAGAACGCTGACCCACACGGCCCTTCTGTGTGTGTGTGGGGGGGGGGGGTACGTGTGTAAGCTCTCCTGCTTCTTTTGGAGGCATCCTGTCCTGGATTGTTGGAGGTTGCTTGTGTCCTCTCTAGATTTTGCTGTGGGGCAGAATGCTTGGCCCCAAGCAGGTTCAAAGGTCTGGGAGTGGGTTGGTGCCCAAGGTCTCCCTGGGCCGCCGCTGTGAGGGGGGCATGTGATTGGGCCCAGGTGACCCTGTTGGGCTGGTATTGCACACAAGCATGAGACATCTGTTTTTCCCCTTTGGCTTATCCCCTATTGCCACTGTTTTTTGTTTGTTTGTTTGTTTGTTTGTTTTTATTTTTTTATTTTGGTACCTGTATCTTGTATATATATTTATCTGATTTGGGGAAGGGAAGGGAAATAACAAAATGGTAAGAAGACAAAGCACAAACTGTGAACCAACTCAACAGTGAAACTCACAAGACACTATGTTGGATATGATCTTTATAACTTGGGTGGGAGAGGAAACATAAGGAGAGAGGGAAGGGGGAAGAAAAATGAGGGAGGGGGTAACACCCTTGAACAAGAAATTTACTCATTACCTACTTATGTAACTGTAACCCCTTTGTACATCACCTTTACAATAAAGTAATAGAAACAAATAAAGAAAAAAAAAGTCCTCGAAAACCCGAGCGCCTCAAGCAGAGGTCAAATGCCCATGAGTCCCTGGTCCCTGCTGGGGGTGGGGGGCTGGTGTACACAGATTCAGGCACCCTAGCTGTGGATTTGGGGGGTGCTGGCCTATTGTTTCTCCCCAGCAACTTTGTTGGGAGTTTGCTTGCCCAAAGCTAGCTCCTGTGTTCTCCCAGGAGTTGTAGGGTGCTAGACCCTCCAGATTTGGGCCTCTTTTGTTCCCTCAGGGTGGGGAGGAGGAAGGAGTGAGCTCTGGTTTCTTTGTCCTCTGGCAATGAGGTCCATGCCAAGTTTTGGGTCTCTGCCAGAGCTGATCTCCCGTTGGGTTGGGGGGGTGGGATGGGGAACTTATTGGTCCTGGAGTGTGTGTGTGTGTCCTGAAATTCTGTGGGATTTTCTGGGGCGTGGTGTGGCAGTGCTTTGGTGGTGGCAGCCTCTGCTTTCCACATTTGTGGTGCCCAGCTCCCTTCCTGTTGTCTGGTTCCAGCTGTTTGGTTCCATGCTGCCATCTGCACACTGTCTGGGTCCCATGGAGCTCTTGCTGTCTGGTCACTGCACTCATGGTGGGACTTTCCTGCTGTTGCTTCTGCACTCGCTGAAGAACTTCTGTCCCATTGCTGGCTCTGGGGTGGCTTCCTGGCCTGGCACTGTTTGTGGTGGGGGGATGGGTAAGGGTGTTCTCCGGAGATTTTATGGCTTCTTGCAGGTTATAGGCTTTTCATTGTTTGTTCTTTTTTGTTTCCTGTGTTTCTCTGTTTGTTCTGGTTGTTGGGTTTGCTGGTCTCTTAATGGGGCATTGGGAGTTGGAGTTCCCAGCTCACTATTTGGTGGGAGTGAGTTGGGGTGCCTCCCTTTTGTGTTGGCACCATCTTCTCTCTCTCCAATTTACTCCTTCCCTCACTTTTCTTTATTTTGTAGAATATACATTGAATTATCGACTGCATTTTCTCTTTCTTCTTATTTTCATTTGTCCCCTTTCAAGTACTTATTTTCTGGTGTTCATTTTGTTGAACCTTGATTTTGCCTTTCTAAAAAATTACAGTATTTAGGGTTGGGAATGAGCCTTAGCAGTAGAGTGTTTGGCTAGCATGCCTGAAGCCCTGGGTTTGATTTCTCAGGATCACATAAGCAGAAACATCTGGAAGTGGTGCTGTGGCTCATGTGGTAGAGTACTAGCCTTGAGCAAAACAAAGTTAGGGACAGTGCTCAGGAAGAGTCCAAGCCACAGGACTGGCCAAAAAACAAAACAAAACACCAAAAAGAAATACATTATTTGAGTTCCCTCTTGATTCTATCTTATTGCATTTAATACATTTGTATACACTTACATAGCACTCCGTGTATTTACTTATATGCTTATAAACCAATTCTAGCTTCAAGATATACAGGAAAACATGAAACCTTTGTCTCTTTAGGCCTGACTTACTATACTTAACATAAACCTTTCCAGGTTTTTCCATTTCTTTAAAAATGGTATTCCTTGCCCAGCCTGGCATTGAACCTCCAACTTCTGGTCTCAGTTTCCTGAGTACTAGAATTACAGCCATGAACCATCAACATTTGTAACATTATGGCCTTTTTTTTTTTTTTGGTGGGGGACAGTTATGGTGCTTGAACTCTGGACTAAAGCACCATCGCTTAGCTCTTTAGATCAAGGCTAGCACCCTACCATTCGAGCCACAACATCACTTCTGGTTTTCAGATGGTTAATTGGAGATGAGTCTTGAGGACTTTCCTGCCCAAGCTGACTTTGAACCACTATCCTCAGATCTCAGCCTCCTGAGTGGGTAGGATTACAGGCATGAGACAACAGTGTCCAGTTACAATATAGCTTTTAAATACACCACCAGGCAAATATTTATGGATTAATTTATATCATCACTTTACATCTGACCATACCTCTTTATTATCAATTTAAAAAGAAAAACTCTTTGTAAGAGTTTAAATGATAAAATATCTGCGAAAAAAAATATAAATCACACACATACATATTAATCCACAGATTGAGGACTAGGTGGGAGAATCTACAGGGAAACAGAGTGATGGAAGGTGAATAATACCAAAATACCATGTCTATGGATAAAGAAACTTACTGAAAGCTATTGAACAATAAAGGTTAAAGTGCTTAAATAATGTCTGGTACATGGTAACCATTATAGGTCATTGATTATGAATATAAGAAATGGAAAATTAATACAATCACTTAACTTGGATGATAGATTAAAGCTCATTAACTAATTATACATGTAGTTGGCTTTAGGAAGTAACAGTTTGTAGTGCAATTTAAATAAAAACTATATTGCTGTAAATTTCTGACATAGAATCTTAGTTATTTTGTTTTTTATTATTTTGTGACTTGGTTATTCAATAACTTTTCCACTTAGTCAGTTAATGATGCCTTACTTTACAGTCATCTACAAGGTAAGTTATAATTTGTTACATTGTCCTTGTATTTGACTTTCACTGTTTTTCAAAGGTGTTACTCATGTCAACTACTTAGATTGGGAGTTTGTGTTATATGCAAAACTATGGAGAAATGGGAGAGGTCTTCAATTTAATAAATAAACCAGTTTTATTTCTCTTAAAATCTTGCTAGAAAAGCTCTCCTCTATTTCAGTTGTGCCTCCATCCCTGAGACTTTCCTCAGAAGCATTATTTTACCTGGAAGGACACATGTTTAATCATTATCTGTTCACAAAGTAAATAGATGTAATAATTAAATGATATTTTACTATATATATTGTCTAAAAGTAATTTTAAACTGGACTTTCAAAACAAATAATTTTATGATCATTAGGGTCCATTTCATCTAAATATAGGAAGAGAACTTTTTCCTGAATTAGCAGAAAAGAAGATAGCCATCTGTCACATTAAAATTTCTGTAATTTTCCATTTGCCTGAAAAATATTCCTAATTTTAATAATAAAAACTAATTTGAAGACTATTTAAAAGCTATTTCTTTAGATAGCCATAACTATTAAAGAAAAGTATGCCTATAAATAATGAGTGCTATGAAAGTTAAAGGACGCAACACTGTATTCTCTTCCTAAAGTGGTTTTAAAATATTTATTGGACAAACACATACATCTAGATAGTATTTCTCAGTATTTACAGAAAGTGATTGCTGCCTTTGTTTGTAAAATGTAGATAGTTTTTCTAATAAATTCTAATGTTGATTGAAGGTTACTAGAAAAAGGATAGATAGATATCATGCAAATTTATATTATTAAAGATTTATAGAGTGTCAAAGAAAAAATTAAAACAAAGATATGTTTCTGACAAACATGAGCCAATTCAAACATGATGTATTGCCTCATGAAAAGTTAATTTTAAACAAATTCATAACAGATTTCAAGTAATCATTTGGTTCACATTTTGGTTACCTTGAGACTTAAACAGCTCTTCCAATTTTGACTTTGTAGAGTTCCTGAATATAATTTAGTGAATAATATTTTGTGAAGGTATCATTTTCAAATGTGTATATGCTATTGCTAACAGTATCTCCAAAGAAGACACTTAACGAATAGAACATTTTATAATACACTATTTCTTCTTTTTCCTATTCCTTCTGTTTCCTATTTCAAGTAAAAAGAATTTTTCTCAAAATTGAATATTGTCTTCCCTTATGGTTGAAATTTTTGTTACAGTATGTGTACAAATACATATGTAAGTATATATGTAGAATGTACATATGATTGATGATATATACTTGTTTCATATAGCTTATAATACATAGTAGACAGAAATAAATAGGCAGTTTCATATGAGTTCTAAAAATTGAATTAAAATGGATAAAAGACTTAATGTAAGACTTGAAACTTTGAAATTACTATAGGAAAACTTAACAGAACACTTGAAGATAAAAGTATGGGTCCAGATATTCTGAATAGCACTCCATTTCCTCAGGAAATAGGAGAAAGTATTGATAAATAGAATTTCATGTAACTAAAAGGGTTCTATAGACTGAATAAACAATAGAATTGGAGTAAAACTTTGAAATCTATTCATTGAAAAAATAATTCCCACTATGTACAAAGAGCTTGAAAATAAAACACCAATAGAATAAATATTTAAATTAATAAATGAGCACATGAATTGATCATGCTCTCAAGGAAAAGTAAAAATGAAAAATAAGTAAATAGATACATTTCAAAATCCTTAGCTATAAAGGAATGAATACCTTAGACAGAATTACCATTCTCAAGAAAATAAACAACAAATACTGATGAGAACTCAGGGCAAAGGAAACCTTAAGCATTATTTTTTTTTTATAACTTTATTGTCAAAGTTATATACAGAGGGGTTTCATACATAAGGCAGTGAGTATATTTCCTTTGCAATTTGTTACCTATTACCTCATTTTCCCTGCCTCCCCCTCCCCATTTTCCTCTCCCTCCCATGAGTTGTACAGGTTGGTTTACGCCATATACTTTTATAAGGATTGTTGTTGCATTGGTTTGTCTTTTTATCCTTTGTTTCTCAATTTGGGTAGTCTTTTCCCTTCCCTAGTTCCAATATGCATATATACAATATACAGGGTACTAACATCAGTTACAGTGATATAAGGGGTAAAATTACAGGAAAGAAATACAAAAGAAAAAGGGCATAGGTGCTCGTTGCTAGGATAGCTTATCCCAGTTGCCATTCACGGGGTTTGAACTAAAGGCCAGGACACTGCCCCTGAGCACTTTTGCTCGAGGTTAGTGCTCTACCACTTGAGCCATGGTGCCGCTTTCAGCATTTGACTGGTTCTCTTGAGCCAAGCTTCCAGTTTGGCTCTTTGCTGGTTAATTGGGAGATGGAGTTTTAGAGAGATATTTTTATTTATTTTTGTCTCTGCCCAGGCTGGCTTCGAACTGCAATCCAAGGAGTCTTAGCCAAAAAAGCCCTTTCTATTTCCAATTAAAGTAACAGGAGAACAATAGGAGTAGAGCTTACCTGTAATTTGTTAAGAATTGACCAAAAAATACTTGCCAGAGTTCTGCTCCAAGTAAATGAATTTCCCCCAAGAGGAACTGCAGCCAGAGAAGGGTAAGAGGGGGTGCTGGTCTGATCAACCTAAGATAGGGCCTTCAGCTTTGCTCTGAAGAAGTTCCCAATAAGGGTAAGGCAGACACCCACCCAACCTAAGACAGGGGGTTCGCTTCTTTAAACAAAGGAGGGGGAGATGTAGGGAGCCAGCAGCAAAGCTCATCCTGACCTCTGGCTATGTTGTTATCACAAGGATGTGAGAGGAAAGTCAACACTAATTGGAAATTCCTTACTATGTCTGCTGGAGTCCATTCATGTTAATCAACCTTATCCTGTCTTTACTGCCATCAGATGTTGCCGAATTCAAAGCCTATTTGTGTTCTTGAACTTTAGTAACCCTATGCTATTCCCTGGTTCCTAAATTGCCAATAAGCTTGAAGTTAAGAACAAAGGCTGCTGTAGTCTTGAGCTACAATCTTGAGGTGCAGACCTCCCAAACCCAACCCCCCCCAAAAAAAAAGAAAAAGGGCATAATTTCACATGGCATGTTGAAAATAACAACAACAGTGTTATACCCCTTGAGGAAAATGTTCTTATTGGGAATGTAAAACAATACAGCCAAATATAGAAGCTATTTAAAATTAATAAATAAATACAATCACCATATCACCCTGCTAAACTTCTCTTATGAATGTATTTGAGGAACATGAAGCCATATAAAACTGAAATATCTACACACCCATTATTGTTGCACTATTAACAATATCCAAGCTAGGAATTAGTTTACCTGCCCAATAACTGATAAATGCATTTATTTGTTCATCTTCACAAAGAATACCCTTTTCAAAGCTTGTCTATGTGTAATGTCTCTTCCCCTCATTTCCCATCCAATTCAATGACTCCTACAGAATACACTAAATACCTGTGACTATCAACAATGCATATCTTTATCTGATGTGGGCAAAGGAAGGGGAACAACAAATTGGCCAGACAAAGGTCAAAGGGTGAATCAACGCAACAGGGATAGTCACAAGATACTTTGTTGGGAATGAACTTTCCAACTTGGAAAGGGGTTGGGGTGAGGGAGAAAAATGAGTGACTGAAAAGAAATGTACTTATTGCCTTACATATGAAACTAACTCCTCTGTTCATCACCTTGACAATGTAACTAAATTATAAGAATAGAATTGAACAAAAAGAGTTAGGCAGTGATTTTGGACTGAAAATAAGTACAAGTCTAATTACATTTCTTTGGTGTCTTCAAGAAAGAGGCTATCAAGTTGGATAGTTATCACATGATTCATAGAGTTGGGCTGATACAATACAGAATGATTATACAGATTCTTGCAGTTTGAGATGATTTTATATTGTCATATTTGTGGTATAGAATTTTATGGGTCAAATTTGGTTTGAAATGGAAAAAATTGTAATCACTTAAATTCATAATTTTGAAGAACATATGTGTACATATATATAGTAAAAATTGCTGTTTCTATTTTCCTGTAGAGCAACAAAAATGCATTTAAGGTGATTATTTGTAAAATTATTTGTGAATAATAAAATGACTAGACAAAGTACAACATGTATGTTTTGTCAAACTTCATAGGTTGAGTTGCATATTCTTTCTTCCAGTAATATTTAATTTATGCATATATCACAGCTAATACAATCAGTCATGTTTCACAGAAATGAGAATACTATATAGTAGTTGATCAACAGAATATATGATTGATTATTTTATTGAATTTTACTATAGAAGTCAATTGGGGACAATGAAGATATTCTTAGAAAGCAATGGAAAATTTCTTCATGCCTTGCTCTTATTGATTTCAAGAGCTAAATCTTCAATGACAGATGTTGCCATTTCTCTGCAATTTCCTTTTCCATTAGCCAGCGCATTTTCATCTGCAAGCATATGCTCGCTAGAAAGAATAGACACTTGTGTACACAATTACCAATTCTGAATGAATGAAAGGATTCATAGATTTTAATATGTAGAGTTTGTTAAATATATTTAGTTTTATTCAAGTGCATTTTCTGAAAGTTTTCATTTTGTGTCTGTGAAAGTAAGAGATGAAGTTGTTTGTATAGACTCAATTGGTTTATACCTATAGGCCTATTTTTGAAGTTCTGAAACTTTTGAAGATTGTGGCTACATACATATCACGTTTCAAAGATAACTTTTTTTCCCTTACATAGTAAAAAAAAAATCAAAATCATAGTAGTACTTGCTTATCTGATATATCCTACTACTTTGATAAGAGGAAAAAGGTAATTGTAGAGTGATAGATCCAGAAAACTGAAAATTTTCTTTTTTTCCTTTTCCTTTTCAGGCTTCTCTCCCTACTGAAAAATGTCCCTAGAAACAATACAATTACTTAAAACACTACTTTTGCATGTATTTAACTTTAAGTTTCGATGTTAATAATAATTTTATTTCACTATTATTTTAATAAAAAATAAAATATGGATATATAGATAGTGTGCAAGAACATGATTGGGGGAACAGTTGAGTATCATAAATCTATTTTTTTAACTATCTCTATACACAATCACTAAATTATCATATTACCAAAGAATCAAGCTATCAGTCATGGGGCTTGAACTCAAGTCCTGGGTGCTGTGTCTGGTTTTTGTTTTGTTTTCCCCCTCAAGGCTAGCACTCTGCCAGTTGGAACCACGCACCATTTCTTCTGTTTTTCTTGTGGTTAATTGGATATAAGAGTCTCACCAACTTTCCTGCCTGGGCTGGCTTCAAACTGTGATTATCAGATCTCAGCCTCCTGAGTAGCTAGGATTATAGGCGTGGTGCACTGATTCCAAGATGATAGAATAATTTATATGAATACATTTATTAAACTCTATGATCATAGTCACTCATAAAAACATTATAAAGCACCTTCGAGCCTTTCTACAATAGATCTTAAATATTTTACAGTTATTTTTGGTACTGATTTGCATTATTTACTCACTTGGTTTTTAAGGACACTTTTATATCAAATATGCTTTAGTGGTAGGTTATGTTTCATCTTTTAGGAAAGAAAATGAACAATTGATTCCATTATTTGACATTATTCAAATTAATTTTGCAACATCAATAAACATGCAAACCTTTTTCTTTTCAATGGCCCATTTCTACAGACTCTAGGTTCTCAAGCAATACAGAACACTGGTAATATTTTATCTTGACAGAGAACAATGTCTTCTCAGCTGGCAATTGAAAACTCCTGTAGCAAGGTTTGGCAGAATAATCTGAGCACAGATTTCATCTTACTGCTTTAAGCAAGATCAAGTGGAAACATTGTCTTCATTCAACAGAAATGTTAACTTTATTAAAACAATTAAATATAGGAACTAACAATATGTTTAATGTAGTGCATGGTGTAATATTTTATTTATTTAATTTTCTCCAACTGTGTGGCATGCACAGAGATGAATGGTCATTATTCCATTGTCTACTTTCCAGCAAGAAAAGCATTCCATTAATAAAATATGAAATGGTCTACTGAAGCAAGACCATGAAAGGTTTCTGTATTTTTTCCACACTAGAACAAGAAAACATTAAAAAGATTTCATTTGTTAAAGATACATGAATTTATTGTAAGATTATTTTCATGGATAACTTTCTTTCTATACAATTATTTGGAGATAAAAGAAAGAACTTACAAAAAAAACTTTGATAAGGCAATGCAAGATTGAATACCACGCTAAGAGCTCATCAATACTTGTTAATTTTCTTGAATAGATTATAGAATTACCATTTAAAATATATACTTTAAGTAATGTTTTTGGCTCTAGTTGAGTACTTATCTGGTATCATGTGAAATAATGCCATGAAAATCAATAGTAATTATTATGTACTATTTACACTGGTAAAGGATAAGGAAGCAAAATGGTAATGATAAGGATGATGGGAATCATAAGGATTTTTATGAGAAAAAAATAATCTTCAAAGGTAATTGCTTAGAAAACAAACAAAATAAGTGAAATCACAAAAATATGCATTCTGAGTAATGTACAAACTGTTTCTATCTAGAATACCTGAGTAAAATTTACAACTCAATGAGTCCAAAATGTAAATATATCAATCAAAACTTTCATAAATATTATATCAAAAGGTTAGATATAGAGCTCCACTGTGACCCAGAAATCTCACTTCTGGGCATTTACCCAAACAATCACAATCTGGTATATGGAATAGTGGAATTCTATCAGAAAGAATGACATTGACTCATTCATAATAAAATGGAAAGACTTAGAAAAAATCATACAAAGTAAAGTGAGCCAGACCCAAAGAAACATAAACACTATCGACTCCCTTGTTGGTAATAATTAATAAATGTCTAGCAGATAATCATAATAGCCCAGTAGCTATGTACATATGATCACATAAGATGATACTAGGAGAAATGATCTCCAAAATATGGAGACACATGGTTTATCATTGATGTTATGTTCAACATACTATGTGAAATTCTTTCTTTTTTTCTTCTGTTCATCTTCCCTATGATTTAGCCCTTGTTGTCACTATATTGATTCTGGTACCCAGGGTATTTTATATGTCTGTCTGATTTAGGGAAAGGAAGGGAAACACTGAGAAGGTGAAACAAGAGGTAAAAGGATGGGGCTGGGGATATAGCCTAGTGGCAAGAGTGCCTGCCTCGGATACACGAGGCCCTAGGTTCGATTCCCCAGCACCACATATACAGAAAACGGCCAGAAGCGGCGCTGTGGCTCAAGTGGCAGAGTGCTAGCCTTGAGCGGGAAGAAGCCAGGGACAGTGCTCAGTGCTCAGGCCCTGAGTCCAAGGCCCAGGACTGGCAAAAAAAAAAAAAAAAAAAAAAAGGAAAACCAATACAACAGCAATACTTACAAGACAATATGTTGTAAACTGACTCTGGGGAGGTTTGGGGAAGAGGGAAAATGAGATAAAATGACGGAGGGACTAACAAGTTGGACAAGAAATGTACTCACTGCCTAACCTATATAACTGCAACCCCTCTGTACCTCACCCTGACAATTACAAAAAGAATATATGGCAGTGGATAAGATAATAAATCATTAAAGAGAAGCAAATGACAGTCACAAATGCAAAAGCCAACAAAGCAGCAAACTTTTCAAGGAAGTAGAGCAACTGAAATATCTAATATCTAATGCAAAGTGGTGCCAGAATGATTTTCTTCTCCTCACTGAGTTTGCATTTGATTTTTATGCAACTTAAATTTATATGAAATGTAGCCATTTAAAAGAATTATTGATGGGTGTGAATTGTATTTAATCCACAAATGAGACATTTATCAATCTAAGAATATAATACATACACAGCATTGAATGGGAAGACAATTTTTTTAAAAAAAGGAACTCTCTTTAAACATAAGCAGGCAGGAGAGATCCTCATGTGTGAAAAAACACTCCTACATGTCACATAGCAACCATCACTTGTGGATCACTTATGGGTATGAAAGTGGAAGGACAATGATATTAGCAAAGTACTAACTGAAAAGATGATGTTTCATGGTGAAATTCAGGGAAATAAGTCTTGGAAATAAAAATGTATTATTGAAAGTGTAGGATTGGAATAAGGACAGGCCAAAAGTAATACTGGTTTTATTTTTCATGCATATGGAAATGTTACAGTGAAAATATCACTCAATAAAAATATGCTAAAAAGAAGAGGTCATATTTTAGCTCCCTTGGAAGTCAGTTTTCTTTTTCCACATGGGAGATTGGATTTCATGGACACAACAGAAATGGAGAAAAAAACATTAAGAAGTTGAAAGACTGAGGCAGTAAGATTGTAAGTTTGAGGACAGTCTGTGATACACACTGAGATGTGGTCACTGAAAACCAAACCAATACACATATATACAATATTCAGTGTACCCTGCATATTGTATATATGTGTATTTGAACTAGGGAAGGGATAAGGAATACCAAAATCAAGAGACAAAGGATAAAAAGACAAACCAATGCATCAGCAGTACTTACAAAACCATATGGTGTAAACCAACTGTAAAACACATGGAAAAGAAAGGGAAATGCGGGGGGAAAATGATGGAGGAAGTAATAAGTTGGATAAGAAATGTACTTAATGCCTTATGTAAGAAACTGTAAACCCTTTGTACATCACTTTGAAAATAAAGAAAAAAAGACCAAACCAAATCAAAATCTATCAAAAACAAAGCAAAATAATCATAAACAAATGTTCAAGTAAAAAGTAATAAAATGGTGTCATAATTTAGGTTTCTGGGTGTCAATAGAATGGGAGGAGATGATGGTGAAAAAGACCTCATTGTTAGGTTTCATCCAGGAAAAGTAGCTATGAATGTCATATATTCCAACTTTAAAGTTTTGCAAGTTACAAGAAAACAAAGTGGTTATATGACATATTCCTTCAGGTTGTTCTGGCAGGACAGGAACCAATATAGAATTTTTTTTCTGTTTGTTCTTTCATCACCAGAATAACAGTAAGTTGTTTATCTCCCTCTCACAACACCTGGTCATACTTGTAATATAACCACACACTTTGTAAATCCTGTGAGCACTCTGACCATCAAGCTGAGCCATCCTCCTCAGAACATGTGCTCTGTAGATATCTATTCCTAGACATACCTGGCTACTGTTAAGGAGGTGGCAAGAAGGTATGCAGAATGACAGAGATCTAAACTAGTGATAATTACAATAACCTAGAAATTTTCTTCCAAAATTATGAGAACAATTAAAGAAGAGAATTATATATAGATAGATATATTTATACTTACCTTGAAGATGGAATACGTTAGATATAAATAGGAATATTTTTCCAAAGAAAAGCAATACAATATTGACATTTTTACATTTCTCAAATGTCTTATTAATTGACATAGGACCAGTAAACATATTTAGACTTGGAAAATACCTAAACAAAGTTAATATAACCATTTTCCATGTTTAATGCCCTATTTATTTCAAGTACACAAAACAAGGCTGTTGAATTTGGATTTTAATCCTACTAATGAGACACCCAAGGACTGGGAATAATAGACTTGTTTAAATGAGATTTGCATGTCTTTTTGCTAAGCCTCATATCCCCACTGTTTCCAAGATATTCTCTGTGTTGACATAAAAAGAGCAATTGGAAGGAAATGGGAGAAAAAGGGACTTAATGGGTGAAGAACAGGATGTGCAATCTGCCAACTCCTGTTTCAAAACTACATTTCTTGTTTCTTCTTCATCTGTCCATGAAGAATGTAGGCTGGAACAGCAGCATTTTTTTTCTGAAAATTCTGTTCACCTATAATGTATCATACACCAGAATGATGCCTGTGCTAATGAATTCATTTATGTACTCTGTTTTCTTTTTAAGCATATGATACTGGTAGAGATCAAGGTCAGGTGTTCACACCTGCTGAGCAAATTACTCTATCACTGAACTGTATCTCTACCTGTATGCTAATTCAGCAAATTTTAACCACATTAAGTTTGTCATATGTTAAAACTGTCATACCCATGTATGTAAGAGAAACTCACTATGTGACCCACAAAGAACAAACCCCTCTTTGTCATTAACATGTTTTCCATTAGGTATATTTCTTGACCAGAAAACAATGTTTATCACAAAGTTGACAAATTATCCTCAACACTCATTTCTAACTCACTGGTGTTCCTAACACTCATTACTGGCAATGTAGTTACTTGGTTTATCAGGGCTTGATGTGAGAAAACTGAGACCAGGGACACTCCCTAAGTTTTAGCATGTTCATTTTTACCATAGGGACTCTGGGAGAACAAGTATTTTGCAATCAGCTAAAATATGGAAGTTCCATTCATGGGTGATCTGTGGCTTTTATTGAATCATCATGGGTTCTTTATTGCCTAAGCAGGTGAATTAAAAAAAAATAGTCCTCTATGTTTCATAGCTTGTAGGATAGTGATGATGAAAGTCTGTCATTGACCTTTTGAAAATGGAATAAAAGCCAAGAAATTTCTATTTAGAAAGGTAGTCATGTGGAAATTTTTACCCAATTTTAGTGGAGACCTTCAATTTTAAAACTATGCATAAGGCCTCCATAAGTGTCCTGGACCTCACTCCTGCTTATAGGAAGCATTTAGTAAGTATTGTTTGAATAAATACTATTTTTTCATTGGGGGAAAAACAGTCTATGACTAATTATTTTAAAATTTTAAGTGATTTCATCTTATAAATAATTTTTTTCTGGATAAATATTTAGTATTTATTCAATTTGTACATTTAGTGTTTAGCCTGTATAGTAAACAAAGACAATTATAGACACTTGAAATAACAAAAGCTAACACTGTTGCAGAAATTTGAAAAAAACACACAGTGTCACATAATAAAAACTTTGTTATTTAATAAGTTGAGAGAAAATCAACATCTAGAAAATATGGTTTATATGTTAACTCAATAAATACGTATATGCAAAATATTTGACTTACCATGTTCAACAAAATTATTTTAAGAGGAAAGATTATTGTTTTAAAATTTTTATTATCAAACTAATGTACAGAGAGGTTACAGTTTCATACGTTAGGCATTGGATACATTTCTTGTACTGTTTGTTGCCTCCTCCCTCATTCCCTCTTCCCCCTCCCCCTTTCCCTTCCCCCCCAAGAGTTGTTCAGTTCATTTAACCAAAAAGTTTGCAAGTATTGCTTTTGTAGTTGTTGATCTTTTTTTTTAACCCTGTGTCTCTCGATTTTTGTCATTTCCTTTCAAAATCCTAGTTCTAATACCAGTATACACGGTTTCCAATATACTCAGATAAGATACAGAGACAGTGTCGTTACAACAACAGGAAGGGGAATCAAGAAGATCATCAATAATAGAAGCTATAGTTACACATAGCACATTGAAAGTATTAACAACAGTGATATAACAATTGTTTCCATAACATGAAGTTCATTTCACTTAGCATCATCTTACATGTTCATAAGAGTATAGTTATTGGGCTCTTGTGATCCTCTGCTGTGACTTGCCTAAACCTGAGCTAATTATTCCCAATGAGGGAGACCACAGAGTCCATGTTTCTTCCATGTTTCTTTGTGTCTGGCTCACCTCACTTAGTATAATTTTTTTCCAAGTCCTTCCATTTCCTTACGAATGGGACAATGTCATTCTTTCTGATAGAGGCATAAAATTCCATTGCGTATATGTACCACATTTTCCTGATCCATTTGCCTACTGAGGGCCATCTGGATTGGTTCTATATTCTAGCTATGACAAATTGTGCTGCGATGAACATTGTTGTGCTGGTGGCTTTACTGTGATTTTGTTTGTGGTCTTTTGGGTAGATGCCCAAAAGAGGGGCTCCTGGGTCATAGGGGAGCTCTATGTTTAGCCTTCTGAGGAATCTCCATACCACTTGCCAGAGTGGCTGAAACAGTTTACATTCCCACCAACAATGAAGTAGGGTTCCCTTTTGGCCATATCCCCTCCAACAATTTTTATTGTTAGATTTCTTGATATAGAACATTCTTACTGGGGTGAGATGGAATCTCAATGACATTTTGATTTGCATTTCTTTTATGGCCAATGATGTAGAGCACTTTTTCATATGTCTATTGGCCATTCTCATTTCCTCATCAGAGAAGTTTCTTTTTAACTCTTTAGCCCACTTGATGAGGGGGCTATTGGTTCTTTGAGGATTTGTTTTGGAGGAATGTAATTTTTTTAGTTCTGCATATATTTTAGATATGAGGCCTTTGTCCATTGAATGGCCGGTAAAGATCATCTCCCAATCTGTGGGCTTTCTGTTTATCTTGTGAGCTATGTCCTTTGCCCTGCAGAAGCTCGCAGTTTTATGCAGTCCCATTTGTCCAACCTTTCTCTGATTTGTAGCATTTCTGGGTCTTTGTTAAGGAAGTTCCGTCCTGTGCCAAGGAGCCCAAGTTTTTCTCCTACTCCTTCCTTTAGTGTTTTCAGGGTGTCTGTTTTTATTTCGAGGTCTTTGATCCATTTGGAATTGATTTTAGTGCAGGGTGATATATAAGGTTCTAGTTTTAGTTTGTTGCAGGTGTTGAACCAGTTTTTCCAGCACCATTTGTTAAAGAGGATATCTTTCTTGCATCTTATTTTTTTAGCTCCTTTATCAAAGATTAAGTAGGCATAATTCTGTGGGATCATTTCTGGGTCTTCAATTCTGTTCAACTGGTCTTCAGGCCTATTCTGGTTCCAATACCAAGCTGTTTTTATTACTATAGCTTTATAATACAGCTTGAAGTTGGGTATTGTAATTCCTCCAGCACTGTTCTTTCTGCTTAGGATTGTTTTTGCTATTCCGGGTCTTTTATTGTTCCATATAAATTTCTGTATTGCTTCCTCTATTTCATTAAAAAATGGTTTTGGGATATTAATGGGTTTTGATTTGAATTTGTAGATAGCCTTTGGCAATATTGCCATTTTGATTATATTAATTTTCCCAATCCAGGAGCATGGCATGTTTTTCCATTTCCTTATTTCTGCCTTAATTTCAATTTTTATAGTTCTCATCATAGAGGTCTTTCATTTCTTTGGCTAAGGTTATTCCTAGGTATTTTATGTTTTTTGAGCCTATTGCAGAAGGAGTTGCTTTCCTGATTTCAGCCTCGGCGTCAGGGTCATTAGCATATAGAAATGCTATTGAACAAGACCATGGAAAGAATCAACAAAATAAAGAGTTGGTACTTTGAAAAAATCAACAAGATAGATAGACCCCTAGCAAATATGTCCAAAAAACGAAGGCAACACACTCAAATAAACAAGTTAAGAGATGAAACAAGTAACATCACCACAGAAAAAAACAAAATTCAGAGCACAATAAGAGACTATTTTCCAAACCTTTATGCCAACAAAATCGAGAACTTCTAAGACATGGATTATTTCCTAGAAAAAATTTATATCTCCAAACTCAACCAGGAACATTTAAACTTTCTAAACAGATCCATATCCAGCATTGATATAGAAATGGCAATAAGTAATCTCCCAGCCAAGAAAAGCCCAGGTCCAGATGCATTCACAGCAGAATTCTACAAGGCCTTCCAAACAGAACTCACACTAATATTTCTCAAGCTCTTCAATGAAATTGAAAGAGAACATTCACTACGAGACACATTCTATGAAGCCAGTATAACCCTCATCCCAAAACCAGGCAGGGACTCATCATGGAAAGAGAACTATAGACCGATTTCCCTGATGAACATAGATGCAAAAATTCTCAACAAAATTCTGGCCAATCGACTTCACAAGGTCACCAAAAAAATCATACACCACGATCAAACTGGATTCATCCCAGGGATGAAAAGTTGGTTTAATGTACACATGTCAATTAATGTAATCCACCACATCACCCAGAGCAAGGTAAAGAACCACATGGTTATATCACTGGATGCAGAAAAAGCGTTCGATAAAATCCAGCACCTATTTATGCTAAATACCCTGGAAAAACTGGGATTCCAGGGACTATTCCTGAATATAACCAAGGCAGTTTATGACAAACCAACAGCAAGTTTAACTCTAAATGGTGAAAAACTAAAGCCATTCCCTTTAAAATCAGGAGCATGACAGTAATGTCCACTCTCTCCCCTCCTTTTCAACATAGTACTAGAATTCCTAGCCAGAGCAATTAGGCAAGAAGAAAATATAAAGGGGATCCAAATACGAAAAGATGAAGTTAAACTTTCTCTCTTCGCAGATGACATGATCCTATACCTAAAGAAACCCATAGACTCTACCCCTAAGCTACTACAGCTGATCCAAAACTTTGGCAAAGTTGCAGGATATAAAATAAACCCTCAAAAAAAAAAAGAAGAAAGACTATTATGCGAACAATTATCATATTTGTAGGCATGTGCATATTTCATCAAAAAAGGTAATAGAGTTTGGAATCTAAAATTATGCCCAATGAACTAAAAACCAAGTATTTTGAATATCTTTTTAATAGAAATGTTACTTTCTTTGATCAGCCCTCATTTCTCTAAGTCTAAGCAGTTGGATCAGAAATAGAGAAAGAGAAAGTGTAATTGACTCACATACTCTAAGCTCAGAAAGAACCTTATGTTTTAATTTTTTTCCTTTGGAGGGAGGATTTAGGGCACTTAGTAAGACCCAAGAAAATTATTTCCCTATGGGATAGATCACATTTCCTCATGAAGAATTCACAGACATAAAACAAAAAGGAAAAAATCAGACTAGAGAATATCAATACTATAGAACTTGTTTCTTTACCAGACAAAGCTCATACTAGCACGTATTCAGCTTTCTTTTCCAAAGAATGAACTGCTATTAATATTTGTTTTGCTTTTCTACTTGAAAATGATGTTTGGAGAACCTAGTCACTATGGATTTCAATAGCCAAATATTATTCCTGCTTCAGTTCCACCGCACTAAATGTGCCAGTCTTTATCATTCAGCTTCACTATTTGTGAACAGCTTGAAATTGCAGATAACAGAGCTAATGCAGCTCCAGGTTTTTATTTTGTATTCTAGCAATGTGTCCAGAAGGCAAAAGTTATTTTTTTTCCTATTTCATTATCACCGTGGATCCCACAAGGAATATACTGAATTGTCTCTATTTTGCAGGATGTTCCAAGGAAGCAAGGCTGCAAATTTTGTCCACTAAAAAAAAAGCAATAACTCACTGCCAACAGAGCCTAGGTAGATTTATTAGAAAGAAGCTTAGCTTTGTGCTCAATTCTTCTGGCAGTGTACATTAGAGTATCTGTGGAATAGCTCACTAGAGAGGAGGGATCATTCTCTTTGTGTTTCAAGTTGTCTTGAAGATAAAAGTTGAACAGATTTTATTTCATGTACAAACATCTTCCTGGAGATTATACCCTCACAACAATTCCTGCATTGACCACATCAAACAGCCAAGTGCTATGGCTTCTGATAATAACGGTACATTGTTTCCTAGATACTAACTTTTACCCAGTTGTTTCTTGAATTATGTTCTACCCTATATTTTTGTAAATTCTCTTTGTTTTATACGACATTAAGTCTTCTGCTTCTCCAGGAAGTCTTCTATGATTACTGAAGGAAGAATGACAATTTGCTGATTTTTGTACAGTATTACTCTCTGTGAACTTTAAAAATATTTGATATGAAAAATATATCACTACTAGCCTCAGCAACTTTGCATTTGGTGATTATATGTTCAAGTGCATCTATTAGATTCCCCCAGTTTGTAAAAAGAATCCGAATCCTCAGTTACATGCACGGATGCAGTTCCCATACTTCGCAGCTTTAGATTCCTTCCACAACCTGGCTCCTGTTTGGGGTGGGGCTTTCCAAACCTTCAAGCACCAAAAACAGTCTGAAGCAGAGGGTAGCAAGAGGTAACCCATAGGACTGCCAAGCAGAAGGAAGTAGTTTTCTTACAATTACAATAAACCACATTTTAATCGAACCATTATGGATAGAATTGTCTTCCCATATTTTATTTCCTGCGTGAGATGCAAAAGTAAATATTTATTTAGAATTCATAAAAAAGAAATTACATTATTTTAAAGATTTGGTATTTATCAAATTACTATACAATATTCCAATGTAGCTAATTTGGAGCATCTGTCCATTGAAGAGACTTTTATAATATTGTGTTGCTTAAACTTGTAAACAACACAGTTGAAAAGTTTGACTTGTAAATGTTTACTCCCTTGCACATAGCTTATTTATTTATTTATTATTATAAAGGTAATGTACAGAGAGGTTACAGTTATATGAGTAAGGAAATGAGTAAAATTCTTGTCAAACCTTTGTAAACCTTTGTACCCTCTCCCTCATTTTCCCCAATTTCCTTCCCCCTAGACTCTACTCCCTCTCAGGTTGTAAATTCAATTCCAACATAGTGACTTGTGAGTAGTGGCTATTACATTGGGTCAACCTTTGTCTTTTGTGACACCATTTCAGTGATTTCTCCTTCCCAAATCAGATAAATTTGTATACAATACAAAGGGTACAGAAATCAAAAACAGTGACAACAGGGAGTAAACCAAAGGAGGAGGGGAAGACATAACTGCATACTGTACACTGAAAAGATCCCTTTTTTCCATATCTTGTAGTTCATTTTGATTAACATCATTTATAAACTCAGATGTACATAGCTATTAGGCTATTTTGATCCTCCACTAGAATTATCCTAAACATATGCTAATTATTAAAAATTTGGGAAACCATGGAGCCTGTTTTTTGGGGGTCTGGCTTACTTCATTTAGTATGATTGTTTTCAAGACTTTCAATTTCCTTACAAAAGGGGCAATGCTATTCTATCCAATGAAAGCATAGAATTTCATTGAGTATATATACCCCATTTTCTTGCACACACCTTTTCTAAGAGGACTTTAACAAATCTTTCTTTGGTTAAATTTCTGCATGTTAGCTCTTGTAACTTCATGAACATTCCTGTAAAGAACTCATTTTAATATTTCCATTTCTTAAAATTTTCATTCGTCTTTTACATCCTCTAGGACAAAGACTAAGAGGTCATGATAGACTCATTTAGTATCAACTTGAATTATGGTTGGCATTATAAATATGTAATGCATGTAGATAAATCTTTCTTAACAACAACAATAGCTTAGTCTTTAATTTATAGATTCATTGATTAAATTAGTAACTAAATAAATAAAGATAAAGTTTTTGAGATCTTATTAAATATATTAAGTGAAGAATTATATACCTAAGACCAAGATGCAGGGCCTGCTTCAATGAAATGAAACTAATAGCAGATCACCTTTCATTCCTCTGCTAATAGTAGTTTCTATGGACATTTTTTACAATAGACATACATTTGACTATCTCACAGTTATAAACAGACTTTTTCTGTTACAGACAGGAAAAGCCTTATAAAAATGAGAAAACATAGGCAGTCAATGGAAAGTAAATCCATCCAATGTTTATAGCCATTAAGAGCAAATCAGGCTTTAAAGCTAAGTAATTTAACTCCAAACTATTAATTGGACCATTTGAGAGTAACTCATATGTGCCAGTATTTTAGTTACTAGAAAATAAGTAATATATCAGACAGTACTATAAGCCAAAGTTACATATAACCTTATAAAATAACCAGTATTTTTCTAATGTTCTTTTGATTTGGAGGCAAAGTGATGCCATGCTGAGCTGGTGCTTGCCCATAGAAATTTCTCATTCTCTAAGGCCATTTTTTTCATTATTTATGCAATTTAATTATGTATTAAGAACACTGTCTTTTGTTTTTTTTTGCTTTATTACTACTTAAATTTTACTCAATTATAGTTATTTCTTTTCAATCAGCTGTTCTACCTGAATGCAATCATGATCTTTTAGTTTCTATTATTAAGAGTAGAGACAGAGATCTCAGTTGTTTTCTCTTTCTATGTACTTTTAAAAGGTTATGTGTATTGTCATTTGACAAAGCAATTTATGAATAAAATATATCTTCACCAGTTTCATCTCTTGGGAAGGTCTCATCCATCCATCCCTCCTCTACCCAACCATCCTTTTCCTCACTCTTCTTAATTTTGTACTATGTGTGTTGGATATATATGTTAGATTGTACGCACCTGTCTTCTCTTCATTTGTCCATCCCTTTCCCCTAAACTCCACCAACCCAGCCCTTCTGCTTCCTAGTGTTTTACTTTGACCTAGCCTCTTTAAGGAACTACACATTTGAAGAGTAATTGAATCTTGAATCTACCTTGAACCTACCACATTTCAATTAGTAAATTTTAGTACACATTTAACGGACCCAATTTACTTACTTAGAAGTTTATAAGCTAAATCTGGATTTTATATACTAGGGAAAACATGCACCAGTTAGTAATGAAGATCAAAAGCCACTTTTTGTGTGTGGAGAGGAGTATAGTTCAAGCAATGAATTCTTGGAAAAATAAATGACATATAATTTCTGATCTTTGTTATACTACATTATTTTACTTCATCTAACTTTTAAAATATAGTCTGTATTATATGCATATTGACACTTATTTAAGACAAAAACTTGCATTTTGTTAAGTTGAAAATAAGGGTAAATTTGTGTCTCAGAAACATTTCATAGTTTATATGATCTGTGTTTGTAAGAATGATTCTTCTAATAGTATCTATGTTTCTGTACAGAGTCCTAAATATTACAACATTTCCATATCCTGCAGCTCTGATGAAAAAAGCAGTATCAAAAGACATAGTTGTAGACACATAACAAATGTAATATTAAATGCCCAACCTTATAATAAAATTTATGCCATTCTGATTTTTTCATGGCAAATAAAAATAGAGATTAGTAATTAATCAGTGACCAAAGTTGAATTTAAAAAAACCCTGCTAGAAGTCATTTTTAGAAAACACACATACAAATATATATATATACACATATATATATCATATATTCAGGTTTAAATAATCTCACATTTGAAGGGAAAACAGGAATTGGATTTAAACAACTGAAGACAATCCTATGGAAAGTTGCAAAGCGGTTGAAAGATACGTTTATGTGTACCACGTGCATATTGCCCCATTGCAGATACATAAGTGGTTCTACCTCTGTGATTACTCACCCCACTATTGCATGTATCAGAAAAGTTGCAATCATTCACACAGGAAAATGACATCGGAGGCCAATGAACAGAGGCCAACTGATCGCAAGTGCTGAGCTGAAAATAATCCTGGACTTGGAAATATTAATTTAGTGCTTATTTAACATTAAAAATAAAATTGGGGCCTTGTGATTATTGGTTTGCACTGAGAAAGAGACAGTTATAAATAGAAACCTTTTGTTCAGGAGCTTGCTTTAATATTTGACTCTGGAACATAGTGTCTGTAGGTCACAGTGCATGAAGAATGACAGTATCCCAAGGGAGACAGTGCCCACATTCAGAGTGAAGACTGTGAGTTTAACAGCTTAGAAATTGACTATGAAAAAAAAATATACGTCGAGAATACATGAACAGCATGGGAGGATTGATGTTTCAGAAGTTTCATGTGTTGTGTATTGACTAGCATACCCTAGGATGAACAACTGTTTTTTTCCAGCTTGTGCATGTACACATTTCAGGCTATGGAACACAGAAAATACATAAAAAGACATACTGTATAAGTATTTGTAAGCATTCCAATTTTTACTAAATAGATTTGACTTTGAAAGGCTGTCCAGAACTCACAAATACACAACCACATGTGTATGTTCATACCAAAGATACACACATACACACACACACACACACACGTATAACATATAGAGCAAAGAGTCTGAAAGATTTGATTGGTAGTAGAAATGATATCTCAAAGATATATTTGGTGTTTTTTTTCTTTTTTTTTTCTTTTTTTTTTTTTTTTTTTTTTGGCCAGTCCTGGGCCTTGGACTCAGGGCCTGAGCACTGTCCCTGGCTTCTTCCCGCTCAAGGCTAGCACTCTGCCACCTGAGCCACAGCGCCCCTTCTGGCCGTTTTCCATATATGTGGCGCTGGGGAATCGAACCGAGAGCTTCATGTGTAGGAGGCAAGCACTCTTGCCACTAGGCCATATTCCCAGCCCAGGGTTTGTTTCTTAATGAAGAGATTGTTAGAACTAAGGATGTTTGGATTTAAAAAAAATATTTCACCTGCTTTACAGAAACAGGTAGCTTTACATTATCTACATATTTACACTACAAAGTAGACTTATGTAATATATATCAGTAGTTATTAATTATTCTTATAAGGTATTTTTCTTGCTCATATGTTATGAAAAATTAAACGTATATTGCTAATTTAAGCACATAAATTAAATATATTTATTAATGCTAATCTAAGTTTCAACATTAGTTTAAACTACTTATCTACTGCTATTGTTATTATTACTATTTACTTATGTGATTATTATTTTAATGGGTTTATATTAATCTATTCAGAATAGGGATTATTGTGGTATATCATTTTCTCTCTTTAAATCTTTCCTGATTTAATATTGTCATGTTTTGTGCTTTTTCTCTTCACCTTCTAGGGGCAAAATGGGCCTGGAAATTGAAAAAAATTAAATGCATGCATCTTATTTTGTCTCTATACTTGAAAGGAACTAGTCACTCATTTTGCCATTAAATTATCAGGTGAAAGTTGTTCCTCAAAATGAAATAAGCTTCTGCAGTTAATGGAACTAATTTATGATTTAGCAGGCAAGGGCAATGAATGGTTTTGTTAATTCAGGAGCTTTGAAATATCAATATCATAGATTTGGACATCTCTAATTAATTTTCTTATGACAATAATAGTTTCTAAGCTATCATTCATTATTTTTTCAACTTAAGAAATATCTATTCCCACATAGGGAAAAACACAATTGTCTTGAATCCATTTTATACAGTTCAGCACCTACACATCTAGGACTTATTCAGTCACCTACATCTAGAATAGAATTTCACCCACAGGGTAAGGGAAACCGTCAAATGGTGTGGGTAAGGGAAACAGTCAAATGGTGTGATTTGAATGGTGTTTGCTGAGCAATATTACTATTTCATCAAGTGTCTTTTTATTTGTTCATTATCGTTTCTTTTATAAGTAGGTGCTCAAAGGAATTGCCATTCAACAAAGTACCGTTTGATGTTTATGTGGTACTGAGGAATCAAACCCGGCCTTCATGCATACTAATCAAGCATCTTTCCACTAAACTACACTCCCCACTACAAAGTATTATTTGAAAGAATCTTGATTAGTGTATCATGTCCATCATCAAATGTTTTTGATAAGGAAGTGTAAAATGATAAATACTATTACATGAACACAAATATGTAGTAAGGACAAAACTTATGTAGTAAGGCATAAGAGACATAATTGAGATAAAAACCACATGAACGATGTATAAATTGAACTATAATACCATTCTCTTCCTTTCATTTCTGCATGAACACCAAATTTGACGTTTCTAGTGATGCTGAGAATGCTGTTGATGATTGTAAGAAACACATAGTGCAATTATTTGGGTACTAGTACACTGAATAATAGTGTGCTTAACTAGTACTCAGATGGGGATTCATGTTGAAAGAGCTATCATTCTAATTATGGATGATAAAATGAATAAAAGACATTCTAGGACAAAATTAAGAATAAAATGAGACTATTTCTTAGTCCTCTTAATATTTCTTCATAGGATGATTTTCTCTATTTAGCCTGAAACTTTCCAACATTTCCAATCTAAGTAGGTCCGATTTATATGAAGTTAATTAGATTAGATCCTTCAAGATGTTACTGTATGATAAGAAAATGAAGTACTTAACTAAATTTATAAAAATAATTCTTTAAAAGTAAAGTAAATGTCTTTCCATTTTTTAATGTTTATATAATGCTCATTGTATTCACTCCTCAGGCACATCTTTCTACTTAAATATGTACAGATTAAATATCCAAATCTTGTATCCTAAATCATGATAACATTGATATTTAAAGACCTCCTAAAAGTCATTGAAAGTTTGTTTCTGGGCTTCTATTCTGTTCCATTAGAGATCAGGCTGTATTTGCCTGAATTTCTCACATCCAATGCTCATTGCTTATTTGTCTCTCACCCTTAGAAGTTCAGAGGAACATACTTTCTCTTGAAGCTAAGTTTATCCAATACTCCATTACTTTGAATAGTACATAGGCACCAGAATTAAAATTTCAATATCATGCATAGAAAAATGGGGAGAAAAGACACAGTCAGGAAATCAGCCTCTCAAGACATCTGTGAACATAATATTTGGTCTAATTCCTCCACACAAGTATCTACTCTGGGTCTTGATGCAGTACTCCCTCTGTATAAAGAATCTATGAAAAACATTCTGGGTTCTTCATCATTAAAGATATTTGTCCTCCTATAACAGAAAGCAAACTTTATTTATTTACCTACTTCCTTAATTACTTGACAAGTAAAAGTGTGCCAAAATTCACAGAGATGATAAATGGATTGTACTGCATGTCAAATGACACAAATTAATTTCTTGCAAACCCAAAATGAGGATACAGGTATTTTGATGAAAAAAAGTTCTTCATTATAGATTAAGCAAACAATTCCAAAATATTACCTGAGGTCATTTGTTATGAAAGATTCATGTAAAAATTAATTTAATCCCTTGTTTGTATTAACATATATATGAAGATTGTCCATGTTCCGATTAATAATTTGTTAAATAAAAAGAACCAATATCAGTTTTGTTTTAGAAATGGAATGAGTTAATAACATTG
The DNA here is from genome assembly GCF_023159225.1 of Perognathus longimembris pacificus. Lineage (NCBI taxonomy): Eukaryota > Metazoa > Chordata > Mammalia > Rodentia > Heteromyidae > Perognathus > Perognathus longimembris. The sequence continues at coordinate 29,877,147 of NC_063173.1, read as the reverse complement.
GAATGAGGTCTTTGTTTCATTAATTTTTTTTACATATGCATTGGTAGTATTTCATTGATACAAGTAGGCTTTGGCTCACATAACAAAATGTCAATTGATTGGAAAAGCTATTTGGAACTTGTAGGAGCTTGTGAAGCCAAGTCCATTGTCATCAGGACTGTAAGTATACTTGAGTCTGTCTTGTGTGAATGAAAGAATGATGAAATGTGAAATGTATGCATGACAACCCTGCTTGAGTTAACTTTTTGTTTAATTATTAACCTTCAGATGTTTTTGCCATGGCAACAGGCCCTTTTGTTGCCTAGGATTAGTGTGTCACTAAAGTTTTAGCAACACTCACTTACATGGTGCTAGGCTAACTGTAGATCTGATGGATAGGAATGCATGTAAGTAAGGAGACACAGGGTAAAAAAATACAAACAACTACAAAAGCAATACTTGCAAAACTGTTTGGTGTAAGTGAACTGAACACCTGGGGGGGGGGGGAAGGGAAAGGGGGAGGAGGGAGTTTTGTATGAGGGACAAGGTAACAAACAGTACAAGAAATGTATCCAATTCCTAACATATCAAACTGTAACCTCTCTGTACATCAGTTTGATAATAAAAATTTGAAAAAAAAAGGAATCAAGTGACACTAAGCATTCTGTTCTTGCGCAAGATTAAAAATAAAAAAGCAAGTTTTCCTTAAGTGTGTTTTCCCAGATATGCTTCTAACTACTGAAGTATTCACTTGAAAATAAAACTGTTTCAAGAAATCTAAATAGAGCATAATGAAAATTTGATAATGCTTCAAGTTACATTAAATGATCGTATTATTCAGAGCTATAAGTACTTGCCCTATTGTTTTAATCAATACAAATAAAATAATTACCTACTAATACGGAGAGCTGGGAGATGCAGAATAGATATCATTTGTCTCTAATAATATTGTTGAAGCATATATGAATCAATGAAACATTTAATGAATGTTATTTATGAAAATATACAATTTAGTTATCATGCTTTATAGGTCTTAGAACTTGCATCTTATCTTTTTCTATTCAAAGGTAAGGACTCACTATGAATAAGTAAGTGGTTCAGAGAAATAACACAAGTTCATCTTTGCCAAAACTCTACCTTCTCTCCCGTGCTCACCCATCTAACTAATCACCAAGTCAATATTATATGCTGTATATTGGTATAATCTCTTTGTGTATATTTCTAATATTATCATTTATCTATCTGTTCTCTCACAATCTCTAATTTTTATGAATCCCTTCTCAGATTCTAGTCCTTTCAATTTATATCTCCAGTGAGAGTTATGCTCCCTCTATATCCCAAATTATTCTATAGTTGTCTTGCTAGAAATGCATAGGAGTAATTTTAAGAACCGACTTTTGCGATCTGTTCTCAGAATTCTGACCATCCTTATCCCTTTCTATTATTGGATCTGAGCTTCAAACACTTTGTAGCAAAGACAGCATTAAGTACAATAAGGCTGTCACACATTTTACTTTATTTAAAAAGGTGAAAGAAAACACAATGTTTGTGTTCTATTCTGTAAAGATTTAGCAAAGTTAAAAACATAGAGGCAAAATAGCCCAGAAAGAATTTCTTAGGAGGAAGTTGGAATGCAATGGAGGAAATTTCCATTCTGCCTTACTGAATCTCAGCTATTTTCTCACTTAACTTTTCTAGTATTTTGCAGAGAGATGTAATTATAGAGAGAATGGCATTGTCTTTCAGATGAGATCAATAAAACATCTCAAATCAGTGTCCTGAGGTGGTAAAGTCAGCTTAAAATCTTAGTCCTCATAATGTGTTCTACCATGGCTCATAAGATGGAGACTATATTACAAGGGAGCAGTAAATAGAAAGATGAGGGAACAAAGAGAGTGGTAAGAAATAATAAAATAAAAAGAACATATATTTGTGAGCATTTATTCTGCAGCAAAAGATAGATTTTTGAGAGACAGTTTCTGCTTCATCTTTGAAAGATTTCTTTTTCAGTGTCCCAGTGTTTCCCTTTGCCAAAATCTGCAGTTAACTACAAACTCCTAATACATCTGGAGATCAAGAAAAAAGTTCCTTACTTTCAAAAACCCACCTTGATATAACTTCTGGCAAATCAGACTAAAAATGACAATATCTCAGTATTTTTTATTTTTACTGCATAAAGCTTACTCTCAATTTGAACACATTAAAACTGACTAAAACCAGAGAAGACAAATATAATTCCTTGTATTGGTTTAACAGTCTGTTAAGGTTATCAGGGACTTACTTTTTCTCAGGGATATGGATCAATTTGACTATTTTGGTGCTTAATGTTATCAATAATCAATATAGTTGGTTATATTAATTTGAGAATCACATATCTTCTGAATTATTTTCTGAGTTGATAGCGGAAATTTTATATCCTTTGCATCCCTTACAATTACAATTTATCAGATCACTGCATAATTTTTGATTTAGGGCTTTAAAACAGTCTAAGTTAATATGCTATGTTGGAAATTAACTCTACAACTTGGGGAGGGGGTAAGGGAGTTGGATGGTGAAGGAAGATTGGCAGAAACTGGGGGAGGGGATAACAATGATGGAAAAGAAACATACTCATTACCTTTCTCATATAACCTTAACCCCTCTGAGGACCACCTTTGCAATACAAAGGGCAAAGAAATATTAGTGAAGAAAGTGAAATAAATGAAATGTAAACTTGGAAAAGAGTTGTTTTTCCTTTGTCACTGTTTTTGTTTTCTTTTGACTTGTTTGTTCATTTATCTGTCTTTGGCAGGATAAAGGGGAGTGCAGAAAAGGTGGGACAAAGGGTGAACAAATCTTTCAGTGGTACTTACTAGACATCATGTTGAAAAATGAACTAAATAATTTGTGGGTGGGGATGGGAGGGAAAAGCCAAGGGAAAGGTTGGGAAGTGATGGCATTGTTCAAAAAGAAATGAACTCATTATCTGACTTATGATACTGTAACAATAAAAAATTCATGGAAAAAAGAATGTTAACACAGATGGTGTAGTTTTGGTTCCTAGAATGCAGGCACAAGTGTGGGTTCTACAACTGTAGGACACTGAAGAGATCGATATAATGAACAGTTTCTATGATATACTCTGGTATGATCTGATGTACTTTGGAAGAAAATTTGATAAATCATAGGTAATAAAAAGTAGCAAGACATCATGTGAAATTATGCCATTTTCTTTTGTCTTTCTTCCCCATGATGTCACTGTAACTGATTTTGGTACCTGGGGTATTGTATATACACTTATAGGAAGTAGGGAAGGGAAGAAGAACATCAAAATGCAGAGACAAAGGGTAAAAAGTGAACCAATACTTACAAGACAATATGCTATAAACCAACCGTACAACTCAGGGGGGAGGGGAAGACAATTGGGAGGGGGGAACATGGGAGAGAAATAAGGGAGGGCGCAACAATTTTGCCTTACTTATGAAATTGTAACCCTTCTGTACATCCCTTTGACAATAAATAAATTTTTTTAAATAGCACAAAGTTAGACAATAGAGCAACATGTAAACTACCTTCCATTATTCAATCACAGTCTTTTAATCTCCATTTAAAAGGAAGCTATTTGTATAGTCTACTCACTGAATTACTCAAAATACTTTCATGATTGTGAATATGTTAGCATACCCAGCTATCAATATTGTCTGTTCCTTAATCACTTCTGGGAGGTTTCCATGAATTCCAATATAACTTTTAAAAAAAATTACTGATTAACATGTCATATTACCTATGCTAGAAAAATAAGTGAACAAATAGGCAGTCTTGACAACAGACAGCAGTCCAGCTCTACCAATATGAAGAGTGAAAGAGTATACACCTTTAATAAGTAAGGATTACAGATTTGTATGCCTATTAGCTATCATGAAAATGATTATGGTTCAGAATAAAATTAAACAGTATATATGTAGGAAGAAAGTAAGAGCAAAACTCTTATCTCCTTGAAGAATAAATGACTATATTTTGTGACAGCCTATATGGCTCATAAATTTCAGGATAGTAATTATAGGGATATATATTTATATATTATGGACTTTGTGGCCTGGACATTTTTACATAGTAGTATCTAGTGATGGGCTAATTCTTTTCTTCAGCAGTACACAGCACAATATCATCCTAAGTTATAGAAACTTTAATTGTTGTTTCTGTGTCTTCTATTTGTGATATTAAATTATGGACTTTTTGTTCAACAAATGGTTCTGAGAAAACAAGATATCTACTCACAAGAGACAAACTGCTTAACCATCTTTCGTCATGTTAAAATAAATGTATATATACATATGAATATTCATATATGTGTAAGAAAAGTTTAAATTTAAGAATATTTGTTTCATTGGTTTAATATATTGATGATCCGATTGGAAATTTGACCCCAAGTAAATATTATCTAGAAATTAGGTATTATCTAAGAAATTAAGTATTGTATGTAAAATAAATTATAATACTGGAAAACCTAGTTACAACAAAATTTAAATTGTCAAATACTTTCATTTCTTTGGATTAAGACATATTATAATTAAGCTGAATACTTCACTGAACAATGTAAAATGAAACAAAAAAATCAAAATAAGCCAAAAGATATAAAAATAAGAAACTAGCACATGTGGAGGAAACATTGTAAAATAATTTTGAAAAACAAAGTAAATATCATATAAGTTTCAGATAAATGAAAAATAAATCTGTAGCTAAAAGAGTTCCTTTTCGGTACAACCACATCAGCATTAGTTATTGTTAATTTGTTTGGTAATGGTCATTCTAACTTGGGTGAAGTTGAATCTTAGTGTTGTTTTGCTTTGAATCTCCTTCATGGAGAGATTTTGAACATTTTTTCATGTGTATATTCCCTGTATTTCATTCTTCTGTGAAAACTCTCTTTAAGTCATTAGCCATTTGTTAATTTGGTTATTATTCCTTTGAGTATTTGTTTTTTGAGCTCTAAGTATATTTTGGATATTAGGCACTTATTTGAGGGATAACTGCCAAAAAACTCCTCCCATTCTGTAATCCTTCTGTTTAGCTTGTTAGCATTCCTTTGTTGTGCAAAATTTTTTAAAGTTTGATATAGTCCCATTTATCGATTCTCTTTGTAGTTTGTTATTGTTCTGGATTTTTACTTAGAACGTTTTGACCTGAGCCCAGGAGTACTATTGTTTTCCCTGCCTTTTCCACTTCTGGGCATTTATCCAATAGAGCACAAACAAGGAACACTAAAGCCACCATCACAAACTTGTTCACTGTAGCTTTATTTCCCATAGACAAGATATAGAATCAGCCTAGATGCTCATCAGTGGATGAAAGACTCAATAAAATGATTTGTATATACACAAAGCAATTCTCAAGATGTAACAGGATGCTGAAAGGAAATTGTGCTGGAATCCTGGGTACAAGGTGCTTGGAAGAATTTATCTTTCAGAGTACAAACAGGCCTTTTATTGGAATCTTCAGAAGAAATAACCCTAGGGACAGAAAGAAACCTTCAAACACCCCCACAAAATAGTCTAAGTAGAAGAAAGCTAACATCTAGACTTCAATGAAACTAAAATATTCTTATGTTTTATGCACTTAACCCAATAGCTATATGTTTACTTAGCACCTTATTTAGTTATGTAGAACCCAAGTCATCAAAGAACAGGGTGTACTGAATAGCAGAAGAAAAACACAAGAAATCCAACCATCATCCTTTTCTCTGAAACATCTTTACAAATGTTTTCCATTAGTTTTCTTCCTAGTTTCAAACTAGAAGAAATGAGACTTTCTTAATACTATACAAGGGCAAAATTTGTACATAGATTGGAGTAGATATTTTGCTACTTATAAAATGAGTTTTTGTTTCCCAATTGTCAGGAAAACAACCTAAGTTTGGAACAGATATGTTTTTGTTCCATGTATCTGGTTTTTCAACATGAGCTTGGCTGGAACCACTGTTGTGGGCCTAAGCCAAGGAAAGGACATGGTATATGAGAAACATTTATTTGAAGAGGCATTTATTTGACAGAGTGCCTAAGGATAAGGTTTACATATGTCTAGTGACTTCTTGTAACTAGGTTCACCTCATGATTTTCAGAGTTTCCCCAGCATCTGATCAAGTTATGAAATAACCAATGGAATAAATCAGACATCTCAATAATGTTGAGTACCAAAACTTTAACAACAAATTATCTCTCTTGAGGCACCTTTACATTCGTGTAACAGGATATCTTGGTTCCCAAAGACTCATGTCAATCTAATAATGAAAAATGTATTCAGTTTATATCCAAGGGTCTCCAGAATTCATTAAGTATAGGGGTACAATGTCTCTTCTATTTCTTCTATTGTTTGTTTGTTTGAATTTTTTTTGTCAAGATGATGTACAGAGAAATTAAAGTTCCATATATAATGTAATGAGTACATTCCTGTTGAATACTGTTACCCTATCCTTGTTTTTCTCCCTTTTCCCTCCCCTCTGAATCCTTCCCCCTATCCAAGTTGTAAAGTTCATTTCCAACATATTGTCTTGTGGGTATCCTGTTGCATTGGTTCACCCTTTTTCCTTTGTGTCACCATTTTGTTGTTCCCCTTTCCTTCCCTGTTTTAATAGATAGGGCCCACCAAACCTTGAGTTGCTCTCAAAACATTTTCCCTATTGTCCTGAATAAAGGATTTTGTTTCTTGGTACTGGTGTTTATGTGTTCAGAAACTATATCATTGGCTAGACCTAAGCATATACTGTTATCTGGCTAAACTTAAAACATTACAAATGTTTTGCCTCTGTTTTTCCTGTCCTCACTTTAAATTGTTTAAAATCAAAGCTAATATTATCTGATATACCCTGAGTGTTATGATGCCTTGATTTTTTTTTATTTTACTGCCTCCCCACCATCTCCCTCAGCCTGTCAAAGAGTGAGAACATTGTCAAAACATAGACAAGATGCTTGTTGTTGTTTCCAGAGCACATCAAAACTTATAGAATCCTCACTCCTTTATGAAACCTCACTAACATAGTCCTTACTGCAATCAGAGCCTGAGCTATATTCTTTGGAAAACCAGTAGTAAAAAAGTACCTACAGTCTGAAGAGAAAACAGAGAGCACTTTCTTATCTAAATTTATGGTTTATTATTCATACAAAATATATAATTTGTTTTGAGAACTCTAACTAAAAATCAATCAGCTGATGAATTGCGAAGCTTTCTGGAACTGTGCAACTGAGGGCAGAAGATCTCTTTGGTACTTCCTCACCTTGAACAGAGTTGTTCACTTAATATTATTATAGATACTTCCAGATTTAGGAACTTTTTGTAAGTTAGTTCTTCATAGACATCAAATCAGTGAAGACTTCCAAAGGCAAATACAGTGCAATTTGGTGGCTGTGCATCTAGGATGTGCTACAATAATTTTTATTGTTTGGTTTGCTTAGTAAGGAAGTTAAATGAGTGTCATTATTATGTTGCTGTCTTCTCCCTAATTTTCATCTGAGTTTTCTTCCTATCCTTGTCCCAGAAACTACTTGCAATTTTACTTGCCTTCATGCTGCTAAGGAAAAACTTCTGCTATCTCCAAAATCCTTGAAAAAAGGACTCATATCCAAATTACTCCTAATATTCTTAACCAGAAACAGAATTTGCAGTAATGTTCTAATTTCTGATGTTTATTGCCCAAACTTCACAGACGAAAAACACTTTGGAAATGTTTGTTGTGAATGTTTGTTGTATAAGGAAAACTTTGAGTTGGTTTTCTCCTGCTACAGATACAACATATTAGATTTTTATGTCCACATCATTAGCAGATTTTATTAGTTAAATAAATCCTTTTTGACCCACCATATTAGTGATCCATAAGCTTAATATGCATTATGAATTTTCAATGTATTGTTTCAATATACAAGCTCTTCACTATTAAAATGTAATGAAGAAAAGTTAGGCATTCTTTGCTGAGGTAGTAACACAAGGCGATAAAAAGAGTCTCAGGGGGTTTCTCATGGCAGCAAAGTGCTTTCAGAGCAATTTAAGGGCATTTTTCCATTGTCCACCCTCTTGGAACTATTAATTATTAAGTTGATACTCTGGAAAATCTTTTTGTACCAAGAGTTAATTTTAGCATATTATAAGCCTTACCCATTGACATCCCAGAGGAACAGAAATGAAGTTTGTGATTTCTCTAGACATGAATTTTTACAAATGTGGTCCTTGGATCCATGCCTACCAACAGTCTGGATCTTAAATGAGTCACTTCCCAATAAAGGCCCTTGTTGTGAGTGCTCACTTCCCCAGGAACATGGTACTTGGAACTAGGCCTAGAGATATTCTTAGGTCAATGGGATTGTGTGAAGACTCTGGTCTTTTTTGTCTTTTGCTCCTTCTTTCTCTCTTTTTTCCTTCCTTCCTTCCTTTTTTCTTTCTCTTTGATTCCTTCTCTGCTTTTTCTCCTTTCCTCCTTTCCTTCCTTTCCTCCTTTCCTTCCTTCCTTCCTTCCTTCCTTCCTTCCTTCCTTCCTTCCTTCCTTCCTTCCTTCCTTCCTTCCTTCCTTCCTTCCTTCCTTCCTGTTTCCCTCCCTCCTACCTTCCATCCCTTCATTCCTTCTTTTTTCTCCTGCAGAACAACTCTATGTACATGTGTATGTCTCTCTGCTTCTCTTTGGGATATTGAGGGTACTTGTATTAGACAAACACTATACTGTTCAGGTCATGCCTACAGTCCTTTTCAAGTAGAACTGGTATTTTGCCAGGTAGCCTGCAAAACAGTTCTCTTCTTTACATCCCCTTCTGTTGCTGGCACAACGAAGTGTACATCACTCTGTCAAGCTTTTCTGTTAGGTTGGGTTCTTCTGATTATTTGGGGGGGAACAAGACTGGCTTAGAGCTGTCATTTTCACAATTGTAGTTTCCATGTAGGTGAGAGTGGAGAACACAAACCATTGCCCAGGTAGTGGTAAAGGTGGAATGTTGTAGAAGTTTTGTCTAGGCTGTATGTGAACCAAGATTTCCTGATTTAAAATTTTTTATTGCACTTCTAGAAAATGGCCTTATGCTTGTTGACATTATTTTTTCTCATGCATGTAATAAAATGACTTATACATATATATATTCCTTTTTTATTTTTATTTTATTTTTTTTATTTTTTGCCAGTCCTGGGACTTGGACTCAGGGCCTGAGCACTGTCCCTGGCTTCTTTTTGCTCAAGGCTACCACTCTTCCACTTGAGTCTCAGCGCCACTTCTGGCTATTTTCTGTATATGTGGTGCTAGGGAATCGAACCCAGGGCTTCAAGTATACGAGGCAAGTGCTCTTGCCACTAGGCCATATCCCCAGCCCTCCTTTTTTATTTTTGTGCTACTTCCAAGAAGTACTTGAACTCATTAAAAAATCCAAAAGTAAATATTAAAGCTACACAGATACCTGAAGTAAGTATTTATTATTATTTTGCCTACCACAGCCTCAAACCATAATCTTTCCGACTCTTGTAGTAGTTTGCATTGGAAGATCACGTGGCCTAAATTTTGGTCTCCTTCTAAAAGCTTTTCTTTTGATTTTTCTTCCAACACTATTACAGAGTTTTGTCTTTATTTAACTCGTTTCACAATGCTTGCTTCCTAAGTCTTTGCATTACTTCCAATTTAAACTCCATGACAATATGTTAATTGCAGTCCTTTATTAAAAGACTGGGCAGGCAATCATTAAAGAAAGTTATGTGCATTTTTTTCTTCAATTAATCGTCATACTGCCTTTTTATTCAGTGAATTATGTGATGATCAGTATCTTCCAAATCAAGAAATCAAGATTTATAGAACCTTAATACATTTCCTGAGGTGATGAAGTAGGTATGCTTGGAATTAAACACAGACTAGTTGACTGCAATGCAGTATTCAGAATCAGCCTACTATGATAATGACAACAGAAACAGAAAGTATCTGAGATTTCTATTTGCTTATTTTAAAAGATAAAGAATACATGCAATTTTTGTCATTTATATCAAAAGATAGTTCAAGTAGAGAGAAAGTGTGGTCTACATTTAAATACTTCAATTAATTAGTGCCCATGTATCTCTAAAATAACAATTATAGAATGCCTTTAAGACTATGAATGAATTAGAAAAATGGAAATATTTTACAGCGATTTTGACAGTAATAATAAGTAGATAATTATTTATATGATGTGATAAAAGGGTTTTAAGTTTCCATTTTTATGTGAAAAATATTGAAGCAAAATCATTACTTTGAAAATCCAATCTTTTCAGAATTAAATCCCTTGAATACTTGAGCAATGAACAAAGCATCTTTAAGAATGAATTCACTACCAGTTCAACTATGAAATATGAAATATTTTTGCTTACACAAAGCAATATTAAGAACATTTATCAATGTGAAAGTGTACATTTATTTCAAATTAGACAAATGAAATTTGGTCAGATCATTGTATAGATACACACTAATGCATATTAAAAACGTATTTATGCATATATGTTACAGATTTACTTCTCAATAATAAAAATATTTACATGATAAAATAATGAATTAAAAAGATTTCTTCATTTTTAAATAAAGAAAATGAAGGGGAAATAACCCTATATAATAAGTACATGATATTTTACTCTTCCTATGTGCCTCCAATTCTCAGAGATCAAAATAATAACTTCAATACTTTATGTAAGAAAAAGCTAGAATGAAGAAGACTACAGATAAACAGTGCTAAAAATGTTCATCCTTATGGCCACAATAAAAGGTTCAAAGTGGTTACGACATAAACCCATGTAATATATAAGAATTCTCACTGACATCAGGTATCTTGGCTTTATCATTTGACTTTTTCATGTCCCTACTATTTTATCTTGAGACTACACAATAGTTCTCTGATTATTTACTTTTTTTCACATATAAAGCTGGATAATATTAACACCATTTAAAAAAAAAAGTTAACTGTGAAACTTCAGTAAGTCACAGCACAGGACATGCACATTATATTTCCCAAAATTTAGTAAATGGTACATTTTTATGTCTTAAGATCCCATCATTCATCAACTTGAGAGCATTTACCAATTAATTTTTTAAAAGCAAGACAAAAACAAGCAGCCAAGATATTTTGCTTCCATAAAACATCCTCTCCATGAGTTGGTGCATGCTTCTTCTTCTGGCCTTGAGCATCAAGAAGTTCCTGGAAATTTCCCCTTTAGATTATGAAACCTGTACTGTGGGTCTTTCTAATTTGAATTATGACCTTTATTCCAATGATTGATAAGCAATGTAAGACAAATTGTACTAGGCTAAAATAATGGAGACTGTCTAAAAATATCTCTGAATACGTCTGCCAAAATTTTACTTTATAGATGAGAGAATTTAAGTTTAACAGTTTTCTGATTATTAGCTGTTATGAGATGTTTGAAAAACTATAAAAAGCCGAAGGATAAAGTGGATATTTAATTGAATAAATAGGTTCTCCCTTGTTTTATGACTATCAACCAATCCTAAATGCAAAATTGAAAAAAGAAAAAAAAGCTTACATAGCACTGGTGTCCTTTTAGATTGGGTTTTGATTTTGGCATTGGAGACTGAACTCCTGGACTCTGATTTTAGATGACAGAGTACAGTGCCACTTGAGGTAGACCATTAGCCTTTCTATCTTTGCTTTGGTTTTGAGATAGGATTTCATTAACTTTTCCTAGAGTGCTTCAAAGTTATGATCCTCCTGCCTCCCACTTTTGAGTAGCAAAGATTAGAGTTGCGGACACTTGAAATTTTTTTTTGCAATATTCAAAAGCTTTGTTTTATAAGAAAAAAAGCAAATGTAACAAACAACCCACTCAAACATTTTCTTTAGTACTTCAATGTTTGCTCAGATGCAATGCAATTCTTGCTTTTAGGCCAAGAATTATGATTTTGGAAATGATGAAATTGTGTCAAGATTTTTATACATAAATGTTTCTGCAAGAATATGAGATAAAGTATCTTGTATTAGTTTAACTATGTGCTATCTAAATCTTATTTTATTAAATTGGATATTTTAACCCACATTTCCATTGTTGTCTTCATTTTCTCTCTTTATAATCTATGTACATTGGACTAATTGCTGTTGGACCACCATGGTGTGGGGGCAGTTGGTTGCCAAGTGACTTCTGTACATCCAGAGTTTCTCTCATCACTGACATTATTTTTTCTGAAGAAACTGGTGCAAAAGCCCGTTGTTGTTGTTGTTGTTTTTGTTTTTACTACTTATGACTTTAGGCCTACAAATTCATTGTTTTGAAATATCTTAAGTACCAAAGATACTTTAAATGGATTATCCCAAAATAGAGAAAGCAGGAACCAGTGTTTTTTTCTCAGACTTTTGGAGATTTCTTTTGAAAGCTCCTTTCAAAATACATTCTTTTATTTGGTATTGTGGTTAAAACCTAGGACCTTGGGCTGAATACAAAGTTGCTTTACCACTTGATCCATGCCTCCAGTCCTTTTGTAATTGTTATTTTAAAATAGGGTCTCACCATTTGCCTAAAGAGGACCATGATTTTCTTACACATACATGCTTCCCATGTAGCTGATATATTAGGCATATAAACTGAAGTTTTCCTTAACTGTCCTCAACTCTGACTTCTGAATAGCTAGGACTACAGACCTGAGCTACTGCAACTATCATACTTTGGCAAAGTTTAAATATCAGAATAATTTTTATCAATATTAAAATATGAGCTAATAGTAATATTTATTTCCTCCATTCTTAAGTACTTTTCTGTGATCAGTTTCTTGTTTACCATATAAGCCTTGAAGTTGTGATTCACCTACCTGAATATCTAAATGCTATATTAGTGGATTGTCCCATCATACCCAGCTTTTTCTCCATTTTTATCATTTTTATTTATTTAAGTCATAGTTTTATGGTTATTGATTTAAGTGTTATGCACTTAAATACCATTTGATTTATAATGTTCTTGAAATAGACAATTTTAATAATATATTAAATGTGTAAATAATATATTAAATGCATATTAAATTGGGTTTATGGGAAATTATGGCAAAACAAATATTAAGACAGATTATTGGACTGAATATTTTCATGTATCAGATCATTATCAATACGTTACAGTCATAAGGAAGAGAGGTGAAAGCTGAAAATTTTTCACTGGAGTTCTACTGTGACATTCATAAATTTTTGTAACGTATACGAAGATGATTCTGCCTTCTGTGGCCTTTACATAAGACCTCCTTCTCCTGGGGGAAGGGAAGAAAAATATGAGCGTGATATTTCCTATTGAGCACTTCCTTTCCTCAGGTGTCAGTATAATCATAAGCATTCCATTTATAATCATAGATACAATGTTATAATTGTGCACCCACTTTAGATCTGTGGATAGAGTTTGCTTTTGATAAGTAAATATTTTAGTTCTATATTACATGTATCCATTTTCTCTATTAAATAATATTTCTCTTTCCCTTTATGCCAGTAGAGAGTAAGTTGTCTCCTCATACTTACTTATCTATCTACATTTTTTTCTTTATATACTAAGATCACCAGATTATTTGGAATATTTAATATACATGAAATGTCAGAAGTTAACATGATTATCATACCTGTTATTTAGATATACATATTAAGATTATCATTGAAAACTTTCAACCCATAAAACACCTTGCAAAGAGAATGAGGATTTAAAGGAAATAAACTAAAAGTTCATGTGACTATGTCAATTTTTCTTGGAGAGATAGAGCTCAATTTGAGCTGAATATGCTGTCATGATTCTTACTTTTCTAAATTATATCTCAATTTTTCCACAACCCTGAAATGGGTACTTCAAGATTCAAAAATGCAAAATATCACCAACATGCAGTGCAAAAAGCCTGCCACATTTTGAACCCCTTTCACTGTCATTGGGACGTGTAATCCTTAGACATTTCTAGTAGCAGATGTGTGCTTCTGCTATGTGAAGAAGAGATCTGCCTCCTGCCTGAAGTATGGACTAATGGCAGGCTGTTCATTTGCCATGTGCCTAAGGATAGTAAAGTTTTCCCCTCGCTACACAAACAGTGTGACTGCTAATTCCATCTCTGTGGATGCTTTCTCCCAGGACCCTGAGTGACTTTCTGATCAGTAAACTAATCTGTAGCTTAAGTTAGAGTTAATAAAATTCTCTTATTTTTTAGCATATTGTAAAACAAATGACTTATCTATTATATGCTTTATTTTTTATCCCAGTGGACTTACATACTGTCAATACAATAGTATATACTTAGATCAAGTGATTATAAAATTTCTCTAAATAACCAGCTTTTTATTCAATGAAATATGTCCAACAGATAAAATTTTAGATTCCATTTAAACTTCATGCCTATGTAAAAGGTTAATTAAACAAATACTTTAAAAAAAACATATGTACCAACTGTGAACATGATTTTCATAAAGCTCCACAAAATAATCATAATTTTGGCATGAATGTTGCATTGCTGATATTTTCATTTGAAAAATGAATTCTATAAATGTGAAATTGGCCTTCAGTAGTTCATAGTACCTTCATTGACTTTCTTTTTTTTTTTTTTACAATTTTTTTTATTAAAAAATGTGGGAATAGTGATATACAGAGGAGCTACAGTTACATAAATCAGGTAATGAGTACATTTCTTTTTTTGTTTTTGCTAGTCCTGGGGCTTGAACTTAAGAGCCTGAGCTATCACTCTACCATTTGATCCACAGTGCCACTTCTGGCTTTCTCTATATATGTGGTGCTGAGAAATCTAACCCAGGGCATCACATACAGGAGGCAAGCATGCTACCACTAAGACATATTCCCAGCCTGTGAGTACATTTCTTGTTGAGCAGTGTCATCCCCTCCCTCATTTTCCACCTCATGACCACACTCCCCTGTAAGTTGTATAGTTATTTTTCAACATACTGTCTAGTTAGTATCAGTGCTAAATAGGTTCTCCTTTGGGCCCACCATTTCAGTGCTTCCCCTTCTACTCCACAAATCAGAAAAAACATATACACAAGACAAAGGGTAAAGGAACTTTTTTAAAGTGACAATGACAAAAGGGAATATAGCAAAAGATAATAAAATGAACAACACGCTGTACAAACAACAACAACAACAACAAAAACCTCTTCACTTCCTTTCTTGGAGTCTGTTACAATAAGCATCATTTTATATGACCATAGGCATATGGCTATTGGGCCTTGAGTTTCTCTCCTAAGATTACACTGTGTGAACATGTAGAGTTCCATTTAATTAATAATGCCTTTTACGATCCTCTGGGTTTACTTGTAAACTTATAGGCAAATTCTGATTATTACAACTGAGAGATACCATGCAGTCTATGTTTCTTTGGGAATGGCTTACCTTCTTAATAAGACAAAGTAAAACTCTCCTTCTTTGCAGATAACATGGTCCTGTATTTAAAGAACCTCATAGATTCCTCTCCCAAGTTTCTTGAGCTGATCTGAAACTTTGGCAAAGTAGCAGGGTATAAAATTAAACCACAGACAAAAATCAGTAGCTTTTCTGCATGGCAACAATAAGAAGAACAAAGAATCTTCATTTGTAATAGCCTCAAAAATTAAATTAAGAGTAAACAATGATGTGAATGAATCCTATGGAAAAAAACAACAACTTTAAAAACATAAAAAAGGAAAGTGAAGATTTGAGGAAAGAAAAAAATCCTCCCATGCTCCTGGATTGGAAGAATTAGCATTATGAAAATTGTAAAATTTCCCAAAGCTATCTATGAATTCAATACAATACCTATCAACATCCCAGCAACATTCTTCAGTGTTATAGAGGTAGCTATCAAAAATTTATATGGAATAATTGAAGACCCTGCAGCAAAAAAAAAAAAAATCCTTTTGCAAGCTTGGTACTGGCACAATAATAGACCTGGGGGCCATGGCATGTAATTTAAAAAATAACGCACAAACCTATAGCCATCTGTTGGATGAGGTAGTCAAAAACACAGGGTGAAAGAGAGATAGCTTTTTTGCAATTTTTACCCTTATTTTATTCTCGCTAGTACTGGGGCTTGTCCTCATTACCTATGTCATTGGCTCATCAACTCTATTCAATAGCTGTATTACTTGAGTGACATCTCTAGCGACATCAGTTTTGCTGATTATAAAGAGCAGAGTCTAACAGATTTGCCCGCTTCAAACTTCTATACTCAGATCTCAGCCTCCTGAATAGCTAGGATTATAAGTGTCAGCCACTTGTTCCTTATTTCTCTTTTTTTTTTCTTATTTATTGTCAAAGTGATGTACACAGAGGTTAGAGTTGCACACGTTAGGCATTGGATACATTTCTTGTACTGTTGTTACCCCCTCCCTCACTCCCCCTCCCCCTCCACATTTCTTTCTCCCCCCATGAGTCATTCAGTTGGTTAACACCAAACAGTTTTGCAAGTATTGCTTTTGTAGTCGTTTGTCTTTTTATCCTTTGTCTCTCGATTTTGGTATTCCCTTTCACTTTCCTAGTTCTCATACCAGTATATACAGTTTCCATTGTACTCAGATAAGATACAGTGATAGTGCAGGTACAATGACGGGAAGGGAATACAAGAGGATCATCAACAATAGAAGCTACAGACCAACCCAGATGCCCCTCAGTAGACGAATGGATCAGGAAAATGTGGTACATATACACAATGGAATTTTGTGCCTCTATCAGAAAGAATGACATTGCCACATTCGTAAGCAAATGGAAGGACTTGGAAAAAATTATACTAAGTGAAGTGAGCCAGACCCCAACAAACATGGACTCCCTGGTCTCTCTCATAAGGAATAATTAGCACAGGTTTAGGCTAGTCACAGCAGAGGACCACAAGAGCCTAATAGCTATGCCCCTATGAATGCATAAGATAATGCTAAGTGAAATGAACTCCATGTTATGGAAACGAGTGATATATCACTGTTGTTAATTACTTATTTCTATTTTAATTCCTGGATTTGCTTTTGTCTATACAGGACACTTCTTAGGAGCAAATTGTTTTTTTCTTCTTTTTCAAATCTATACTGCTCTTCTGTTGGTGTGATCTGCATGTGTACATCTGAAGCTGAGAATGTCTAGTAAATAAATGATATGGGATATGAGAATTATGGTCTCAGGAATAATAAAGCAAACATTTCTTTCTTTTTTTTTTTTTTTTTTTTTTTTGGCCAGTCCTGGGCCTTGGACTCAGAGCCTGAGCAGTGTCCCTGGCTTCTTCTTGCTCAAGGCTAGCACTCTGCCACTTGAGCCACAGCGCCACTTCTGGCCGTTTTCTGTATATGTGGTGCTGGGGAATTGAACCCAGGGCCTCATGTATACAAGGCAAGCACTGTTGCCACTGGCCATATCCCCAGCCCATAAGCAAACATTTTTATAAGTGTTCATAGATTTACTGTGAAGTCAACTTGAAATTCCTCCATTACGGTAGCATTTTATAGAGAGCACATTTAGATCTTATGAAGGGATATGAGTTTAAAATATGATTTGCTCAAGTGACTGTCATTGTCTCTCAGAGATTATATCTTTTTGGTATTTAAAAAGCTTGCAAGTGTGAAATATGAATTAAAAAGAGAAAGGAATAGTTGTAATAATGTATATGATGTGATTTGTTTCTCACTTCTAGCAAGGAGTATGAAATGTTCCCAAATCATTTGTGTATAGTTAGCATGTATGTTGCTTAATAATGTAATAAAAGCAAGGACTATAATTTAAGTATCTATAATCAGTTTCAACAACTTTGATCTGTCTTATTTGCTAAAGCACCTCTGCTGTTGAAAGATATTGATAGAGAGATTAGAATGATCAATATTGTGTAATCCTGAGAGTCTGCAATATGTATGTGTGTGAGGGTGTTATTTAATCTCTCTTTGCTCACTCATCTATAGTATGGTGCAATAATAGCTACTACTATAGGGTTGTTTTGAGTATGAACATTGTATGATGTCATAAACATCTCCTAAGTATGGGATATGTTATAAAGCTCTCTGCCTGGTGTAAAGACATGGCCTCATGTGGCCTTTGTAACCCATGCCTACAGGAGTATGTTATAATATCTGGCTAGTGGCCTTTAATGTTCACTGAACTACAGTGTTGCACAGCAGGATGTAAATAAGCTGAAATTAATATTTGTATTTATGCTGTGGTGACCTTACTTCTTGGTTCTCTCATGACACTTGGTTCATAACTCCTTGCCTGGTAAAATTATGAATGACTTATTCGATTTTCACCATCTGTTTATTCACAAGCTGCAGTACAGTTAATTTGCTTGTTCCTGTGTTTGGAATATGAAGAATATTTCATATTCAGGTAATTTTCAGTATGTTTGGATTTATACTCTATCAAACCTTTTTGACATTATGAATATACTTTCCATAAGGATTTCAGCTTTCTAATAGAGCTAAAGGTTCACCTTTACTTTTGTATTTTGTCTTCCGAATGACTTTTGCTCTATTTTCATGAAACTTTACATATCTATTTTGACAGGTTTTCAGAAAAGCTAATCAATTTGATGTCCTAGATGTGATTTTTTTTAATCGCTAAGCATTTGAAAAACACACAGATTCAGCATTTTCAGGGTTTCACATCATTACTTAGATGATTATTGGTATTTGCATGGAAGACTTCACTGGAATAAATTTCCTTTCTTCTTGTAAGAAGTCTGCTGATACAAGTCATTATGCTTTCTTCAAATCACACAGCTATAAGGAGAAACAGAATTTTATGTGTTGAGACATTGAATTTACATAAAACTTCTAAATAAAATATGTTCATGATAAAACGGGAGTAGGCATCTGTGAACAAGATTTTTAAATCAGATTTCATTTTTAAAAATATGTAGACAAAATATTTCTTTTTAACTAACTATAAGTTTTTATTCTCAATTACCATTGGTAAACTGAGCACACAATAATGTCAGACATTGTAAAGATAATCCTTATTGAGGCTGGGAATATGGCCTAGTGGCAAGAGTGCTTGACTCATATACATGAAGCCCTGGGCTCAATTCCCTAGCACCACATGTATAGAAAATGGCTAGAAGTGGCACTATGGTTCAAGTGGCAGAGTGCTATCCTTAAGCAAAAAGAAGCTAGGGGCAGTGCTCAGGCCCTGAATTCAAGCCCCAGGACAGGCAAAAAAAAAAAGAAAAAAAAAAAGATAATCCTTCTTACAATTAATAAAATTATTCTTAATATGAGTCATGGTAAGGTATATCTAATTTTAGATATTCTTATAACCAATATTTAAAGTTTTAAAAATAAATGTTATCCTGTAATTTATTATGGTTTTAAAAATCAATGGGAATTATCAGTGATTTGAGATATAAATTAGATTCCTTAAATCGCATTCACTTTTTCAAATGATAATACAATCATTCTAGCAAGTAGAATTGCTGCAACATTCACAAAGAATCAACAATAAAGATTTTTATAATAGCTTTTCAAAAAGCACATTTAAAATGCAAATGAAAGTTTTTGATTGTGTTCTTTTGGCTAAGAATACAATTCTCAGAAAAAAAGTTTTGTGAAAGTTTTTCTATGTACAGATGGCCAGTTCTCTGAAAACTTGATAAAACAATATGTGAAATGAGAAACAGAAAACTCAAGTTATATCCAAGTGTTTTAGCAATTTTAAAATTTTGTCGATAGGTAACAAGAACCAGAAGATCAAATATATATATATATATATATATATATATATATATATATACATGCATGTATATGTATGTATATATATGTGTGTATGTATATGTATATATCATATCATATAGTTATTGATATAAGGAATTGAACGGGATTGAAAAGCTCTTCTCACCATCTTCTCTGATCTGGTTACCATGGGAGAGACACATTATATTAATGGAATTGTGCTGATAGATAAGAAGTAGATCTCAGAGTCTATATAATATAAATTATTAAACTCAATAGACCAAAGCTGAGCCCAGATGAGCCTAGATGATGGAGAATCAAAACCATGGAATTGACCTGCACATAAGTAACGTATGAAAGATAGGAGGCTGTGCAGAATATCATTAACAGATGATTTCATCATTGAACTATATTTTTATGCTGCATCAAATTCACATCAAAGTTCCTATGTACTTAAATGGAAAAACACGTGTGACTCAAAATTGCTTTGTGGACATGACATTACATGGCAAGGGCAGATAAACTAAAAACATCTTTGCTTTCAGAGGCTACATTTTGTCTTTCCACTCATGGCTCCAGGGAAATCAAGTCATTTACCTAGTGATGCATTAGTTCAGAATGATTCATTTATAGTGACAAAGTTCCCATTTTCTTAAGTACTCAGACACCTTTCATGGCATTTTTAGAAAGAGTAGACTAAACGAAGATAGCTCTAACAACTTACCACTAAAATCTTTCTATAATGAAAGCCTGTTTCCACAGCAGAAATATTACAAAAGCTTGAACATCATAATCCTCTCAGGAAGCAGATTATTCTCTAAACTACATAGTTGTAGTTTCTTTCATGTAACAAACCAGCCTAAAAGGGGAAAACTTTTGGCCATACCAACTATTAGAACGTCTTGAGACAACATTTGAGATCTTTGACTATAGAGAATGAAACTCAGTGCCTTACCCCTAAATTCTATTGTCCTTAGGTCAATGTTGAACTACTGCATGCTGATATTTATTGACAGCTGGAAATTTGTAGGGGTCATCATATTGTTCTTCAGAACTTAACTTTATTAATAACTTAACTTTATTAATAAATTAGGTGGTGGACAGACCCAGAGAAACTAAATTAGAGTAAAAAATAAAATATAGGTTTTCATAAAGTTGGCTTTGTGTATCTTGAATCACAGCGCAAGTGCATCATAGGTGAGATTTGTCTTACCTTTCCTTAGTGTATTCCTTGTTTCTAGAGAAAATGCATCACAGCAATTTGCTGCAAGGATTTCTGTGAACTTGCAGGACCCCTTCAAGTAATAAAGAAAGAGGCTTGTTTCTTCAGCATTGTTTACTTGCAGTATACTATTTGCAGTTCCTGTAGTTGATTACTTACAAATTGCAGAACCTATGCTTACCTCATTGCCTAGTACAAAGGCAGTGATTACAAGAATTTGTTGAGACAAAAGTCAAATGTATTGTTTTTACATTTCAGACACATTACTCAAAGCAATTCACAGATTTACAAAGTATTGGTTTAAGATCTAATATTTGTGAAGTTATGTATGTTAAATTTCAAAAGCAACAGATTAAATTTAAGAAATGATCAGAGTTGTCCAGGGACACAATGAGAGAAAAATGTCATTTAATTAGTCAGGTAAGTAAAAAGTAGGAGGTTTGTAAATGAATTTCTTCAGAATGAGGAGCATAGTGAAAACTCATTATATAAATCCAAAGACTGACTGAACATACTGCGCAAGGAAATAACAAGGACACTTGATTGGGGAAGAAATAAATTGAACTTGGCTCTGTAAGTACATGAATTTGCCTACAGAGAAGGAGGAAGGCATTTTATTGGAAACTGGTTAGATTAGTGTCATTCTTTCTCTAATTCACTGGGCCTTGGGCATATTTTCCATTTCCCAGTTACTCAAATGAGCCACCTGCTTTCACTTATTGAGGGACTTTGGCACTCTCTGCTGGAATATACTTTTCTTCCTTCATTCACCCTAATTTCCTTTCAGTTCTCAGGTGAATTTTTATTCCTTTATTAAAAAACACCAAAAAAAAAAACCCACACAAATAAACTGAAAGAAACAAAATCACTTCCCTTCTTTCCTGTTTGCCCCAGAAAACACTCGGCTTCACATTACTAGGCCAATTGCTCCTATAACACAGGTTTATAGTACATAGAAAACTCAGTGGGAGGGACACTCACACCATGATCCTAATAAACTAAAATAATTGATTTAAATCGATTGTTTATGGTTTTAGTTATTTAAATACTTCCCTTGCTTGAATGGATTTCTTTATCAAGGAAATCAGCACCTAGAATAATAATTGTGACAGAAAAGATATCAAATTCTGATTAAATCACTTAACAAGCATATTCTTCTTGTCCAAAGATGTTAGCATCCTATAGATTCAATTGCTCTGAGCCTTCTGTAGACTGGGAATGATTATCAAAAATTTGAAAATCTAGGAAGCCAAATAAGTATCTAGATAACAGCATACAAAATTGCATATTCTGCTGCTAGGTCAGAAGGTAATTTAATATATTCAATAGCACTTGTGTAGAATCCAGAGGAACACTTTTTTCTATGCTGGATTCTCAAGGTTATTATTTCTACCCAGTCATCAATATAATTAAACCTCTAGAAGAGAAGGACCATGGCTCACCTCTATCATCCGTAGTTGCCAAGAAAATCTTTTTTGTTTCTAGGGAAATTGGCTAAGTGTTGTTTGATGGCAACACACTCCATTTAATTATTGTAAGCCTCTTTCATTCTTTCTCATAGTACTTTTTTAATCTATCCTCTTGCTATAATCTTTAATATGCCAGAGACACAGGATCTTGTGCATGCTAGGCAAAGGCTGGAATATGATAGACAAGTGTTGAGTCAATGAGCCATGCCTTACTCTTGTACTGTAGTAAAATTTCTTCTCAAACTCCTTGACATTGTGTTGTTTAAATGCATGTCAGGGGGGCTGGGGATAATGCCTAGTGGCAAGAGAGCTTGCCTCGTATACATGAGGCCCTGGGTTTGATTCCCCAGCACCACATATACAGAAAATGGCCAGAAGTGGCGCTGTGGCTCAAGTGGCAGAGTGCTAGCCTTGAGCAAAAAAGGAAGCCAGGCACAGTGCTCAGGCCCTGAGTCCAAGGCCCAGGACTGGACAAAAAAAAAAATGCATGTCAGGCCTAACTAATACTTTTTTTTTTAAGATAATAAAAAATCCAAAGATTCTACCTCAAAGAAGACAAAGACATTGATAGGATTAGCTCTCTAGCACTGATGTGAAGGATTCTACAGATACCAAGACAAAAATACTTGTTTTCAGAGTTTATATTTGAAATGTTTCAAATTCTACATGTTAAACTGTTTTTAGGCTATTATTAACAATGTTCTACATTATAATAATTGAAATGATCCACTTTATAACTATGAAAGCTCTATTCTGAAATTAAGATTTTAAAAAAATGAGTATTTGTGGGGCACACCTGGAAGTCAACTAGCTGGCCTGCCTGTTTCTCAGTCTTGCGGCCACATGTGGCTAAGATGGTGGTGCCTAACAACAATGCACACAGCTGCTACAAGTGTCTTTGGTTATAACCCGGAGGTGGTTCTGTGGGCTGTGACGCCCCAGGTCTTCCGCCCTTGATGGACAGCTCATGCCTCCCCTTCCTTCGGATCTTAGGCCTGATTGGTTCCTGTGCCTTATATTAGTGGCACGTACTTGCCCAATAAATGAGATCTTGTGCTGACTTGACTCCCAGGCCATCTGATTGTCCTCCGGTGAGGGAGGGCTGGGTGCGGGCGGTCTGTCCACCCTTTCCTTTTTTGGCGCATCTGGTCAGGGTGTGCCTTCCCCGTCTCTCCCACAGGTTGGGGGATTGTGGGGGGGCTAGAAACCCTGACAACTGGCCACCTATTGGACTGGAAATGTGGCTTAGGGGTAGGATGCTTGCCTAGCATGCATGAAGCCCTGGGGTCAATTCCTCAGCACCACATACACAGAAAAAGCCAGAAGTGGTGCTATGGCTCAGATGGTAGAGTGCTGGCCTTGAGCAAAATGAAGCCAGGGACAGTGCTCAGGCCCTGAGTTCAAGCCCCAGAATTGGTGAAAAAGATGAGTATCAAAAAGAGTTATAGAAGATAAATCAGCTTTGTGTTTGTCCTACTTAAAAAAAAATACATCTTACTGTTATTGTAGAGGTGATGTACACAGGGGTTAAAGTTATATAAGCCAGATAAAGTGTACATTTCCTTTTGGGTAATGTTACCCCTTCCCTCACTTTCTCCCAGTTGTTACTTCCCATCCCCATCTACAAGATGTATAGTTCATTTTCCACATAGTGTCTAGTGAGTATCACTGTGGTATTTGCTTCTCCTTTGCCCCATCATTTCTTTGACCCCCTTACACAACAAAAAAAAATTAATAAACAAGACAAAAGGAAAAGACAACAAAAAAGCGACAACAACAAAAATCACATTTACATTTCTTGGAGTTCCTTTCATAAATTATTATTTTATAAGATCTTATGCACATAGGTATTGGGTCTTTGTGCTCTGTTCCTATGAATATCTTCCTTTGGTCTCACTGTGTGATTGTCTAGAGGCCGTACATTATCTTGTCACAGTTCATTGTTTTCTTTTCTTTTCGTTTTTTTTTTTTTTTTTTTTTTTTTTTTTGGCCAGTCCTGGGCCTTGGACTCAGGGCCTGAGCACTGTCCCTGGCTTCTTCCCGCTCAAGGCTAGCACTCTGCCACTTGAGCCACAGCGCCGCTTCTGGCCGTTTTCTGTATATGTGGTGCTGGGGAATCGAACCTAGGGCCTCGTGTGTCCGAGGCAGGCACTCTTGCCACTAGGCTATATCCCCAGTCCATTGTTTTCTTTTTAAACACAAACCTGTTTGTTTACTTGTAGATTTATAGGCACATTCTAGTTACCACAAATGAGGGAAACTATATAACGTGTGTGTGTGTGTGTGTGTGTGTGTGTGTGTGTGTGCGCATTTGGCTTAGCAATTTTAGGTTGCTAATGATTAAGTAGACAAAGAATTATTACTACTCTAATTATTAAACATTTTGCTTTGCTCAAATAGATCATTAGAATACTAAATAATCATGTTAAATTTTTATTGTATATATTAATTTTAAAGAATGTTATTTTGATATTTCCATCCATACAATATATTGTCATCCAATTTACAATCTCTATTACTTTTCTTGTCCTTTATTCCTTTTCTATTTTACAATTTTGAAAATTTCACTGTGTAATTTTCATACATATCAAATGTTCTTTCACACTATTCACCCTACTCACTTCTACTTTCCCCTTGCCCTCTCATATGAGTTATCCACTTACACAGTATCCTTTGCCAAACATGTCAAATTATTGTTTATTATTATGATAATATTTTAAACTCAGGTTTAGATTTCATCTATGTTAGAAAACATGTAATATGTGTATGATTAAAGATGGATGTATCTTTCTCAACTTGATGATATTCACTTCTAATGTTCCTGAAAATGATATAATTTGATTCTTCTTTATGGTTGACTAATGATCCATTGTATATGTGCTGTGGTGGAATGATTCTCTGACCTGCCTTTTGAGACGCCGGAGGCCCATGAGAAGCACACCTCTCCTAAGGCACTTCTGCGTCTGATGGCTAGCAAACCATCTGGTCATGAGACATTCCCCTCCTGAAAAGAGAGTTCCTTGGAAGATTTATTTACACAGCTGCATGGGTAGAGGGATTTACTGTATGTAGGGAGTTTCATTGTTAAGATAGTTAGCACAGCGCAAACCGCAGTTCGGTAATAGATGTAGCCTTGCCTTGATAAGTCTTATCTTATGATGTATATCTTTCTGTTTGAACTTTACTATTGAAGTTGTAAACTGATGTTTTAGGGCCCTATTTCTAAAATAGTATGTAAGAGCTGGTTTTCCTAAAATAAAACATGCATTGGTTCCTTTGTCTCTGCATCCCCTGTGTCCTGATTTTTGCCACTTCAGTTCCCCAGTCCAGATCCCCTCTAGAAGGTCACTGACAATGTGCCACATTTTTTTAATCCATTTTTTTTATTTGGGGACACTTAGCTTTATTATTGTGAATAGCACTGCAATAAACATGGCTATGCATGTTTCTCTGTTGCATGTTGACTTGACATTTCTATTGACCCAACAAAGGAATCACATTACAAGTCTATTTTTAGTCTTTTGATGAGCCTCCAAACTGATTTCTATAGTCTGTCCACTAGTTTACTTCCTGGAAAGGTCCTTTTCCCCTACATCTTTGTCAGCACTTATTACTTGTTTGTTCTTTTTTTTTTTTTTTTTGGCAAGTCCTGGGGCCTGAGCACTGTCCCTGGCTTCTTTTTGCTCAAGGGTAGTACTCTGCCACTTGAGCCACAGCGCCACTTCTGGCCATTTTCTGCATATGTGGTGCTGGGGAATTGAACCCAGGGCCTCATGTATATGAGACAAGCACTCTTGCCACTAGGCCATATCCCCAGCCCCTGTTTGTTCTTTTGATGATTGACATTCTGATTGGGTATGAGATGGGATTTCAGTGTACTCCGTATTTATGTTTCCTGTATGGATAAACACATTGGAGGTATATCAGGTATTTACTTACCGTGTCTTATTTGAAATTTTGATCATTTGTCCATTTACTAATTGTATTATTGATTTCTTTGGTGTTTTTTTTTTTAGTTTTGTATATATTCCAGACATTGATCCTTTGTTCAGCAAATAATTTGCAAAGACTTTCCTCCATTTTGTGTATTTTTTTTTTTTTGACTATGGGAATGGTTGGATTTTGTGAGGAAAGCTTTTAAATCTAAAATACTCAAGGGATTACAGTTGAACAAAAATGGATGGATAATGATCCTCATTTTATGAAAATGGTTGTCTTTAAATTATCTAGTCATTACACCCATAGTAATGTATTTGATATAAATAAAAGTCAGAACTAAAATAATCAGTGATAATTACTTTGTCCCAATTGCTTACAAGTACTTTAATTAACATTTAAGAAATGTTAAAGTAAATTTTTGTGCTCCATGTTGAAAGATTGTTCTGCCAACACAAAAATCTTGTTTATATTAGAAAATATAAACACACTAAATATAAGAATAAAAATTACTAAGTTTTCCAACTCAATTTTCAATAAAGTGTTTCATCTTTCACCTATCATATAAGTCTTTGCCAACAGCAATTAAATTTCTAGCTTTTGGTTAATTTTGACAGGTACTGTTTTAAAAAGGTACTTGTATTAAAATTTGAAATGATAAAACAAACAACAGATTAATGCAATGTACCTTACTTATGCCTACAGCAGTTAAAATGGCCATTCATCCAATATTCCCAAATGTCTTTATGGACATATTATCATTGTCTTTTCTCTTCCTCTTTTGAATTTGATAATGATCATGTAACTAACATTGGCCACTGAAGTGAATGGTTTTGACAGGTGTTCTTTGAGATAGAAACTATTTCCCATGCTGAAGTTGTATGGAAGCTCATGTCTCGGTTGTATTATCTACTAGCCTCCAGTCCCTAAATTCGTAAAATGAGTGGAATCCCTCTACTACCCTTTTGTTACCCTAACACTAAATGCATAGGGAAAACATCTGTCCAATAAAGAGGTAAAGAAGACTGTTTTAGACTATTTCTATATTACTTGGAAATTCTTGGATAAAAAACTCCAAAAGTTGAGCAACGTAAGCGAACATATATTACAGAGGCCAGGACAAAGATAATTATCACCTCAACCATTTCTAAAAAGGTGACAGCAAATCTTTGATCATATTTTCAGTGATTTGCATCTTACTATTGCAACTGTACCTAAATTTCATGAGAGAAAACAAGAATAACTAAAGAATGCAAAGAATGTATGAAGTGTTTGTTATGGGATGTTTCTGTAATGTCCTTATAAACATCTGCACCACACTGAACATTGAATAATTGTTAGCAAATGGGTTCTATAACCATTACTAAAAGCATTTAAGATCATAATTAGTTTGTGTTTTAATCAGAAGTAATAGTATGACATACAAAAGATCTTCAAAAATCAAACGAGATAATGAAACCCAGGAATTAAACTGTTAAAGACATACTCCACTAAGACTTGTTTAACGTAATACTATGACAGGTGCATAATAGTCAATTAGAAAAGTAGGCAAATGAGCACAAATGAAATTATAATACATAGATTTGCAATCTCTTTATAAATTTTCTAACTACTAATACAGACATAATGTCATATCGGATGTAATTCTAGTCATGGATGACATTAATGATTTCATGTAATTGATAAAATATCTGAACCATAAAAATTTGGCAGTTTAATTAAAACCAATATTGCATAAAAGAAAATTTATGTCCAACAGGTAAGACATCATTGAAGGGATAAGTAGCAACAAATTGCTCTAGGAGAAAAAGGAACTTTCAGGTAATGTTTGATTTTTGAATAAGATCAGTACACATTATAGTTATATCAGTATATAAAAGTACAAAAGGTTATTACTTCTGGTGAGTAGAGTTTGACTTTGAAACAACTAGCTATTTGAACTCTAACTTGATCAAAAGACCGCTATGGAATGTTCTCAACTGCGAATGTTAGGGCAAGGGTCTTTTTTCTATTGTTTGTATTAAAAGGAGAAAAGACTGTTCTGTTCACTAACTTACAAATAAACCAAGAAGACAGTGCAATGATACGTTGCATCTGCCAATTATTTAATTTTTCTGTTATTTTAATGAAAAACTTCCATTTACACTCATCCACTGTTTACTCATTCCTCTGTCTTTTAGACAACTCAGAAAGATACAAAATAATTAATGTTTTGTTACAGCAAAGTAGCTAATTTGCTGCTATATATCCCAGGACCCAGAACTTAATCTGTTAATGTCTGTTGCAAAAACAGAGTTGGTAAAAGTTGAGACACAACTCATCAGGATAAAAAAATTGCAATAAAACATTTTATTGTTAGAAACAATGTAATGCAATTGACCTTATGGATAGTTGAGTTTGCATATTAATTTTATCTGGATCCATAGTCTTGAAAGAGCTGAATTTTCACTGCATACCTTGAATGAGGTACCTTTTTCTCAGAGGTCTCTGAGCAACTACTCATTGTCCCTCAATTCACATATCATTATAGGTTTTATCTACGGCTTGGAAATATTGTATGGGCATAAGCTTTATATACCTTCAATCTCTACAAACTTATAATGGAATATTAACATATTGTTTACATATATCTGTCGCAAGGAAACTGAAATATCAAAGCAGATATCTCTATTGTTCTACTTAGACTCTTCTGATGTTGCTGGAATTTTTTAACTCTATAACTGACTACCAAATTCTAACTTTTGCCAATTGAACTGAATAGACATTTGTATTCATATCTCTTATGAATAATAAAGACATACTTCCGGGGTCTTTGGCCCCCAGCGCTCTCCCGACCTGTGGGAGAGATGGGGAAGCTTGCCCTGACTGTGGCAGGCCAAGAAAGGAGAGGGGTCGCCGGACCACCCGCACCCAGCACCCCCTCACCAGAGGACAATCAGACAGAGTCCGGGAGAATGTCTGTGCATGTCTTGCTTTATTGTGGTAGATCCTTCTATTAAATAAGGCACAGGAGCCAATCAGGTCAAAGATCGGCAGGAAGGGGAGAGGTGTATGTGCACCTATCTAGGGACTGTGAAGGGAGGCCTGAGCTGTTTGTCAAGGGTGGAGGGCCAAGGGACCAATCCTAAGAGGCGGCCTAATTCTACTTCACAGCCCACAGGACCGCCTCTGGGTTCACCACCAGGCACCATCTTGGCCACACTTGGTCCCAAAGCTGGGAGGTGGGCCCAGCTAGAACTGCCTTTCTGGGTTGCAGCATAACAGCCACATGGCCCCAGGGCTGGGAAAGGGCCAGCTAGGACTTCCTCTGAGGCAAGGCATCTGGGCATGCCCCACAACATACTGATACTTCATCTATGAAGGTAAGAAACTGTTTCCCCTTTTGCATAAGAATCTTTAATAATAACTTAATATGTGTTTGGATTCCATTAGCATGAATTAAAGTGGTTGCTATCTTTACTGTGCAAAATATACAGGATATTTGCTGATTAGATTATAAGAGATAGAAACAAAGAGAGAAAGAGGGAAAAGAAAGCACAAAATTATATGAAATCATTCAATACGCCTTTAATTTTATTCTCTCAGTTCTTAGACTTTTTAACGTTTTGCTCATCACTGTCAATTTTCTTGGCTATAATGTTGTTTGGGGAACTGTAAAAGTTTCTCTTTTTCTCAAGAAAAGAGTAGGATATTAGCAAGCTTCTACCTTACCACTCCCTTACATTTCCACATCAAACAACTGCATGAATAGTTATCCCATTAGTCCTTAACACAGCCCAGCACATACACATTTTCCCATAGCATTGCTCAGTGAATGTTTTTTCTCTG
Organism: Perognathus longimembris pacificus; assembly: GCF_023159225.1. Classification (NCBI taxonomy): domain Eukaryota; kingdom Metazoa; phylum Chordata; class Mammalia; order Rodentia; family Heteromyidae; genus Perognathus; species Perognathus longimembris. The sequence continues at coordinate 29,847,106 of NC_063173.1, read as the reverse complement.
TTTAAAGTACTCTAGACCTAGATATCCCCATGCGAGGTTCTTATAAGCTTCAGGATTTTGGCTATGTGTATAATTCTGTGATGTTTTTCTGGTTCTAAAATTTCAGTCCAATGTGATTTACTTCTCAATACACAGGGTATATTTTGTTCTTTGTCCTATTTTGTTAAGATATTTATTTCCTTTCCTTCTAAGCAGTTTGTACCATCTAATATAATAGGTAGTTTGCTGGAGCCAGCCGGCAGCGAAAGGGAATCCTGCTTGAGGGGGCTAGGATTAAAAAAAAGAAAGATACAAGACAAGAGACAAAAGACAAAAGATGGGATCCCAGGAGGTCTGCAGCTCAAGACCATAGCTCAAGACTGCAGCTCAAGACTGCAGCCCCATTTATTCTTAACTTCCAGCTTATATACAGTTTAGGAACCAGGGAATGGCATAGGATTAACTAAAGTTTAAGAAAACAAGAAGGGCTGGGGATATAGCCTAGTGGCAAGAGCTCTTGCCTCGTATACATGAAGCCCTGGGTTCGATTCCTCAGCACCACATGTACAGAAAATGGCCAGAAGTGACGCTGTGACTCAAGTGGCAGAGTGCTAGCCTTAAGCAAAAAGAAGCCAGGGACAGTGCTCAGGCCCTGAGTCCAAGCCCCAGGACTGGCCAAAAAAAAAAAAGAAAAGAAAACAAGAAGGCCCTGAAGTTGTTAAAAAACAAGAGGCAGGAAAACAAGATAAAGTTGAATGGTTTACATAAAACAGACTCTTGTGGACATAACAAAACATCTCTGGATTAGTGCTGTCCTTAGAGTAAGCCATGTCCTTGAACGTTCTTGAGAGCATAGCCAGAAGTCAGGATGAACTTCGCTGTTGGCTCCCTACAGTAGTTTACATTTTTCTTGTTGATCACAGACATGACTCCTTTACTGAAGACTAATTTCTCTTAATGATGTGATTTTCTGTGATTTATTTATTCCTGCTAACTCTTGATTCTAAGTAGCTATAATGTATCAATGAAGGATATTTAAAATGCTATCCAAACTTTACTGTGAAATATAATATTGAAATCAGCTATAACTTAAAACCAAATATGGAAAGGAAAAATACTTTTCCCAAGATTTAGAGAATTTGCCCACAAACATGAACAATTACAATGACTAAACAAAGGAGACGTGTTATTTGAGCCTCATGACACATGCTTGTAATAAACGAAGCTGAGATAAAAAGACCAAGACTTTGAGGCCATCCTGGGCTACATAATGTGACTTTTCTTAATCACAAGGAAAGAAAAGAAAAACAAAACCTACATCAATTTATCCTGTACATAAAAATGGAAGGAAACAGGAAGAATAACCTCTTAATTGCAATAAAATGTCAGTATCACTACAATATATTTATTTGGGAAGTTATGTGTTAGATATTGGAAAGGATCGTAAACATTTAAAAATTATCAGACAAAACCGATTAGGAATAAGATATTTATCCAGTATCAAAATATTGTAACAAGAGTTACTAACAAAAGAGAAAAATAATTTACAGAACTGGGAAATCCTGTGGACTCCATTTAACTGAAACTTAAAAGAAACACCATTAAAAATGGGGCAAATCAATGATTTTTTGATTCCTAGAGGGATACACCAAAAAGTACAAGGTATGGAGAACTGTAACACAGGAAATGAAACCCTGAATCTTAAATGCCTGATTCTATGTCTTCATAGAAGGGGAGAAAAATATCCATAGCTTTTGAGTAAAATTTCAAAATGAATGATGGATTAGATACATTACTATATAAATGTTAATATATGACTTCTTTTATGTATGTGACAGTCTTTAAATAAAGGTCTGTGTGCAGTCCTCGAACTGTTTTTGTTCAAACCTAGCCACAACTCCACTTTCAACTTTTTTATGTAGTTTTTATTGGAAAGAAGAATCTTATGGAAGTCAGGTGCTGGTGGCTGACACCTGTAATCCTAGCTACTCAGGAGGCTGAGATCTGAAGACTGTGGTTCAAAGCCAGCCTGGGTAGAAAAATCCCAGTGAGATTCTTGTCTCCAATTAACTACTCAAAAACCAGAGTGTACCTGTAGCTCAAAGTGGTAGAGCACTAGACTTAAGCCAAAGAGCTCAGGGAAAGCACCCCAGCCATGATTTCAAACCCCATGCCAACAAATAGTTTCATGGACTTCATGCCTGGGATGGCTTTGAACTAATCTTCAGATCTCAGCCTCCTCAGTGGAAAGGATTACAGGCATGAGCCATGGCATCTGAAAATATTTGATTTTTATGAAG